>NW_027507784.1:2922671-3445171 GCF_037356315.1 Lithobates pipiens | reverse complement strand
ATCCCGGTCTTGGTCCTCCAACACGCGGTCAGATTATTGGGCGGATTTTTCCTCGGTTCTTTGGTTGGATGGAAGTGGAGAGGGAACTCATCATCACAACGTTTTCTGACGGCAGAATTCAGCGTCAGAAGGGACGAAACGCGTTGGATTGTTTTGTGTTCTTCCATTTCTGAGCATGCCCAGTCCTCTCTTCAGAAAACCGAGCGAATGAACAGAGAATCGCACGTTCACATCAGATAAACATTTTCAAGCCGCACATCCAGTTTTTGTCTGCCGAAAAATTCTTAATCGGCTGTCATCGTACTAATCATCAGATTTTCTGACCATGTGTTACTGCATACCCCAGCACCCCCCGCACCTCTGGCCACATACAGTACTGCATACACCAGCGCCCCCCGCACCTCTGGCCACATACAGTACTGTATACACCAGCACCCCCCGCACCTCTGACCACATACAGTACTGTATACACCAGCACCCCCACACCTCTGACCACATACAGTACTGCATACACCAGCACCCCCTCACCTCTGGCCACATACAGTACTGTATACACCAGCACCCCCCGCACCTCTGGCCACATACAGTACTGCATACACCAGCACCCCCTCACCTCTGACCACATACAGTACTGTATACACCAGCACCCCCCGCACCTCTGGCCACATACAGTACTGTATACACCAGCACCCCCCACACCTCTGGCCACATACAGTACTGCATACACCAGCACCCCCACACCTCTGACCACATACAGTACTGCATACACCAGCACCCCCCACACCTCTGACCACATACAGTACTGCATACCCCAGCACCCCCCGCACCTCTGGCCACATACAGTACTGTATACACCAGCACCCCCCACACCTCTGGCCACATACAGTACTGCATACACCAGCACCCCCACACCTCTGACCACATACAGTACTGCATACACCAGCACCCCCCACACCTCTGACCACATACAGTACTGCATACCCCAGCACCCCCCGCACCTCTGGCCACATACAGTACTGTATACACCAGCGCCCCACGCACCTCTGGCCACATACAGTACTGCATACACCAGCGCCCCCGCACCTCTGACCACATACAGTACTGTATACACCAGCACCCCCCGCACCTCTGGCCACATACAGTACTGTATACACCAGCACCCCCCGCACCTCTGGCCACATACAGTACTGCATACACCAGCACCCCCACACCTCTGACCACATACAGTACTGTATACACCAGCACCCCCCGCACCTCTGACCACATACAGTACTGTATACACCAGCGCCCCCCGCACCTCTGGCCACATACAGTACTGCATACACCAGCACCCCCCGCACCTCTGACCACATACAGTACTGCATACACCAGCACCCCCCGCACCTCTGACCACATACAGTACTGTATACACCAGCACCCCCCACACCTCTGGCCACATACAGTACTGCATACACCAGCACCCCCACACCTCTGACCACATACAGTACTGCATACACCAGCACCCCCTCACCTCTGGCCACATACAGTACTGTATACACCAGCACCCCCCGCACCTCTGGCCACATACAGTACTGCATACACCAGCACCCCCTCACCTCTGACCACATACAGTACTGTATACACCAGCACCCCCCGCACCTCTGGCCACATACAGTACTGTATACACCAGCACCCCCCACACCTCTGGCCACATACAGTACTGCATACACCAGCACCCCCACACCTCTGACCACATACAGTACTGCATACACCAGCACCCCCCACACCTCTGACCACATACAGTACTGCATACCCCAGCACCCCCCGCACCTCTGGCCACATACAGTACTGTATACACCAGCACCCCCCACACCTCTGGCCACATACAGTACTGCATACACCAGCACCCCCACACCTCTGACCACATACAGTACTGCATACACCAGCACCCCCCACACCTCTGACCACATACAGTACTGCATACCCCAGCACCCCCCGCACCTCTGGCCACATACAGTACTGTATACACCAGCGCCCCCCGCACCTCTGGCCACATACAGTACTGCATACACCAGCGCCCCCGCACCTCTGACCACATACAGTACTGTATACACCAGCACCCCCCGCACCTCTGGCCACATACAGTACTGTATACACCAGCACCCCCCGCACCTCTGGCCACATACAGTACTGCATACACCAGCACCCCCACACCTCTGACCACATACAGTACTGTATACACCAGCACCCCCCGCACCTCTGACCACATACAGTACTGTATACACCAGCGCCCCCCGCACCTCTGGCCACATACAGTACTGCATACACCAGCACCCCCCGCACCTCTGACCACATACAGTACTGCATACACCAGCACCCCCCGCACCTCTGACCACATACAGTACTGTATACACCAGCGCCCCCTGCACCTCTGGCCACATACAGTACTGTATACACCAGCACCCCCCGTACCTCTGGCCACATACAGTACTGCATACACCAGCGCCCCCTCACCTCTGGCCACATACAGTACTGCAAACACCAGCGCCCCCCTCACCTATGGCCACATACAGTACTGCATACACAAGCGCACCCGCACCTCTGGCCACATACAATACTGCATACACCAGCACCCCCCGCACCTCTGGCCACATACAGTACTGCATACACCAGCACTCCCCGCACCTCTGGCCACATACAGTACTGCATACACCAGCGCCCCCACACCTCTGGCCACATACAGTACTGTATACACCAGCACCCCCCACACCTCTGGCCACATACAGTACTGCATACACCAGCACCCCCCACACCTCTGACCACATACAGTACTGCATACCCCAGCACCCCCCGCACCTCTGGCCACATACAGTACTGTATACACCAGCACCCCCCACACCTCTGGCCACATACAGTACTGCATACACCAGCACCCCCACACCTCTGACCACATACAGTACTGCATACACCAGCACCCCCCACACCTCTGACCACATACAGTACTGCATACCCCAGCACCCCCCGCACCTCTGGCCACATACAGTACTGTATACACCAGCGCCCCCCGCACCTCTGGCCACATACAGTACTGCATACACCAGCGCCCCCGCACCTCTGACCACATACAGTACTGTATACACCAGCACCCCCCGCACCTCTGGCCACATACAGTACTGTATACACCAGCACCCCCCGCACCTCTGGCCACATACAGTACTGCATACACCAGCGCCCCCGCACCTCTGACCACATACAGTACTGCATACCCCAGCACCCCCCGCACCTCTGGCCACATACAGTACTGTATACACCAGCACCCCCCGCACCTCTGGCCACATACAGTACTGCATACACCAGCACCCCCACACCTCTGACCACATACAGTACTGCATACACCAGCACCCCCCGCACCTCTGGCCACATACAGTACTGCATACACCAGCACCCCCCGCACCTCTGACCACATACAGTACTGTATACACCAGCGCCCCCTGCACCTCTGGCCACATACAGTACTGTATACACCAGCGCCCCCACACCTCTGACCACATACAGTACTGCATACACCAGCACCCCCCGTACCTCTGGCCACATACAGTACTGCATACACCAGCGCCCCCTCACCTCTGGCCACATACAGTACTGCAAACACCAGCGCCCCCCTCACCTATGGCCACATACAGTACTGCATACACAAGCGCACCCGCACCTCTGGCCACATACAATACTGCATACACCAGCACCCCCCGCACCTCTGGCCACATACAGTACTGCATACACCAGCACTCCCCGCACCTCTGGCCACATACAGTACTGCATACACCAGCGCCCCCACACCTCTGGCCACATACAGTACTGCATACACCAGTGCCCCCGCACCTCTGGTTACATACAGTACTGCATACACCAGCGCCCCCGCACCTCTGGTTACATACAGTACTGCATACACCAGCGCCCCCGCACCTCTGGCCACATACAGTACTGCATACACCAGTGCCCCCCACACCTCTGGCCACATACAGTACTGCATACACCATCGCCCCCCGCACCTCTGGTTACATACAGTACTGCATACACCAGCACCCCCCGCACCTCTGGCCACATACAGTACTGCATACACCATCGTCCCCGCACCTCTGTTCACATACAGTACTGCATACACCATCGCCCCCGCACCTCTGGCCACATACAGTACTGCATGCACCATTGCCCCCGCACCTCTGTTCACATACAGTACTGCATACACTAGCACCCCCCGCACCTCTGGCCACATACAGTACTGCATACACCAGCACCCCCGCACCTCTGGCCACATACAGTACTGCATACACCAGCACCCCCGCACCTTTGGCCACATACAGTACTACATACACCATCGCCCCCGCACCTCTGTTCACATACAGTACTGCATACACCAGCGCCCCCCCCGCACCTCTGGCCACATACAGTACTGCATACACCAGCGCCCCCGCACCTCTGGCCACATACAGTACTGCATACACCAGCGCCCCCGCACCTCTGGCCACATACAGTACTGCATACACCATCGCCTCCACACCTCTGGCCACATACAGTACTGCATACACCCGCAGTGGTTGATTACAAGCAGGCTTCTGGAACGAATTATGCTCGTAATCCAAGATATTACTATACTTACCTATCCTGCATCCGTTCCAGTCCAGTCCCAGAATCAGCTGTCAGCGGCGTCTTCTCTGTGTAGGCGGGTGCAGGAGAGGCACCCGACAACGGAAGCCCCATAGTAAGTCTATGGGTGACGTCACTTCCCATTCATTTCACAGCCGCCGTCGGCCATTCTCCCGCACTCAGCTTCCGCCGCTAGAGACCAAGCCCGGATCCGGTGCAGGATAGGCAAGTACAGCGAGTTTTGCGTTACAGGGTTAGATAGATTAGGCTTAGAATGTGGCACAGAGCAGGTTTAGTGTTTAGGCTTTAAAGAAACACTTCTTAAGCTTCGTAAAAGCTCCACCACCTATCATATGTCTTACCTTTGTTGCAATATTAAGCTGAAGCACCTATCCGGCTGTAGTACCCCCCAGCATACTATACTATACTACAGTCACTTGCAAGGGAGATCATGCAGTAAGAGCATCAACAACTGGTCACCAGGGAAGGAATGACCACAGAGGGTGCCGCCCACCACGCACCCTCTCCTGCCCATGACTACACTGAACCCCCGGGCACCTGTTCTGTATCTCCCTGGTCCCTGTCCGGCACTCAGTGGAATCTGCTCAGGAGATCTGACCTGTGGGAGCTACTGGGAGATAAACCATCACTTGTAAACGCAGAAGCTGGACTTCAGTGTTACCAAGTGATAGTGGTGAGCAGGGAGCAGAAGACCTGAGCCAGAGGTGGTGGAGCTGAGTTCCACCCTAGTTCCTGCTAAAAAAAAAAAAATCCTTAGATCGCGCTACTCGATCATATGTAAAACACATAAGAGGATTCGAACAGTCCACAAATAATGTGACATCAAAATAAATTGATGAAAATCGGTCCACAAGTGATGTGAAAGTAACTCTTAATAACGATCTCCACCATCCACCACCAAAGTGATTTAAATATCGGTGCCTCCACCAACAGCTGAAAGGCTCACTTACCGGCTTCAGTTGACCCCTCATTACAAGGGATCGTTAGCGCTTGCGGCTTTAACCAAGCCAAGGATTTTCCTCCAGATCCAGATGGTCTCCCAACAAATTCGCCTCTTGGTTCCGCATAGGATATGGTGATATCCCAAAAGAACAAAGAGCTCCACATAGTGTAAAATCCTTATAAATGTATTTAAATAAAAGTAATGCACTTACAACTGCCGCTGATACAAAGCACCTCGCGTGTGTCGGCCGCCACACAAAACAACCCCTCCTGTAGGGTACGTATGGGATTGGTGACGTCACCCAGTAATGCCGCATACACACGAATTCTCGTCGGAAAAAGCTCTGATGGTTTCCCCGTCAGAATTCCGACAGAATTTCGCTCAAACTGTCTTGCCTACATGCGGTCACACCAAATTCCGACGGTCAATAACACCGCGACATATAACACATTGGACGGCACTATGAAAGGGAAGTTTAATTCCATTCCATTGTTTCCAAGCATGCGTCGGAAATTTTGAGTGTCGGAATTGCATACACACGATCGAAAAATCCGATAGAAGGATTTTCCCTCTAGAAAAATTGAGAAAAGACTCTCAATCTAAAGACCGTCAGAAATGCCAACAGAAAAAGACCGATGGGCATACACACGATCGGAAAATCCAATGAAAAGCTCCCATCGGATTGTTTTCATCGGAAATTCCGGCCATGTGTACGCGGCATAATGCATTGCTTTTATTTAATATAAGCTTTTTACACAATGTGGAGCACTTTGTTCTTTTTTGAGATATCGCCATATCCTTTTCGGTACCAAGGGGGGAAATTTGTTGGGAGACCATCTGGACCTGGAGAACGGCCTTGGCCAGGCTAAAGCCACAAGCGCTAACGATCCCTTGTAATGATGGGTCAACAGGGAGCTGATACCTGAGCCTTTCAGCTGTTAAGTTAGGTGGTTTTGCCTGGACTTCTCCTTTAATTTTTTTTATATTTAACCACTTGAGACCCGCGCTATAGCCGAATGACGACTACAGAGCGGATCTCCTTTGCCGGGACGACGTCAATAGACGTCGTCCCGTGCACGAGCGGCCTGCGCGCCCCGCTCTGTGATCGGCGAGTCTATGAGACTCGCCTGATCACCGATCCGTGCAAGGGATCGATCCCGACCCCTTATCACGTGATCAGCTGTCAGCCAATGACAGCTGATCATGTGATACAACGGAGCCGGTAATCGGCTATTATTCCTCCTCGGGCTGACAGCACGAGGAGAAAAAAAAAGCCGATCACCGGCGGCCGTGATCAGGACATCAGTCCCGATCACCGGCGGCCGTGATCGGGACATCAGTCCCGATCACGGCCAGCCCTGCCAGTGCCCACCTGCCCCCTGCCAGTGCCCACCTGCCCCCTCATAACTATAGATAATAAAAAATTAGTGCCCCCGGTCAGTGCCACCCAGCAGTGCCCATAGTGCCACCCAGCAGTGCCCACAGTGCCACCCAGCACTGCCACCCTGCAGTGCCCACAGTGCCACCCAGCAGTGCCCACAATCTGCCTCAACCAAGGTGCTGCACCCCAGTGCCACATATCCGTGCACAACAGTGTCATCTACCAGTGCCCATCAGTGCCCAGCAGTGCCACCCATCAGTGCCCAGCAGTGCCACCTATCAGAGCCACCTATCAGTGCCCATCAGTCCCATCTATCAGTGGTACCTATCAGTGCCCATCCGTACCACCCATCCGTGCCACCCATCTGTGCCACCCATCCGTGCCATCTTATCTGTGCTCATCTTTGCCCATCAGTGCTGCCTTATCTGAGCTTATTAGTGCCACCTTAACTATGCCTATCAGTGCCCACCAGTGCAGCCTATCAGTGCCCACCAATGCAGCCTATCAGTGCCCACCAATGCAGCCTATCAGTGCTGTCTCATCAGCGCACTTCAATGAAGGAGAAAAATGACCCGTTTGCAAAATTTTATAACAAACTATTAAACATGATTTTTTTTTTTTGCATCTTTTTTTGTTTGTTTAGCAAAAAATAAAACTCCGAGCTGTGATTAAATACCACCAAAAGAAAGCTCTATTTGTGGGAAAAAAATGATAAAAATGTCATTTGTGTACAGTGTTGTATGACCGCGCAATTGTCATTCAAAGTGCATCAGCGCTGAAAGCTGAAAATTGGTCTGGGACTGAGGGGGGTTTAAGTGCCCAGTAAGCAAGTGGTTAAGTGTCTTCAGCTTGGGAAAATGACTTGCAACAGAAATGACAACCAATCATCATCTTCCCGATGTTCCCAAGTTTTGGGCTACTGTAAATAATGATGAGAGCGTGCAGTGCAAATAGTAAGTACATAATTATGAGTACCACCCATCTCCCGGTGCCGGGATCTGAAAAATATACAAGAGCTAAAAACAAAGAGAAAAGAGTGTGGAAGGTGAAGAGGAACATCATTTTATAGACAGCCCTTTTATATGGCTCAGTATTGACAGTACCAGTCTTCTTCATTTTATGACAGTGAAGTACGAGGTAGCCGGCCGTTGAGATGGTGGTCAGGGCCATCACAAAGTAGGGAACCAAAAACAAAGCTAAGGTGAGACCTAACGCCCCTGCACTCAGATGTTTGGATTCAATAACCTTGCCAGTCCAGACTGCAGAGCTGTTGGTGGAAACGTCTCCTCTGACATTGGACAACAAGAAACACGGAAGGCTGCAGCAGAAAGAGAAGACCTCGATGGCCACCACCAACCGAGGGGTGACAAGAGCCACTTTCCTCTTCACCCAGCCGAGAATGCCGGACTTGAACTGGGCTATTTTTATAAACAAGAAAGAGCTGAAGATGGCGGTGAGATACAGGCTGGAACTGATGCTCCACAAGGTAAACACATGAATTGCCTTGTGTATAATATCACGCACGCTAAACAGAAAGATGTAGCAGAACAAGGAGGACACCATCATCAGTATCAGGAGGATGTTGGATCTGATCATTGCAGTGCGGATTGCATCTCCGGAATGAATGCTTTTCTTTCTGCAACCTTTTTGTAGAATCACAAATAGAACAAAGAGATCCATAAATATCCCAGTGATTGCCAACAATGTGATGACGGTAAGACACGCCACCGTGACGGGGCTATTAGGATCGATGCCCATCAGGCTGTTTGGAGTCAATATTGCCTTAATCTTCGTAGGTCAAATGCTCAAATGATTCTCTGTCCTGTGTTGAAGTGGAAAATGGAATAATTTGGATTAATTTGCTTACATGGACGCTCTAGGCTACGATCTATCAAATGACTCTACTTTGGAGGCCTTTGAATGAATGTAAATGAAATCAGATGGATGCAAAGTAGCTGAATTTTCCGTCAGGTTCTGCAAAGGCGCATCATGAATGCGAGGGATAAGCTTCCAGTGTGGGGTGACAAAGAGTTTGACCTGAACGCCAGGTGAATTAACCACTTTGGTTCTCACTTCTGTTCAACCCCTATGGACCAGAGAAATGTTCACATCTCTGCTATGAGTCTGTTTATTCGGCGATCGTTTTGTCATTGCCCACACCTTCTCTTTGGAGTAAACTGGCCACAACAGCCTTTATTAACATAACCAAAATGTTACTCCCTCCAAAGATATGTATATAAATATATATATATATATATATATATATATACAACCGTAAACAAACATTTTTAACAACTGTACAAACTCCAGTCTGGTGATCTCTGACGGTGACCCACTTTAACTCCAACACCAACCTCACTGCGTTACCTTTAACATCCCAGGCCTCTAGGTGTGACCGCTCAGAGACAACCAATTCCTGCAGTGAAAACCTCCCAGTATTCCGTCCACCGTTCAGGAATACACCGGAGGGGCCCATATTACCAATGAGCCCCCCAAACCTTTTAGATCACCTCTGTTTACCGCCACCTTCAAAGACCACCAGAAAGATCACACCACAGCCTGAAAAGGGTGACCACCTTACCCTTGAGGGCAACCCCACACTCCCGCAACGCTTTTTGAATCCCTTCTTGTAAACCCAATGACCATAGGTCAATCCCGACATCTGTGAGATGCAACCCGTCCCTCCTCAGGTACAAACCCACATTCGACTCCAGCTCCCTGTGTCTGATCACCAACCCCCCATTCTTAACCACAAATCTCCCCACCACCTTATCCACTCGGATCCTCGTCCTCTGAATGCTCACCACCGATCTCGCCCATCTCCATTGCGTCCGGGCGACAATGTCCGACTACAACAGGATCGTATTTGGAAACCTTGCACGTAGCTTTAGAAAATCAGCCTTTATATCTATAAGCAGGTCCCTAAACTTCTGGACTCCCAGGTCATTCCCCCCAGCATGTATAACTAACACACCCGGGGGCCTATCCAGCCACATGTACCTTTCCACCACACTCATCACCCTGTCCCACTGCATGCCTGGTATCCCCAACCAATGCAATTCCGCTTCGCTCCTGGAAATCCCCAGTTGCCTTCCCTCCGGCCTCATGTCTCCTCTCCTGGCCCCCCAACAAACGTATGAGTGGCCCACGATCCAAACAAGGCGTACTGCACCTCCATCTGAAATGAGAAACCGGAACTTACTGACCCAGAAAAAAACCCAGCCAAACCACCACAACAATGCCACCATACTCAACAACCCATGTTGTTTTTCGACATTTTCTCTCTTTTTTTTTTTTTAAACAATGAAAGTAACTAAGGACGCCCCCACTCCCGGGACTGCCCAACCGCCAGCTGTGGTCTAATGTAGGACCGAAACCTATGCGTTCCCAGCGACCGATCCTGCGTACCGATGCCTCATCCAACCCACACTGGGCCGCTTCTGTGGCCGCCCGATGCGGAAGGAGTGTGAAGCATATTCCGACCCTACCAAACCACTAAGCATTAAGCATCGCCGAAACACCGACACAAACTGGAATCTCGACAGGAAGGACCCATCCTTGTGGATAAGGAACGGACCTTGCCTTCCCGGCCTCACCCCACGATAACCCCGAACCGTGGCTACCGGGCAAACCTGGGACCCTGCCAACTGGAACAAGCAAACTTCCACACCCTTACCCTATTGGTCCGTTTTCGATCGTCTAATAGTTAGACGAACCTCAGTCTCCCCCGCCCGCACATCCTGATCCCACAGCCCCCCCGGTATCTTCCGGGACGGGCTGAACAACTCCCCGATCCGAAAAGCCCCATAAAACGCCAATGAAAAGGCCACTGTAAACAACCGCACTTCGAACGGTGACGTGCAAATTGAGCCCAATTTAGCGCATATGGCCACCAAAATCTCAAATGTCACCGGATGTCTCGTGTCCCCTCGTTTCGTCTGCTTACGAAAACCCTGCACCCAAAAATCTTTTGTCCAGTCTTCCGACCTTAGTAATATAAAAAGGAATGACAAGCCTGCCATTTTTTTGTCGATCGCGGCCGCTGAGCGCCCGCCCTCCATATTCCGGACCACAAAATAAAGTACCAGCAGACGCCAGTCACTGGCCTCCCCGTCCCCGGACACCTCTTGTACCAAACCCTGCCATTCCCGCCATACCTTCTCGTATGCCGTCCAGGTAGACCCACTTACAGACCTGCGTATCCAACCCGCGGCGACTCCAAGGGCAGCTCCCAAATCCACCCCGGACAAGGAATTCCGACCGGAGTCGCGCCAGGCGCCAGTTCCCTGAACTTGTCCCACTGGAAACGAGACAGAATTCTCCACCCCTGGGATGTGAACTGCATACAAGAATATGTTTAAATGCAGGCACCTAAGGACTAACTGGCGTAAAATTCTAATAACCGGGGGGGAGGATGCCGACATGCGATTCACCACTTGAACCACCCCCATGTTATCACAGTTGATGTGCAATTTCAAGTTCCTGCAACTCTCCCCCCACAGCTCCAATGCCAGAACGATCGGGAAGAGTTCCCGCAACACCAAGTTGCCCAGTAAACCCGCTTCCTTCCAAGAGTGCGGCCAAGGTTCCGCACTCCACTTGCCCTGAAAGAACGCACCATAACCCATAGACCCGGCCGCGTCAGTGACCAATTCCACGTCGAAATTTCTCACCGGCCCGGTCATCCAAACCGCCCTGCCGTTATAAGAGGACAAGAAGTCATGCCACACACTCAGATCGTCCCTGTGTTCCTTCGTCAAGCGAATGAAGTGCGTCGGTGCCTTCATCCCAGCCGTCGCTGCCGACAGCCGCCGGCAGAACACCCGCCCCATCGGAATGATACGGCACGCAAAGTTCAGCTTACCTAGCAAGGACTGCAAGGTTGACAACTGAACCTTCCGACGGCCCTGAATCTCCCGAATGTCCCTTTGCAAGTCCACCAGTTTGTCCTCCGGCAACCTGCACTCCATGGCCTCCGAATCTATCACTATGCCCAAAAAACTCAACACCCCCACTGGGCCCTCAGTTTTTTCTGCTGTCAATGGCACCCCGAAAATGCTTGCGATGTGCTGCAACGCAGACAAGAGAATCGCACACACAGTGGAGGCCCAGGGACCAATGCAGAGAAAGTCGTCTAAATAGTGAATGATCGATTCAAGGCCACAGACATCCCTCACCACCCATTCCAAGAATGAGCTAAACTGCTCAAAAATGGAGCACGAAATGGAGCAGCCCATAGGCAAACACTTGTCCACGTAGAACTGCTCCCTCCAATGACAACCCAACAAGCGAAAGCTGTCCGGGTGCACCGGTAGCAACCGGAACGCCGACTCGATATCTGCCTTAGCCATGAGCGCCCCCTGGCCGTACCGCCGTACCCACCTGACAGCCACATCGAAGGACATATAGGACACTGTGCAGACTTCCGGGTCAATGAAATCATTGACCAATCCACCCTTGGGAAAAGACAAGTGGTGTATGAGCCGAAATTTGTTCGGCTCCTTTTTGGGAACAACCCCCAGTGGAGACACCACCAGATCCTCCCAAGGCTTCTCCACAAACGGCCCCCCCATGCGACCCAGGGCCATCTCCTTTCCCAATTTTTCATCCACCACTGTAGGGTGCAGCAAGGCTGACCTGAGGTTTTTTGCCACAGACGGCACCACCTTCAGGTCACAAGGTATCCGGAAACCCTCCCGGAACCCCTCGGTCAACAGCCGAGTCGCCACCCTGTCCGGATACTTACTTAGGAAAAGAAGCATCCTTTCCACTCTCACCGGCGTCGTCCCTCTTGTTTGCAGTGTCGCCAGGACGCTTCCCCCTTTTAAAGCACCGAGACAATGCGTGGGCCCCCCCGCAGCCCGAACATTCGTGCTTGAATCTGCACGCACCCTCGAACTTGAAGGTGCCCTCGTTGAATTGCCAGCACACTCCCCACTTCTTTCCGGCCGACAGTCCTGAGGAGGGTGTACCCCCGCCCCCCCCCTGATAAAACTGAGGCGGGGCCCGGGCCGAGGACATGAGCCTCATCCAGAGTGCTCGGGGTTCTTTTCGCCAATGACGCTCGCCAAAATCGCAAATGCCTGCAACCAATTTGCAAACGTCCGCGGGATCAACCTATAACGCCTTTTTTCCTCATCATCTTTTTTCGTGTTGTTGGGCTTGACCCGATCCAAGTTGAATTTTTCTAAAGGGAGCAGCGAGAATATCTCCACATACTCACCCTTTGCGATCTTCTCCCGGACCTCCGGTTTCAGGTGCGCTCCGAGCGGGTCCTCGAAGCAAACGTACACCTCACACCTTGCCGCATCCCCAATCCTAACCACGTCTGTCCATCCGGCCGTTACCTCCGCCACCTTCTCGCCACTAGGCCCCCCACTCGCCACCGGCTCCGTTGCCGCGGAAACCGGGGGTTCCACTCCCACTGCCGGCGGTACCACCACCGCCCCAGCGATTGAACCCGCCACCCAAGGCGCCGCCAGGGCTGGAGTGCCCTGACCCCCCCAAATTTCTCCACTAATGCCCGCAATCCCTCCAAAAGACCATGCATTGGTGGCGCGGGCCCGGGTACGCAGGGCCCGGCCTCGCCCCTTGTTCCCCACCCATTGGTGCCACCGGCCCCACATTCCCAGACACCCCTTGCACCACCCCCAGCAACCCCTGTAAAGCATTAGTCAAAACATTAGTTACTGACTTACCGGGCCGACCAGGAACTCGTCCCACAGCCGCACTGCCGCTCTCCACCGCCGGATCCGCCACCTCTTCATCAGTGGATAGTTCCCCTTCCGACCGGTCTTCCACGTCCCTCTCCACCTGGGAATGGAGCCCCCTGGGCGACCCTCCCCCAGAGGCCGCATCAATCGGGCGGCTGGGAATTGCCTTCACTACCGGGGCCTTGCCCCCGACTGGCGGTGTGAACCGGACCTGGGGCGCCCCCCGCACCACCCTTGGGCTCCTTCTGTCTGCTGCCGGCCTCTGCCAGGCCCTCCTCCGCTCTGCGTTCCCCAGCCCCCGGCTGGGATCAACGGGAGGCCGACTTAGCGCCTCTGTCCGCCATGTCCGTACCTCTCGCATGACCCCTGCTCATGCTGGGTTCCCCACAGGGTTCCCCCACGCGACCGGTTGCCGGGCTGGAAGGCGGGGAGCCGGCGCCATTGCGGCCCGTGGCCCCGCCCCCCGGGGTGGGCTGGCGGCGTGTCGACCACCCTGGGCCCCCGAGAATCCCGCTGTCTCCGCTTAGCCGGGGGGACCGACCTGTCCTCCCCCGGGCTCCGCTGCTCACGAGGTGGCCCGGGGGGCGGGGCCTGGTAAAAAAGCGTGCCGGAGGCCGAGACCTCCGGGCCCGCAGCACAGGCTCCCCGCTGGCATTCCCTTCTCTGTTCTCACCCATCAAGCTGTCCACTTGTTGCATCAGCCACGCCGTCCCCCGCACCACCGCTTGTTCGCGCAGCCGTGCCAGAACCGCCTCTATCGCCGCCATTCGTATTGCGGAGGAGCAGTGGTAAAAACTGCCTCCTCCAATGCCCGACTCACGTGAACTGGTCCTGCTCTGACTCCGCCCCCTTCATATATGGCTCCTCCCCCTTCTCACATTTTCCTTCCACCTATCCTGTTCCTCTCTTCCGTTTCCTAGGCACCCGGTCATGCCCGCCCCTCCATTACCCCTTCCTTTGGGTGGACCATTACGGGGCTCCCTGGCTTGTCTTGTAACTCAAGTTGCCACCTCATCCTTTTAAACCCAAACACCTTTGAATTACACGGGTTCTGACGCTAATTTAATGCCGATAAGGCACCAAGTGAGTTTAATTACCACCATAATCAGCCACAGAACCTGTGTAATTAATATGTGTTCGGGTTTAAAGGGATGAGGTGTCAACTATACTTGTGTAGTACGGGTCTATATTTATAATTGATTTACAAAGAACTTGGTATTATGAGTTATTAACTATGATAGTTTTAAGGTGATTACTTCTATATATGTAAGTATGTATGTTTCTGCATACATTGATTTCACTGACCTCACAGATGGTCACTCACAGATGGTCACTCACAGATGGTCACATTGTCTTGGGGCCATTGTGGCTAGTCTTTTGTGGGTTCCAGATAAAACCAGCTTTTTTGCGCTTCTTTCAAGCCTATTAAAGATCAGACAATGCACAAGGGCAGGGAACTTCACCCAGGACGGATGTGCCTGGGATTTGCAGAGATTGTCGATTCCAGAATTTCTGAAGATTTCTGAAGTTGAGGGGTTCCCTGGATTGAATGCCGAATTTGTTCCTCTTTTGTATCATCTGTAATTCAACGTTAACCGAAGCTAAGTAAATCTCCTTTTTATTACATTCTTTGTGTGTGTTTTAATCCTTGCATTTACTGACCACATATCTGAAAGGGTAAACATATGAATGAACCTATGGTTAAATGTAACACATAATTTAACCCCTTATTACAACTTGTAACCCAGATGCACACATGGTTAAAGTTCAGTCTCTGCAGCCAATAGGCTGATACATTGGCGTAGCATAAGGGGTTGCAGGGGTCTCAATGGCCACCCCTCCTCTAGCTCTAGGGGGCCCTGCGGCCTCCCTGTCATATTATCATATCCTCCACAAAGTCCAGCTCTGATCTGCCCTAGGGCCCCACAGCCATGCTCCAATACTGGGCTTCCACTTTGCCGTCCACACCTGTCAATATCGAGGTAAGGAGGCCGAGATGCTGAGAGGGCTCCCCTTGCGGCCGAGTGCAGTACAACCCTGAAGGTGACACAGGGATGCAGTGCCCACAGTAGCACAGGTTGCCGGGTAGCAGCAGGTGGAAAGCTGAGTAGGCAGTCTCTGGAGGCAACTGTGCTAGGAAGTCCAAGGCAGGGTCAGGGTCAAGCCGAAGGTCAAACACGGGAGATCAATCCGGAGGTGAGAGCGATGGATCCTGAGCTGGAGACCAGGAAACGGGAGCCAAGCCAAGCCGAGGTCGGGTGCCAGGAGCAGACAAGGAGTATCAGGGACAAGCCAGAAGTCGGAGCCAGGAGAGTAGCAGAAGCAGGTCAAACAAGCCGGGTCGGTAAACAGGAGATCAGACAGCAGGGATAACAGGCACAGGTACTCAGGAAAAGCTGACGCTAAACCAGCAATGCGGCACTGTCAGGTGAACGTTTAAATAGGCACGGCGCTGGGATTACGTCGTGAGCGCGCCATCGCGTTCGTACGCCTACGACGTGTAACGCTATGCGTTCGTCCTACCCCGCGTACTCGCACTTGAACAGAAGCTACATCAGGCGTTCGTCTGGGAATCACATTGCGTCTTCGTGAGCGCTGACGCGCGTTAACACGATCGTATGTTCTGAGGTAACGCCTATTTCCCTGACAGTGCCCCCCCCCAAGGGGCAGCCTCCGGATGCCTAAACGAGCCCATTTTTCGGGATGAAGACTACGAAACCTGTGTATGAGCCTAGGTGCATGTACAAAATTTGCAGGTTCCCAAGAATTCTCTTCGGCAGAATACCCCTTCCATTTAATTAGAAATTGGATTGTCCTACCTCTCCGACGACAGTCAAGGATAGATTCGACTTCAAATTCGGTTTCGTCACCAACCTGAACCGGAGGCGGGGGCACTTCTTCTCTTCCTGAAAAAGGACTGGAGATGACACGTTTGAGAAGAGAGACATGGAAAACGGGATGAATTCTGAAAGAGTTAGGTAAAGCAAGTTCAAATGCTACAGGGTTAATTTCACGTCTGATTTCAAAAGGGCCCAGAAACTTGGGTCCCAACTTCCGAGATGGACATGACAATTTTAGATTCACTGCAGAGAGCCACACTTTGTCCCCTATCCTAAAGGCAGGGTTAATTCTCTTCTTCTTATCATAATGTTTCTTGTATTCTTCCTGAGCCTTCTTCATAGTATCCTGGAGCATTTGATAGTTAGCTTGGATAAGGTTTACTCTGTCCTGAACTGCTGGGACCGTGGATTCAGGGATGGTATTGGGTAAAAATGAAGGGTGGAACCCGTAATTTGCCCAAAAGGGTGATTGGTTGGTAGAGGCGTGTACTGAGTTGTTGTACGCGAATTCCGCACAGGGAAGCAAGGAAACCCAATCATCCTGGGAAAAGGAACAGAAGCATCGTAGGTATTGTTCAAGCGTCTGATTGGTCCTTTCCGTTTGTCCATTACTCTGTGGATGGTAGGCTGAGGATAGACATATTCTAATTGACAACGACCTACAGAGCTCCTTCCAGAACCTGGAGGTAAATTGTACCCCTCTATCTGATACAATGCTGTCGGGTACACCATGTAGTCGGACAATTTCCCTAATGAAGATTTTTGCAGTATCCAAGGCGGAGGGGGTCCCTTTCATCGGCAAAAAGTGCGCCATCTTAGATAAACGATCCACCACCACCAAGATGGTAGTGTACTCTTCAGAAGGGGGCAACTCCACGATGAAGTCCAAAGAGATTTCCTTCCAAGGTTGTTCTGGGACTGGTAGCGGCCTTAGCAGGCCCCAGGATCTAGCATTAGACCCCTTGTTTCGTTGGCAGGTTGTACAGGAATCAACATACTTTTTACAGTCAGATCTTAGGGTAGGCCACCATAAGGACCGCTGCACAAGGTCAATCGTCTTCCGAACTCCGAAGTGGCCGGCTAGCTGATGGTCGTGGAAGGTCCTTAATACGGGTAACCTGGCTTGCTGAGGAACAAAAATTTTATTCTGATGCCATAGAAGCCCTTCTTGGCTTCTCAGGGAAGAAGCTTCTATTTCTGTACACTGGCTAGAGGCCTGGACTAACGAGGCTCTTAGATCCGGTTGGATTAATAGGAAATTCTGAGGAGACAGGATAGTACTGGGTGTAATTTTTTCTGAGGAATCTGGGAACATCCGGGACAAGGCATCTGCCTTGCCATTTTTCGATCCTGGACGATAGGTCACATGGAAATTGAACCTCGAGAAGAATAAGGCCCATCGGGCTTGTCGGGGTCTTAGACGTTTGGCCGTGCGGAGATATTCTAAGTTTTTATGATCAGTGAAAACCAGAATGGGGTGAGCGGCGCCTTCCAAGAGGTATCTCCACTCTTCAAGGGCGGTCTTGATCGCCAGAAGCTCCCGGTCACCTACATCATAGTTCCTTTCTGGGGAGCTCATCTTCCGTGAAAAGAAAGCTACGGGGTGTAATAATGCCTTGGGAATTTGACGCTGGGATAGAATTGCCCCTGTGGCCACCTCTGAGGCGTCAACCTCCAGTACGTAGGGTAAGGCAGGGTCTGGATGCTGCAGGATAGGTGCGGTAGTGAAGAGGGTTTTGAGCTGGTCAAAGGCGGACTGTGCTGCTGGGGACCAGAGGAACTTGGTATGCTGACGAGTGGTTTGCGTGATGGGTGCTACGATGGTGGAGAAGTTCCTTATGAATCTTCGGTAGAAGTTAGCAAACCCGATAAACCTCTGAACGCCCTTCTTGTCGGAAGGAGCGGGCCAGTCTAGGATGGATTTCACTTTCTGGGGGTCCATGGCGATTCCACCTGTTGTGATGATGAGTCCCAGGAATTGAATGGATTCTTTTTCAAAGTCACACTTCTCGGCTTTAACGAATAGTCCATGGGTTCTGAGAATACCTAGCACTTTCTTAACATGTATTCTATGGAGTTCCAGAGTGGTCGAGAAGATAAGAATGTCGTCCAAGTAGGCGACGACGAAGTGGTCCAAGTACTCCCGGAAAATGTCATTAATAAAGTGCTGGAAAGTTGCTGGGGCATTGCACAATCCGAAGGGCATGACTAAATATTCGAAATGCCCAAATCTTGTTCTGAATGCCGTCTTCCACTCGTCCCCCTCCCGAATACGGACAAGGTTATAGGCTCCACGTAGATCAAGTTTGGAAAAACGCGGGAAGTGTGGAACCTTTGGAAAAGTTCTGGGATGAGCGGAAGTGGGTAGCGGTTCTTGAGGGTGATATTATTTAATTCCCTGTAGTCCACACATGGTCTTAAAGTCTTGTCTTTTTTTTCTACGAAAAAGATGCCGGCACCAGCAGGGGATGAGGAAGGACGGATGAATCCCTTTGCCAGATTCTCGTCTATATACTGTCTCAAGGCCCCAAGTTCAGTCTCAGAAAGAGGGAAAATCCGGCCGAAGGGAATGGGTGCTCCTGGCAATAATTCGATGGGGCAATCATAGGGACGATGCGGGGGTAAGATGTCTGCCTTTTTCTTGTCGAACACATCTCTGAATTCTTGGTAAGCTGCTGGTATGTTGGGAACAGGACTGGGTACGGGTTGAACGGTCAAACAGCTGGACAAGGTTCTTGACTCGGGATCCAGGCAGTATTGTTGGCAGTAGGCAGAAGTGAAGGTTATTTCTTTCTTGAACCAATCAATCCGAGGGTTGTGTGCCTGAAGCCACGGGATTCCTAGGATGACAGGAAACATGGGAGAACACAGGACGTCAAATTTAAGAAACTCCCGATGCCCTGAAGCTGTGGTCGTTAGAATGGGTCTTGTTTCCCTGGTGACATGGCCAGAGCTAGGTAGGGAGCCATCGGCCAGACGGACAGTCAGTCTTTGTTTCTTTAAGAGAAGCGGGAGAGCAAGACTTTCAGCTAAGGATAAATCCAAAAAGCAGCTGCAGGCCCCAGAGTCAAGTATTGCCTGTAAGTGGACCTCCTGACCTGCCACCATCAGTGTGACAGGAAGGGTGATGTGGGCTGAAGCGGGCTTCGTTACTTGGAGGTGAAATGGAGCACAGTGGGTCGATTTGCTTGGTCTTGTGGGACAGTTATTAATACGATGTCCTGACTCCCCACAATAGAAGCAGAGGTGTGCCTGACGGCGGTGAAGCTTTTCCTCAATGGTCAAGGGGGAGCGGAACAGGCCATTCGGAACAGAGGTTGCCACCGGGCAGACCGGGGGTGGAGCCTGGATAGGATTAAGAGTCCAAGTGCGTTCAGACTGGCGTTCACGTAGGCGCCTATCAAGCTGAATGGTAAGTTGGATAAGTTCCTCAAGTGTTGAGGGAACCTCCAATCTGGCTAGTTCATCCTTGAGGGCTTCGGACAGCCCCATCCGGTATTGATATTTTAGAGCTGCCTCATTCCAGCCAGCATCTGTAGACCAAGTACGGAACTCCACTGTATAGTCCTCTGCAGGCCGCTCACCCTGGCGAAGGGAGTACAAGGTTGCTTCGGCTGTAGCTGTCCGAAAGGGATCATCATATAAGCGAGCCATGGCTTGAAAAAACTGATCCAGAGTACTAATGAAGGAGCTGCGTTGCTCCAGTAGGCCGTGAGCCCATGTCTGGGGATCGTCCCTTAGTAGTGAGATGGTAAAACCCACCTTGGTCACTTCAGAAGAAAAAGTCTGAGGCTGCAGGGAGAAGTACAAATAGCATGAGTTCCTGAAGGACCTAAATTTTCGTCGGTTCCCATGAAAATACTCTGGTGCAGGGACTCGTGGCTCTGGAGAGGTTGAGATTATAGTGGTAGAGCCTTGGCCAGAGAGGATAGGTGACTCAGGAGGGTGCTGCAGACGTTCCTCCAGCCGGAGATATTTCTCTTGGAGTCCCTGAATCGCTGGGATAAGGGCCATGACTTCCCGTAGGATGGCCTCTATCGGGGAGTTACCTCTGTCGGCCTCTGACATATGGCTGGTTTATACTGTCAATATCGAGGTAAGGAGGCCGAGATGCTGAGAGGGCTCCCCTTGCGGCCGAGTGCAGTACAACCCTGAAGGTGACACAGGGATGCAGTGCCCACAGTAGCACAGGTTGCCGGCTAGCAGCAGGTGGAAAGCTGAGTAGGCAGTCTCTGGAGGCAACTGTGCTAGGAAGTCCAAGGCAGGGTCAGGGTCAAGCCGAAGGTCAAACACGGGAGATCAATCCGGAGGTGAGAGCGATGGATCCTGAGCTGGAGACCAGGAAACGGGAGCCAAGCCAAGCCGAGGTCGGGTGCCAGGAGCAGACAAGGAGTATCAGGGACAAGCCAGAAGTCGGAGCCAGGAGAGTAGCAGAAGCAGGTCAAACAAGCCGGGTCGGTAAACAGGAGATCAGACAGCAGGGATAACAGGCACAGGTACTCAGGAAAAGCTGACGCTAAACCAGCAATGCGGCACTATCAGGTGAACGTTTAAATAGGCACGGCGCTGGGATTACGTCGTGAGCGCGCCATCGCGTTCGTACGCCTACGACGTGTAACGCTATGCGTTCGTCCTACCCCGCGTACTCGCACTTGAACAGAAGCTACATCAGGCGTTCGTCTGGGAATCACATTGCGTCTTCGTGAGCGCTGACGCGCGTTAACACGATCGTATGTTCTGAGGTAACGCCTATTTCCCTGACAACATCCCTCTGTTCTCATTGGCTGGGGAGAAGCTGTGAGCCATTTCCTGAATGGAGAGGAGCACGGGGTGAGAACAGCGCAGGATGGGGAAGTGACTGTGCTGCGTGCTGGCAACATAGAATGGTAACCGAGCTCAGATGAGTTAAGATGTCCGCTTACCCCACTTCCCTGACAACTGAGGAAAAGACACACACCTCCAGGAGGTGACCTTCCCCAACATCTGCCAACACTGACAGAGAGACCTGAAGAAATTGCTAAAACAAATCCCTGAACACCTCCTGAGGGGCTGTAGATTGTGTCACATGGCTTTGCCCCCCCCAGATCTAAGTTGTGCCCCTCCAAAGCCCCCTGACCACCCCCTCTACCCTGCACGCTAGGCCCGGCTGCTAAGCTCCTTTCCTGTTACAGCACTCTATACTGCTCCTCCTCTGCGGGGTTGCAATCACATTGCTTTACAACACAGCCAGTCAGCCATGACCTGCATAGGGTTTATCTGCCTACTGCACCTACACCACCGTTCCGACCAGGGGATTTCACAGGTCAGAAGGGCAACATAAAAGGCAGATACACTGATAGAGCTGTTTACAGTGCTGGACTGGGAAAGGAGCTCTGCCAAATGACCTGCCAGGGGTCCCTGTCCTCTGATTCTCCGGCGGTGATCCCTGTCCTCTGAATCTCCAGGGGTGATCCCTGTCCTCTAATGTAAGGAAGAACTCTAGGAACTCTAAACTCTTAAGCCACTTTGAGTATCTTGGCGTGCGGTGGGTGTATCTGCACACACGGTAGAAGTGGTGGGTGGTAGTGGGGGGGCAGGTCAACTTTTGCATCGGGGGCCCACCAGCTTCAAGCTACGCCTCTGGGCTGATATATAAAGTACACATGGCATAAGGAGAGAGTTTGGGACTTTGTGTGAAGCAAACGCCCCAATTAGACAACATGAACAGGGAGCGTCTGTTCCCTGCTGGCTTTCCGACATTTTGCCCCTGGGGTTCACCTCCTCAGCTCCCAGAACTGATGATGCCTTTTCCCCCAGTCGGTCCCAGCCCATGGTGCTGTCACCTACACTCACAGTTTATCTGTAAGTTACCCATGGGTGATTCATAGTCATCACCCTAATTATCTATACCATTTTTTTCTCTCACCCCCTCCCGCCTTTATTGGCCAGTCATATTAATAAATTTTACAAGATGTTTATAGATACCAATTTTGCATCTGCTCCTGAAGATTGGAGGTTATCCATGAAACGCGTTGAGCTATATAGATGCCTTCATTATGATTTTATGATCCAAGAGTGATATCCAACCAATTTATAATATTATGCTGTTTTTATTGGCCTATACCAAGCTGTCATGGACCTGATACAGTATGTGAACATAGAATTTAGAGTCTGGCAGTTTCCTTTTTATCATGTTGTTAATGTCATGTACCCACGTGTTACTATGTTACTATGATATCTTCTTACTATGTGATTCATATGTAATAAAACATTATAATCATACAATTGGTACATGCGATGTTATTATGTACATGATATGACACTATGCGATTAGGCTATATACTATTTTATACCCGCCAGACACTCCCTGTTCATGTTGTCCAAGTCGGGCGTTTGCTTCACACAAAGTCCCAAACTCTCTCCTTATGCCAGTTGACAATAGGGGTGGAGGCACTTGACGTTCCATGTCTTGGCCTCATATAAATTACCAAGCCTCTTTTTTCCTTAATATTATAAAGTACACAGCTTTATCCAGAGATACAGTCTGTCATGGTTATGCAATAGAGTTGGTCTGCTTACCTGTCTCCATGTGTTCATCTCTAGAGACCAGCCAACCCTCACCTGACTGCTTTTGTAATCCATCCTCTGGCATGGCTCCACCCTAGCTCCTATCAGAGAACTCTTTATTAACCTGTGCACTGCAGGCCAACCCTGCTGATCAACCTTTGTGTGTTAGCTTCCTGTTACCTGCCGTGTGCTCTGCTGTTATTCCATTACTGACTTTGGCGTGTCCTTGACTATCCCTGTTTGCCTGTAATCCTGACCTTTTGGCGTGTCTCTGACTATTCCTGTCTGCTTGTGGCCCCAACCTTGGCTTTGTCCCTCACCATCCCTATCCTCCTGTTGCCTACTGTGGGTGTGAACTGGGGGACCCTGGGGGTCGCGACCTGGAGCCAGTTGCAGCCAAGTCCATCCTCACCACTCGAGGCTCTGGTGAACACCCGCTGGCTCTTAGGCCGCGTACACATGGGCGGACTGTTCGCCCAACTTTGTCCGTCCAACAGTTTCGGCGGACAGTCCGCTCAAACTTAGCATGGACGGACATGCCCACACACGACGAACGAACAGTTTGCTGAAACCGTGCGCGATGACGTTTCGACACGTACGACGGATCGAAAATTTCGATGTCCAATACACTGCAATGCAACTTTCCGACGTGTAAATCCTTTCTGAGCATGCGCGGAACTTAGTTTGTCGAACAAGCCTACACACGGGCGGACTGTTCGCTCAAACAAGGTTTCAGCGGACAGTTTTTCGGAATTTCCGAAAAACCTTGTTCGTCCAACTGTCCGCTGAAACTGTCCGCTGAAGCCCCACACACGAGCGGACTGTCCGCCCAAACACTGTTCAGCGGACAAGGTTGGGCGAACAGTCCGCCCGTGTGTACGCGGCCTTAGACTCCGCGTCCCAGGGAATCTTACGCTCTAACCCTGTGGGATCTGTCTTGGTGTTCTGGCGGCCCTGCCTTCCTATCACCTTGACCCCCGTCCACAGCAGTCAGCCGTAGGGTCCACAACCTTGCGGTGCACACCTAATCCCTACGGTGTGCATCTGTCACCTGGCCTCAAGGTGACCTGACACAGTCTCTGATAAGGTTTTGCTTACCCCAGCAACCCCACAATCCAGCAATGGAGCTCTCCTCTCAACGAGCTCTGATGTCTCTATCGCTCCAAGCACAAAGCTCCACTGACGTTTTTAGAGCACCTGATTAATAAGCAGGTCTGAAGGGGAAGTACCTTCCCTCCTCAATTAACCTCTTCCTGACCCTGCCCCAGGCTGACTCTCCACATATCCCCCCCCCTCCCCATTCCAGGCCAGGGGTCTGGACACTACAAGCAAACTGGCAATAGACCCAAGAAAGGGCATCCGCATTCTGATGTACTCTCCCTGGTCTATGCACCACCACAAACTTGAAGTCCTGTAGGTCCACAAACCACCGGGTGATCTTAGAATTCTTATCCTTATTCTGGGCCCTCCATGTAAGGGAGGCATGGTCTGAAACTAGCTTGAAAGAATGATGTGGTCCAAGGCACCAAAAGTAATTGACCTCCATCCCAAATTTTTGACAAAGAGAAAGGAAAGTGGTCAGCGGCACTTTAAATGAGGTCAATCACTATATAAAGTAAACATGTAGGATATAGAACAGTGTTGCTTTTATGGGTTCCAACAAAGAAGGGGGAATTTGAGTAAGCGATGTATACCAAGAAGCAGTCTTAAAAAAGAACATTTTATTATACCATGTAAAATCATGTATAACATATTGAATACCACAAAAATTAATTTACAGAATTAAGACTGCTTCTTGGTATACAACTCTTACTCAAATTCCCCCTTTTTTTTTTGCAACCCATAAAAGCAGCACTGTTCTATATCCTACATGTTTACTTCATATAGTGATTGACCTCGTTTAAAGTCCCGCTGACCACTTTCCTTATTTTGAAACTAGCTTGAAGGGTCAGCCCAACGGGTAGTAACAGAGTTTCTCTAATGGCCATTTGATAAAAACTCGGAATAATTCCTCTCAGCAGGTGAGAGCTTCCGGCTCAAGTACACAACAGGGTGCTCACCCCTCCCCCCCCCCAACTACCTGGGACAGTACTGCACCAAGACCTAATTTTGAAGCATCGGTTTGTACCAGGAACTCCTTTTGAAAGTCGGGAGCTACTAGTATCGGTTCCTGGCACAAAGCCTGCTTCAGACGGCAGAACGCTGCTTGGGCTTCATCACTCCACCGAACAACCATGGCGTCCCTTCCCTTGGTGAGATTGGTCAGAGGCGCTGCTAGGCTGGCAAAGTTGGGAACAAACCTCCTATAATGGCCTACTATGCCAAGGAAGGAACAGACTTGTTTCTTTTGTAAGTGGATGGGGGCATTTCTGGATGGCCTCAACCTTGTTTAATTGGGGTTTAATCATGCCCTTGCCTACAATATCACCCAGGTAGTGGCCCTCCTCCAACCCAATCTTGCTTTTTTCTGGGTTCACTGTGAACCCCGCCCTTCGGAGCGCATCCAAGACCAACTGGACTTTTGACAAGGGACTCTCCCAGTCATGGCTAAAGATGACAATGTCATCAAGGTAGGCTTCAGAGAAATCCTTATGGGGTTTCAGAACGAAGTCCATGGCCCTCTGGAAGGTGGCCGGGGCCCCAAGCCAACCAAAGGGCATTCTGATGTACTAGAAAAAGACAACTTCTCCTGCGCTCTGGTGTCCCGGTCTTCAAAGTGTGATACCGACAGTTTAAGATGGTAGTGTCAAAAGGTCTTGCAGCCCTCCTTAGAATATTGGGTATTCAAATACTGGAAAAACAAAAACAAGAAAGGAAGGTGCACTGACCTAGTGCATTACCATAGAAAAGCTTTATTCAGAACAGAACAAATAGCAAAATGGCTACTCACAAATGAGTATTGATAAAAGGCATGATCAATACAAATGGATCCATCGCACCGAACATCGACACATCCAGATCTGATGTCAGGTAGATTGATTGATGAATACCCCAACGTAAACGGCTGTAAACGGCTGACGCGTTTCGGGGGAGAACCCCTTTCTTCAGAGCCAAAACAAGCAATGGTTCCTCGCTGGAAGCTCGCTTTATAAATATATGTGTGGAGGTTTCTGAAAACATGTAGCCTGAAGGTCATAGAGCTCCACCCACAAAAAAAAAAAAAAGACGCTTTAGGAGCGGTGACAACATGGTGAATGCACCACTCCTATAGCGCTCCAAAGATGTGGCTTGCAGGACTTTTTTGACCGTCCTGGCAGCGCAGCGCTCCAGTATGAGTACCCCCAGGGCCTCCCACACTGGACACACAGGAGAGGCGCTTTACAGGCGCTATTTTTATCGCTGTAGTGACTGTAAAGCGTCTCGGTGTGAATGTGGCCTTACTCATGAGTTCTTATTAGCAATGACTAAAAAAAAAAAAAAAAAAGGAAAACCTCCACAAAACTGCAGATCTGATCATAGTGACCAATCAGATTGCACTTTTTCATTTTTCCCATCAAGTAAAAGATGAACGTTGATTGGCCAGTGTGGGTCTTTCTCTTTTACTTTATTTTATGGTTCTTGTGATTTCATGTCCCAGGAAGTTCCCGTTCACACCACCGCGACTTGTCAGGCGACTTATTTCCATCCGCTTTACATGAAGAAGGATCGGGGGATGGGAAGTCCATCGGAGACATTCTGCTCACCACACCTGACAACCCGACAACCCCACAACCCCAAAATCTGACAAACCCACGGCCCGACAACCCGACAACCCAACAACCTTATACTCAGCAGATTTCCATCGCACCGTGTGTGTCCTCTGACGGTCACATATCACTTCTTATCTGCTTCTATCCTCCATCCGGAGAAAAACAATCCTTCAGATATCGTTATTGCTTTAAGATATTAACCCCCTCCAATACCGGACACATTTACCCCTTCTTCCTGCCCAGGCCAATTTTCCACTCTCAGCACCATCACACTTTAAGTGACAATTTTGCAAATAAGTAACTTTTTTCCTTCACTAGTGGACACTGAGGGGCAGCACTGATGGGCACTAATAAGTGACATTGATAGGCGCTGATAGGCTGCACTGATGGGCACTGAGAGGCAGCCCTGATGGGCACTGAGAGGCAGCACTGATGGGCACTGAGAGGCAGCACTGATGGGCGCTGATAGGCTGCACTGATGGGCACTGAGAGGCAGCACTGATGGGCACTGGTATTCTGCACTGATGGGCACTGAGAGGCAGCACTGATGGGCACTGGTAGGCTGCACTGATGGGGACTGGTAGGCAGCACTGATGGGCACTGGTAGGCAGCACCGATGGGCCCTGAGAGGCTGCACTGATGGGCACTGATAGGCAGCACTGATGGGCACTAATAGGTGACGTTGATAGGCGCTGATAGGCTGCACTGATGGGCACTGAGAGGCAGCACTGATGGGCACTGAGAGGCAGCACTGATGGGCACTGAGAGGCAGCACTGATGGGCACTGGTAGGCAGCACTGATGGGCCCTGAGAGGCTGCACTGATGGGCACTGATAGGCAGCACTGATGGGCACTAATAGGGGACACTTATGGGCACTGATTTGCGGCACTGATGGGCACTGAGAGGCAGCACTGATGGGCACTGATAGGCGACATTGATGGGCACTGATAGGCTGCACTGATGGGCACTGATAGGTGATATTGATGGGCACTGATAGGCTGCACTGATGGGCACTGATAGGCAGCACTGATGGGCACTAATAGGTGACACTGATGGGCACTCATAGGCTGCACTGATGGGCACTGATGAGGATGCACTGATGGGCACTGTTGGGGCTACCCGGATGATCAGGGTAGATGTCCTTTGTCACACCTGCAAATTACCGGCTCTCCTCACCCTGTGACAGTGCAATGGGAAAGGAATGGTGATAACCAGAAGGTGTTTTTACATTGTGATGAGTTGTGATTGGACACAGCTGATCACGTGGTAAAGGGGCGCTGTGATTTTCTCTTTACCCCGATCTGTGATACGCCCAGAGCAGTGGGGGGGCGTGGTTCTGGACGTCAATAGGTGTGGCTATAGCACGGTCAAGAAGTGGTTAATATCTACAAAACTGTTCAGATTCCCTTTCCCATCACTTGAGTCGGGGCAATGATAGACTCCGAAAGTCCAAAGACACCCCGAGACCGGAGAGGTTTTGGTTCCCCTTTTTATATTGTTGATCTGATCTCCTCCAACTGGACATCCAATATCCATCCCCACCATGTTTACCCCGTGAGGTTGTCAGGCGTGTCAGAGCAAACAATATCAATAAATACACCAAAAATACTAAAATACTAAAATATTTCCATTTTATTGGAAAAAAAAATCACTCTCCTAAAAGTATGGAGTTTATAGAGACTCATAAAAACAAGCCATTGATTTTGTTCTGGATATACACATACACTATATTACCAAAAGTATTGGGACACCTGCCTTTACACACACATGACCTGTAATGACCCCCCAGTCTTAGTCCGGAGGGTTCAATATTGAGTTGGCTCCGCCCTTTGCAGCTATAACAGCTTCACCTCTTCTGGGAAGGCCGTCCACAAGGTTTAGGAGTATGTCTATGGGATAGAGCATTTGTGAGGTCAGGCACTGATGTTGGACGAGAAGGCCTGGCCCACAGTCTCTGCTTTAATTCATCCAAAAGGTGTTACGTTGGCAGATTGTCACGGACAGGCAAATAGGAGTACAGATACGCCCCTTTAAATTTGGCACCGCGCCACCGCACGTGTCGGTCAGGACCTTCGTGAGTCTGATCGCGGATCCTGCGGACTCGATCATCGCGGGGATAGCCACGTGGAGGAAGAACAGGGAGATGCTAAAGTAAACAAGCATCTCCCCGTTCTGCCTAGCAACAATGTCACTGAGCTCTGCTCCCTGTGATTGGAGCAGAAATCAGTGATGTGTAAAGCACAGCCCAGCCCCCCACAGTTACCAACACGCCCCCAGGACACACTTAACCCCTACACTGCCACCTAGTGGTTAACCCCTTCACTGCCAGTGTCATTTACACAGGAATCACTGCATTTATATAGCAGTGATTATTGTATAAATGACAATGGTCCCAAAAATGTGTCAAAATTGTCCGATGTGTCCGCCATAATGTCGCAGTCACAATAAAAATCGCTGATCGCCGCCATTACTAGTAGAAAAAAAAAATATTAATAAAAATGCCATAAAACTATCCACTATTTTGTAAACGCTATAACTTTTGCGCAGACCAATCAATAATCGCTTATTGTAATTTTTTTTTTTACCAAAAATATGTAGAAGAATACGTATCGGCCTAAACTGAGGGGAAAAAAATGTTTTTTTTATATATTTTTGGGGGATATTTATTATAACAAAAAGTAAAAAATTATGCGATTTTTTTTTTCAAAATTGACGCTCTTTTATTTGTTTGTAGCGCAAAAAATAAAAACCGCAGAGGTGATCAAATACCACCAAAAGAAAGCTCTATTTGTGGGGGGAAAAGGACGCCAATTTTGTTTGGGAGCCACGTCGCCACGACCGCGCAATTGTCAGTTAAAGCGACGCAGTGCCGAATCTCAAAAAGTGGTCTGGTCTTTGGCCAGCAAAATGGTTCGGGGCTGAAGTGGCAAAATGAAACACGTAGAGTAATTAGGTGGACATGTAAGAAGATATTTATTGGTAAAAAACACAGATATACACACATAATATATATATAGAAGGAAAATAGGGAAATGAATCCCACATAATAACCATGATAATAATATGGATATAAATTGCATGATATAATAAATCATCAGAATCCACCAGAATTCATGTATATTCACGACATCATTTCACAATACTGCCTGCATGGACCGTGGCCTTGATATTCCCAGTCAGAGTTGATATAAATAAGCAGGAATGTGAAAAGATTAACTGATCACATGATGGTACAATACACGGCATATATTGGCTCTACGCGTTTCGTGGTGTATAACCACTCGTCAGGAGCAGGCACGTGATGGATCTATAATAGAAAAAATGAAAAAAAAGGGTCTAAATAGGTAGACCCCCCTACCACATGTTCCTTACAGAAAAAGCTGGTACTAGTGGTATAATGCTAGGAATCGCGGGTCACCCAGGGACATCATTGTCAGAAGCTGTGGTGAGGACCTGCCCAACAACACACAGCCCCCCCCAGGGAAATATGGGTCCAGGCATATCCATGGTGCAGTGGGGATGGTATGTGAACCAACCAAATGGGTTTCTGTAAGGAAAAGGTGCAGGTGGTTAGGAAGGGGCCCTACCGGCGGGACAGAAGAAAAGTGCAAGCATAAATCGAAAAACCAAAGATCAGTTGGTGGAAAAGGAAGGGGATAAAGGGAAAAAAAATGCCAAGAAACCAAAAACCAAACTAAGGATCCAAGAGAGGACCGTGAGGAGGCAAGGGAAGGTGACTGTTAGGAATCAGAGTACCTGGTAATGGGAAAAGAGGAGGAACAGTGTCCAAGGTGACGCAGGGAGACCGGGATGTGAGATAATGGAAGCCTAGCCCACACAGGGAGGCCGTATATGTAGGTGCCAACACCGGACAGCCCACCAATGCCACGTGTGCGTACACAATGGGGGGAGGAACAGAAGCGGCATCACCTGGGCGGAGACTCACCCGGCAATCGGCTTCATCAAAGTCTCCCCGATTGGCCACGAGAATGGAGTCTTACCCTGGGCGTCCGACAAAGTGGAGTCACAAAAGACGCGGCATGTCCGGAGTGGAAGATGTGACGTCGATGCGCGGTGCCGGTGGATCCGCCCCCTCAGGAATGAACAGCGGAGGGAGGGAGGAGACCCACAGGCTGCATCACAGCTCCGTGAGATATTCAAAGCTTTGGAGATTTTTTTTATAACCTGACCCTGCTTTATACTTCTCCACAACTTTTTCCCTGATCTGTCTGGTGTGTTACTTGGCCTTCATGATGCTGTTTGTTCACTAAGGTTCTCTAACAAACCTCTGAGGGCTTCACAGAACAGCTGTATTTATACTGAGATTAAATGACACACAGGTGGACTCTATTTACCAATTAGGTGACTTCTGAGGGCAATTGGTTCCACTAGATTTTAGTTAGGGGTATCAGAGTAAAGAGGGCGCCATACAAATGCCCCTCCCCCACACTTTTCACATATTTATTTGTATCATTTATCATTTTCCTTCCACTTCACAATTATGTGACACTTTGTGTTGGTCCATCACATAAAATCCCAATAAAATACATTTATGTTTTTGGTTGTAACATGACAACAGGAGCGGAGGGAGAAGAGGAGGAGACAGCAGTGGAGGGAGAAGAGGAGACGACAGGAGCAGAGGGAGAAGAGGAGAAGACAAAAGTGGAGGGAAAAGAGGAGAAGACAGGAGCGGAGGGAGAAGAGGAGAAGACAGCAGTGGAGGGAGAAGAGGAGACGACAGGAGCGGAGGGAGAAGAGGAGAAGACAAAAGCTGAGGGAGAAGAGGAGAAGACAAAAGCGGAGGAAAAAGAGGAGAAGACAGGAGCGGAGGGAGAAGAGGAGAAGACAGCAGCAGAAGGAGAAGAGGAGAAGACAGCAGTGGAGGGAGAAGAGGAGAAGACAGCAGCGGAGGGAGAAGAGGAGAAGACAGCAGCAGAAGGAGAAGAGGAGAAGACAGCAGCGGAAGGAGAAGAGGAGAAGACAGCAGCAGAAGGAGAAGAGGAGAAGACAGCAGCGGAAGGAGAAGAGGAGAAGACTGGAAGAGCACAGATTTCATCTACAAATACGGAAAGGTTTCTTCACAGTAAGAGCTGTGAAAATGTGGAATAGACTCCCTGCAGAGGTGGTTCTGACCGGCTCAGTAGATTGCTTTATAAAAGGTCTGGATTCTTTCCTAAGTGTAGAGAATATAACTGGGAACTGACATTTATAGGTAAAGTTGATCCGAAGGAATTCTTTCCCCTGCTGTAGCAAATTGGATCATGCTCTGATGGGGGTTTTCGCCTTCCTCTGGATCCCCTGAAGGATTGTGTATATGGAATTGTATTTATTTTTTGATTGAACTAGATGGACTTGTGTCTATTTGCAACCAGACTAACTATATAACATCACCGCAGAGGACAGACCGAAGGGACAAGACTATGATGGAGGACGTTCTTCATCTTTAATAAAGAATTTGTCTAAACCATTTCTTGCTTTATTTTCAATACACTGCCTTTTTTGGTGAATGAGTAGGGCTACAATGTACGCTTGATAAAGGGGGCTTGCAGATTTCAATAAGCCCCCTGCCCACAGACCCCCACAACCACTGCCCAGGGTTGTCGGGAAGAGGCCCTTGTACCCATCAACATGGGGGCAAGGTGCTTTTGAGTGGGGGGGGGGGGGGCACAGAGCCTCCCCTGCCTCAAAGCACCCAACCCCCTTGTTGAGGGTATGTGGCCTGGTATGGATCAGAAGGGGAGGACGCTCGCTTGCTCCCCCCCCCCCCATTTCCTGACCTATCAAGGTGCATGCTCAGATAAGGGTTTGTATGAATCTTGGGGGAGGGCCCACACCGTTTTTTTCTTTGTTTTGTTTTTTGGCGTGAGGTTCTTTTTTAAGATCCATACCATACTTAAAGGGCCTGGTATGGATCTGGAGGGGGGACCCCATGGCGTTTTTTTTTATTTTTATTTTGGCTTGGGGTTCCCCTTCAAGATCATCAGAACACAATTTGATGATCCAACTTGTATGCGACTTCCATTCAAGCCAAGGAGAGTCAGATCAGTTAAGACTGGCTCTCATAGGGAACCATTGATTTTTTGACATGTTAAAAAAACAAAATACTTGGCGTGGCTAAACACTGTATCCGGCATTTATCTTAGGGATGAGCTTCGAGTTCGAGTCGAACTCATGTTCTACTCGAACATTGCCTGTTCGCCTGTTCAGCGAACAGTGAACAATTTGGGCTGTTCGCAGCAAATTCGAAAAGCCGGAACACCCTATACAAGTCTATGGGAGAAATCTAAAGTGCTCATTTTAAAGGGTAATATGCAAGTTACTGTCCTAAAAAATGTTTGGGGACCCGGGTCCTGCCCCAGGGGACATGGATCAATGCAAAAAAACGTTTTAAAAACGACCGTTTTTTCAGGAGCAGTGATTTTAATAATGATTAAAGTGAAACAATAAAAGTGTAATATTCCTTTAAATTTTGTAGCTGGGGGTGTCTATAGTATGCCTGTGAATGTTTCTGGGGCTTAGAACTGTCGCTGCGCAAAGTGTCATTTCTGCAGGAAAAAAAGTCTTTTAAAATCACTTGCGGCTAAATTGTCGGCTCCGTAATACAGAGAACATTCAATGAGTGTTCTCTGTATTAGCCGACAATTCATTCATTCATTGATAAAAAAAAGAAAAAAAAAGCGTGGGGGTTCCCCTAAATTCAATTACCAGGCCCTTCAGGTCTGACATGGATATTAAGGGGAACCCCGTGTCAAATTAAAAAAAAAAATTGACGTGGGGGTCCCCCTAAATATCCATAACCAGACCCTTCAGGTCTCATATGGATATTAAGGGGAACCCCGCATCAAATTAAAAAAAAATTGACGTGGGGTCCCCCTAAAAATCCATATCAGACCCTTTATCCGAGCACGCAACCTGGCAGGCCGCAGGAAAAGAGGGGGGGACGAGAGAGCGGCCCCCCCTCCCTCCTGAACCGTACCAGGCCACATACCCTCAACATTGGGAGGATGCTTTGGGGGTCTGTGACCCCTCAAAGCACCTTGTCCCCATGTTGATGAAGACAAGGGCCTCATCCTCACAACCCTGGCCGTTGGTTGTGAGGGTCTGCGGGCGGGGGGCTTATCAGAATCTGGAAGCCCCCTTTAACAAGGGGACCCCCAGATCCCACCCCCCCCCCCTGTTTGAAATGGTAAGGGGGTACAAAAGTACCCCTACCATTTCACAAAGAAAGTGTCAAAATGGTTAAATAAGACAAACACACTTTTGAAAAATTCCTTTATTAAAAATAAAAAAATAAAAAAAAGATTCCAGCGGCGGTAATCCACTCTTGCTATCCAGCGACGGGTCTCCGGGGTCCAGCGATGGATGATCATATCCAGCGATGGGGGATCTCTCAGTCCAGCGCTGTCCATACATCCTTCTTCTGTCTCCATTGCGGAGACACTGCGGAGATCCCAGCGCTGACGTTTCTTATATTAGGAGGGCGGGGCCACCCGTCACCTGACCCCGCCCCCTCTGACGCTGGTGAAGGGAGCCAGGGGTTCCCCAGTGACGTATGGGTGACCCCGCCCCCTCTGATGTAACGGAAACCTGCGTTACATCAGAGGGGGCGGGGTCACCCACACGTCACTGGGGAACCCCTGGCTTCCCTCTCCAGTGTCAGAGGGGCGGGGTCAGGTGACGGGTGGCCCCGCCCTCCTAATATAAGAAACGTCAGCGCTGGGATCTCCGCAGTGTCTCCGCAGTGGAGACAGAAGAAGGATGTATGGACAGCGCTGGACTGAGAGATCCCCCGTCGCTGGATATGATCATCCATCGCTGGACCCCGGAGACCCGTCGCTGGATAGCAAGAGTGGATTAGCACCGCTGGAATCTTTTTTTTTTTTTTTTTTTTTTAATAAAGGAATTTTTCAAAAGTGTGTTTGTCTTATTTAACCATTTTGACACTTTCTTTGTGAAATGGTAGGGGTACTTTTGTACCCCCTTACCATTTCAAACAGGGGGGCGGGATCTGGGGGTCCCCTTGTTAAAGGGGGCTTCCAGATTCTGATAAGCCCCCCGCCCGCAGACCCTCACAACCAACGGCCAGGGTTGTGAGGATGAGGCCCTTGTCTTCATCAACATGGGGACAAGGTGCTTTGAGGGGTCACAGACCCCCAAAGCATCCTCCCAATGTTGAGGGTATGTGGCCTGGTACGGTTCAGGAGGGAGGGGGGGCCGCTCTCTCGTCCCCCCCTCTTTTCCTGCGGCCTGCCAGGTTGCGTGCTCGGATAAAGGGTCTGATATGGATTTTTAGGGGGACCCCCACGTCAATTTTTTTTTAATTTGATGCGGGGTTCCCCTTAATATCCATATCAGACCTGAAGGGCCTGGTAATTGAATTTAGGGGAACCCCCACGCTTTTTTTTTTTTTTTTATCAATGAATGAATGAATTGTCGGCTAATGCAGAGAACACTCATTGAGTGTTCTCTGTATTACGGGACCCGACAATTTAGCCGCAAGTGATTTTAAAAGACTTTTTTTCCTGCACAAATGACACTTTGTGCAGGGACAGTTCTAAGCAGCAGAAACATGCGCCCCTTCACAGGCATACTATAGATACCCCCCAGCTACGAAATTTAAAGGAATATTACACTTTTATTGTTTCACTTTAATCATTATTAAAATCACTGCTCCTGAAAAAACGGCCGTTTTTAAAACTTTTTTTTGCATTGATCCATGTCCCCTGGGGCAGGACCCGGGTCCCCAAACACTTTTTAGGACAGTAACCTGCATATTACCCTTTAAAATTAACACTTTAGATTGTGAACGTTGGAGACCCATAGACTTTAATAGGGTTCTAAAGTTCACACGAAGTTTAGGTCTGTTCGCAGGTTCTGGTGCGAACCGAACAGCGGCTCATCCCTAATTTATCTGTGTTTAGTGGCGTTGGATGTTTTACCAGCTGTGCTGGTCTTCAGAGGGCGCTGGCTCTGGGGGTTTTTTTTGCAGCTTGAAAATGACTATGCCACTTATGCCGCGTACACACGATCAAACAATCGGGTGGAAAAGTCCAGCAAACTCAAGTCTGCCGGACAATCCCCCCGTGTGTAGCCTCCGGCGTACTTTTTTTACCTGAAAGTACGGCGGACTTAGAAAGTAGTTTTGCACTCCAATCTTCCCGCTGGACTTGCATTTCGGCGGACAATCCGGCCGTGTGTGTGCCAATCCGCTGTACTTTTGAAATTAATGGACTTTTCCCGCCCGGAGAAAAGTCCGCTCATTTTGAGCACGTCTCCAGGTAGGCGGGGCCTGCGAAGGATGCGTCGCTGGCCCCGCCATCTGGTATAGACTTAAAGGGGAACCCCAACGCCGAAAAAATCGGCGTGGGGGTCCCCCCCAGGTCCACATCAGACCCTTGTCCAAGCACGCTACCAGGCCATACCAGGCCGCGTGCCCTCAACATGGGGGGGTGCCTTGGGGAAGGGGGGGCGCTCCAGGGGTCTTCCGTCTTCGGGGGTCTTCTCGCCGGACTCCTCCACTATCTTCTTCTAGCTCTTTTGCTAGCGGAGGAGCCCGGATTTCTTCCTCGCAGCCGCCGCCCTCTTCTTCCGACTTGGGGGGTCTTGTCCCCCTCTTCGGTTCTACTACCGGGCCACCGCGCCTTCTTCTAGCTCTTTTATAGGTGGTGGCCCGGTCTTCTGTCGCCGCAGTCGTCGCTGTCATCGCCGCCTACTGTTCTTCTGTTCTTCTCTGAGCGGACTTTCCTCCGCGTGTGTGGGCGAGTCCATTCATTTCAAAAGTTTGGCGGATAGTACGCCGTATTAGTCCGCTGAAAAAGTGCCGTGTGTGGGCAAGTAGCCCGTTCGGAAAGTCCGCCGGATAGTCGGCTACATGTGTACGCGGCATAAGTCTGGCGGACAAACCAGAACGAGCGCACCTGCCCACACACGGTACTTTTGCGGCGGACTTTTCCACCAGATTGTTTGATCGTGTGTACGTGGCATTACAGCTCCTAAACGCCTATGTGTTCTCAGACGCATGGAATAACATGGAGAGGCGTTTTTAAGCTGCAAAAAGAACGTCTGGTAAACGCGGTAGGAAAATGCCCTGTCTGCATGATGCCTACATGTCAGTGCTGCTGTAGTGGGATGCATTCATTGGACAGATCTGTCACTTCACAGGCCAGTTAAAGTGGAACTTCCGGTGTCACATTTGACACATTTCAGGGGGGAGGAGGGAGCAGATACAGGTATTTGCTCCCGCTTCCTGGCATAGATCACCAATGACCTACGCCACTTTCGGGGCCGACTCGTCTCTACCTCCCCCGCTGTCTTCTGGGACAGCGGGGACCTGTGAGGATGCGCAGCGCGACTCACAGATGGCTTCACTTCCTGATTCCCTCACCGAGGATGGCGGCGGCAGAAGCCAAGAGCCGACGGACAGATCGGCTTCGGCTGCCGACATCACGAGCTCCCTGGACAGGTAAGTGTCCATATATTAAAAGTCAGCAGCTGCAGTATGTGTAGCTGCTGGCTTTTAATTTATTTTATTTTTTTTCGGCGGGTCCTCCGCTTTAAAGGGGTTGTAAAGGTTTGTTTTTTATTTTCTAAATAGGTTCCTATAAGCTAGTGCATTGTTGGTTCACTTACCTTTTCCTTCGATTTCCCTTATAAATGTTTTTTTTTCTTTGTTTACTTTGTCTGAATTTCTCACTTCCTGTTCTTCCTCAGTAAGCTGTTCAGTAAGCTGTTCTGGCTGACTAACCACCAGCTCGGATGATGGTGAGAAGTTTACTGAGGAGAAACAGGAAGGGAGATATTCAGACAAAGAAAAAAAACATTTAAAAGGGAAATCGAAGGAAAAGGTAAGTGAACCAACAATGCACTAGCTTAGAGGAACCTATGTAGAAAATAAAAAATGAACCTTTACAACCCCTTTAAGGATATCAAGTATGATGTTCACATTTTTAATGTTGCCCTTAACCACTTCAATACAGGGCACTTAAACACCTTCCTGCCCAGACCAATTTTGAGCTTTCAGCGCTGTCGCACTTTGAATGACAATTGCGCGGTCATGCTACACTCTACCCAAATGAAATTTTTATCATTTTTTCCCACAAATAGAGCTTTCTTTTGGTGGTATTTGATCACCTCTGCGGTTTTTATTTTTTGCGCTACAAATAAAAAAATACCGAAAATTTTGAAAAAAAAAATGTTTTTTTTTGTTTCAGTTTCAAAACTTTGTAAACAAGTATGTTTTCTCCTTCACTGATGGGCACTGATGGGGCTACACTGATGGGCACTGATAAGGCGGCACTGATGGGCACCAATGTGGCACCAATGAAGTGGCACTGATAGGCGGCACTGATGGGCGACACGGATGGGCGACACGGACGGACACTGATAGGTGGCACAAATTGGCACTGATAGCTGGCATGGATGGGCGGCACGGATGGGCGGCACGGATGGGCATGGATAGGCAGCACAGGTGGGCATGGATAGGCGGGAAAGGTGGGCATAGATAGGCGGCACAGGTGGGCATAGATAGGCGGCACAGGTGGGCATGGATAGGCGGCACAGGTGGTCACTCATAGGCGGCACAGGTGGGCACTCAGGCGGCACAGGTGGGCACTCAGGCGGCACAGGTGGGCACTCATAGGCGGCACAGGTGGGCACTCATAGGCGGCATCGGTGTTATAGTAATGGATGCCAATCAGTGCCAAACAATAATGCATGCCAATCAGTGATGCCCATTGTGGCCACTGATTGGCATCCATTATGGGCACTGATTGGCACCCATTGTGCTGACTGGCACCCTGGTGGTCTAGGGAGGATTATGGATTTTTATTACCTTTTCCCTGGTGGTCTAGTGGTGTCCCTGGTGGTCCAGTGTGGGCATCCTCGGGGGGGGGCTGTGCTGATAATCGATCAGCACAGACCCCCCCTGTCAGAGGAGCAGCTGATCGGCTCTCCTCTACTTGCGTCTGACAGACGCGAGTGAGGAAAAGCCGATCACCGGCTCTTCCCATTTACACTGTGATCAGCCGTGATTGGACACGGCTGATCACATGGTAAAGAGTCTCCGTCGGAGACTCTTTACCGAGATCGTAGTTGCCGGGTGTCAGACTGACACCCCGCAACAACGATCGCCGCGATGCGCGCCCCCGGGGGCGCGCAGCGGCTCATAATCCTAATCACGTCATATGACGTCCGGTTAGGATTATGAAACCACTTTGCCGCCGTCAATTTGTAATAGGGCGGGCGGCAAGTGGTTAAAGCATTATTAGAATTTCTGCTCCCGACCAAATGAACATTATTTTTTATTTTTTGTACATGTTGCCCAAAGCAGTGCCCAGCCCCCCATGCCGCCTATCTGAAAATGCCCCCAGGGGTCTCAAACTGGCGGCCCTCCAGCCGTTGTGAAACTACAAGTCCCATGAGGCATTGCAAGGCTGACAATTACAAGCATGACTCCCACAGGTAGAGGCACGATGGGACTTGTAGTTTCGCAACAGCTGGAGGGCCGCCAGTTTGAGACCCCCTGCCCTACATAGACCTCCATGTTTATTGTCATCCTAAACACAAAGAAAATCAGCGCTGAGTATTTTTTTTTTTTTCATAGAACGTGGTTTATTTCTGTAGAATGTTCCTGAGCTCACCGGTACAAACCAAACAAGGATCAGATGAAGCGAGTGATTTCCTATGAAACCTGATGAGATGTTTTCTGCCCATCAAACCCGGCAACCGGATCCTGGAGAGATTTGCATTCCGTGATACGTCGTCTCTGAGTCTCTTCTGACAGATTTCACTTTATATCTGTACTATTATTGTATCCAGCTTATCCCTGCAGAAGGAGAACCCAACAAACAAACACTCGTCCTTCTTCTAAGCCCTTGTACACACGGGTCGGACATTCCGACAACCAAATCCGTCGGATTTTGTCCGAAACCGTTGCATATACATGGTCGGACAAAGTTGTTGGAAAATCCGATCGTTCAGAACGTGATGACGTTATTTCGTTACGACGGGACTACGTTCAGGCTAGTAGCCAATAGCTTTGATGTAGGAATTTGATCTGAGCATGCGTGGCACTTTGTCCGATCGGAATTCTCTACACATGATCTGACAACGTCCGATCGGATCATGTTGTCGGAAAATTTTACCGACAAGTTGGAAAACTTGGTCCGTCGGATACTCCGATGGAAAGAGTCCGATGGAGACCACACACAGTCGGATTATCCAACAACACGGTCCGATCGGACACATCAAGTCGGAATCTCCGACCGTGTGTACAAGGGCTTAGATGGTCACAGCTGTGGATCTGTTCTTGCTCGTGTTCTCACTGACAATGATCAATTCTTTACTTCTCACTTTGTATTTGTTACAATGGAAGAATAGAAGAAATTCTGCTGTCTGTGACCAAATCCAAATGTCTATAGCGCTCAATAATAATAATAATAATAATAATAATAGGGCTGTGAAAATTAAAGATTAATTTCTCGATTAATCGTTAATTTTTTTGATTGATAAAAATTATTTTCACCGGTACTCACCTCTCCGCCGACTTCCCAGGTCTTCAGGGAGTTCTGCCGGAGATCTGGTGAAGTCACCGGACCCCCCCCCCCCTTCCCCAAGTTCCTCCATCTGCTAACAAAGGGAAGGGGGGAGGAGTCCGGTGACGTTGAAGTTTCTGATTGACGGGGGGAGGAGCTACGTATGACGTGACACGCTGCTGCCCTACGGAACTAACGCGATTGTCGGCTTTACATGCTGTGTTTTTATCATCTTTATGTGAGTAGTTTGTGTTTGAACACAAAAATTTAATCTTATACTTTAGCGGTGAGCACTGAGATCTTTTCTTTCTACCCATGACCTGAGATTGTGAGAGAAGTTTATGGTCCGTGTTAACCCTTTTGATACCAGCATGCATGACCACATGTTTGCACAGGGGTCCATGCCATAAGGTGAGAGTGATTCATTAGACCGGAGGTGGAGGGATCGTCATGCTACTGTGGGAAAACAAAAAATTACTTACGTCAGTGCTACAGTTTGAATTTAAAACATTTGTGTGAACTGTGAAGTTAAGTCATGGATTGTGGAAAGTAACTAGTGTCGGGTGATTGTATATAGTGTATACCACATTTACCACCGACTTATGCAGAGTTGCAATGCAAGGAGATCAGCTAAAAGTAGTTGGATCTGTATGTGCATTATAATGAATCAAAATTAGTCGATTAATTGATTTAAAAAAAAAAATAGATTAATCGAACACAAAATATTTAATCAGTAACAGCCCTAAATAATAATAATATATTAGAACATATATAGGAAAATGTAAAATAAATATGTTGTGCACTTTCTCTATACTATAAAGTCATCATACATCATGTCCCGGTCTTTGTATTTTCATCCGTATTTCTCAAATACACACATCCCAATACACACATCTCATGGACAGGTAATGGGGGATGAAGATTTCTCAGATAAAACAGTTGGATCCACTTTGCCTGTAACGTCCTCCAACCCATCACCCCCCCCCCCCCCCAACAATGGGACTGCTATGGTCATTGTGTTCCGTAGACTCCAATGGGGGGAAACTACTTGTGTTTTAACCCCTCGCCTACCGGGCACTTACACCCCCTTCCTGCCCAGACCAATTTTCAGCGCTGTCATACTTTGAATGACAATTGCGCGGTCATGCTACACTGTAGCCAAATTAGATTTTTATCATTGTATTCACACAAATAGAGCTTTCTTTTGGTGGTATTTTTTGGTTTTTTGCTAAACAACCAATTGACAATTTTGTAAAAAAAAAAATGAAAAAATTCATAGTTTATTTTAAGGTTTTGTAAACAGGTAATTTTTCTCCTTCACCGATGGGCACTGATGAGGAAGCACTGATTAGGCTTCACTAATAGGCAGCACTGAGGGGCACTTATAGGCTGCAATTATAGGCGACACTGATGGGCACTCATAGGCACTGGTAGGTGGCACTAATGTGCACTGATAGGCACTGTTAGGTGGCACTGATGGTCACTGATAGACAATAATAAGTGGCACTGATGGACACTGATAGTTGGCACTGATAGGTACTGTTAGGTGGCACTGAGCACGCCACCCGAAAGTTTCAGGGGGTGCACAGGCAGCACAATCATTGGAGGAAGTCCATAGACACCATCCAGGCAAACTGAGCCCACGCCAATGGCGGCTGGTGCTCAAATTTTTTTTGGGGGGTGCAAACAAACTGAAAAATACTGAACCCCCCATCAATTGCAGCCCCACTGTGCCCATCAATGCAGCCATTGTGCCCATTAAATGCAACAACTGTGCCCCTAAAATGCAGCAATTGTGCCCATCAAATGCAGTCACTTGTGCCCATCATATGCAGCCACTTGTGCCAATCAAATGCAGCCACTTGTGCCCATCATATACAGCCACTTGTGCCCATCGTATGCAGCCATGTTTGCCCATCATATGCAGCTGCTTGTGCCCCATCATATGGAGCCACTTGTGCCCATCAAATTCAGCCCCTTGTGCCCCATCAAATGCAGCCACTTGTGCCCATCAAACGCAGCCATTGTGCCCATCAAATGCAACCATTGTGCCCATTATATGCAGCCAATTATGCCCATCATATGCAGCCACTTGTGTCCATCAAATGCAGCCACTTGTGCCCATCATATGCAGCCACTTGTGCCCGTAAAATGCAGCCACTTGTGCCCAGTAAATGCAGCCACATTTGCCAATCAAATGCAGCTACTTGTGCCCATCATATGCAGCCACTTGTGCCCATAATATGCAGCCCCTTGTGCCCCATCATATGCAGCCACTTATGCCCATCAAATGCTGCCATTGTGCCCATCAAATACAGCCATTGTGCCCATTATATGAAGCCACTTGTGCCCATCATATGCAGCCACTTGTGTCTAGTATATGCATCCACTTGTGCCCAGTAAATGCAGCCACGTGTGCCAATCAAATGCAGCCACTTGTGCCTATCATATGCAGCCATTTGTGCCCGTCAAATGCAGCCACTTGTGGCCATCAAATGCAGCCATTGTGCCCATCAAATGCAACCATTGTGCCTATTATATGAAGCCACATGTGCCCATCATATGCAGCCACTTGTGCCCATTATATGCAGCCACTTGTGCCCATCAAATGCAGCCAATTGTGCCCATCAAATGCAACCATTGTGCCCATTATATGCAGCCTCTTGTGCCCATCATATGCAGTCACTTGTGCCTAGTATATGCAGCCACTTGTGCCCATTATATGCAGCCACTTGTGCCCATCAAATGCAGCCACTTGTGCCCATCAAATGCAACCATTGTGCCCATTATATGCAGCCTCTTGTGCCCATCATATGCAGCCACTTGTGTCCAGTAAATGCAGCCACTTGTGCCCATCATATGCAGCCATTTGTGACCGTCAAATGCAGCCACTTGTGCCCATCAAATGCAGCCACTTGTACCCATCAAATGCAGCCATTGTGCCCATCATATGCAGCCACTCGTGCCCAGTATATGCAGCCACTTGTACCCATCAAATGCAGCCATTGTGCCCATCATATGCAGCCACTCGTGCCCAGTATATGCAGCCACTTGTGCCCAGTAAATGTAGCCACATGTGCCAATCAAATGCAGCCACTTGTGCCCATCATATGCAGCCATTTGTGCCTGTCAAATGCAGCCACTTGTGCCCATCAAATGCAGCCAGGCTCGGCTGTCACTTCACTAAACCCCCCTCCCGCGGCCGGTCCGGCGACACTTACCGCTCCTCTCCTGGAGTGATGGGGCTCTCCTCCTCAGCCGCTTTCTTCCTCGGTGGCTCTCATCTCCACCTTGGTGGCTCTAGTCTCTTCTTCAGCGACTGCGGCTGCTGTGTGCACTCGTCTCCTCTTCTGCCGAAGCATTAAGCATCCAATAGTGCTAATAATGCCTGTTTTGACCAATCTGGAGACAGGTCTCACCGACCTGCCTGCTGATTGGCAGGGAAGAACGGTAGTGTGAAAATAGTGAAAATTAATTTGCTATGCCACACAACAGGGTTCGGATCGGGACGCAGTGCTCGGGCACCCTGAGCCCACCCCATTTTGAAGCCTATTAGACCCTCTGGCTCTAATCACATGCTTCAAAATACACATCCTCCGCCTATCCCCACCATAGTATTTCATGTGTCCGGCGTCCTGAAAGGGGCCGGGTACATGAATAGGGAGGGTGGCGGAGGTGTCGGGTGGGGGGGGGTTGTGCCCATGCGCCCACAATGCACGGGCCCCCACTTCTAGATCAGATGTTCACTGTCATTCAAATGCAATGTGAAGAACAAAATAGAGAATGGAAGTGCTCTCTCTAAAACTCGCACTTTATGCAATAAAAGTTACAGGATCCTTAATCTTGTTTACAGCATGTAGAAAAAACTGCTGAACGGCTAACAGGATATACACAATCTGATCGGACAGCAGCGGGTAACGTCAAAGAGCCACGGCGTCACCCGACATCTAATATAGAGCAAACGTAACCAAGGATACGAAAATGCTTCATCCTTTGCGCATGCGCATTCTGCAAATAAACATCCACAAGGACGAGAGCTGTGCTCAGCTATATACAGGAGAGATAAAAATCTCCTATCAAATGCTTTAACTACTTGCCGACCAGCTGGTGTTGTTATACAGCGGCAGGTTGGCTCCCCTGCATGAATCGCCGTAGCTGTACGGCTGCCATTTTAAGGGGTTTAGGGGGACCTATGATGTCCGCTGGCGACCCATGATCGCTCCTCAGGGAGCTGGAACCGGGATCCGTCAATATAAACAAATAAAATCCCCGTTCTGACAGGGAAGAGAGCTATTGTTCCTACTGATCAGGAACAGCGATCTCTCTCCTCCTCCAGTCAGTCCCCTCCCCCCACAGTTAGAAACACCTCCCAGGCAACACATTTAACCCCTTGACCCCCTCGATCAGCCACCTAGTGTTAACCCCTTCCCTGCCAGTGTCATTTATACAGTATTTTTAGCACTGATAGCTGTATAAGTATCACTGGTCCCAAAAAGTGTCAAAAGTGTCCAATCTGTCCGCCGCAATGTCGCAGTCCCGCTAAAAATAGCAGTTTGTCAACATTACTAGTAAAAAATAAATAAATAATAAAAATGTCTTAATCCTATCCTTATTTTGTAGACATGATAATTTTTGCGCAAACCAATTAATATACGCTTATTGCGATTTTATTTTAACAAAAATATGTAGAAGAAAACATATCGGCCTAAACTAATGAAGACATTTTTATTTTTTATTTTTGGTATTTTTTATTATATTTATTGTCAATTTTTTTACATCGGCCTAAACTGAGGAAGAAATTTGTTTTTTCATATATTTTTTGGGGATATTTATTATAGCAAAAAGTAAAAAATATTGCTGTTTTTTCAAAATTGTCGCTCTTTTTTTTGTTTATAGCGCAAAAAAATAAAAACCGCAGAGGTGATAAAATACTACCAAAAGAAAGCTCTATCTGTGGGGGAAAAAAAGGACATCAATTTTATTTGGGTACATGGTCGCACCACCGCGCAATTGTCAGTTAAAGCGACACAGTGCCGTATCGCAAAAAAAAAATGGCCTGGTCATTAAGGGGGCAAATCCTTCCGGTCCTTAAGTGGTTAAGATGACATAAACAGGATAAGGGGTATCAGCCCAGCTGTAGACACCACTCCATTAACCCCGGTCATGAAAAAATAATAACAATTTGTTAAAATACATTTATAATACCTTTATGACACCAGCAGCTATCCGTTACATTGACAAGAATTTATTTTTTTAATTAAATAAAATATCCATATAAATATATGATAACTTAAAAGGACAATAACTCATTAGGCCTAAGAACAAAACTTCCTATAATAAGCTACCTACTCGAAATAAAACAATTAAGAGCAAACGCAGCGTTTAGTCCAAAAGGAATAAATACTTTGGTTTCAAAGTTTCAGAACGATTCTCTCTTACTTAACTGCCTAATAAAATGCCCCCCTCTCCAGTGTTTGTTGACTTTTTCAACCCCCCCCCCCAGAACTTAAGGCACCGAGGGTCTTTGCCATGACACATCTGGAAATGTTTGGACACACTGTGGGACCGTAGACCTTTTATAATATTGTTATACATACACTCAAAGCACTCAAAGCCCGGGAGGTCCTACCGATGTATTGGAGGCCGCAAGCACACTCAAGCGTGTAAACCACCCCTTGAGTGCTAATAAGGTCTTTAACCACTTCAATACTGGGCACTTAAACACCTTCCTGCCCAGACCAGTTTTGATCTTTCAGCGCTGTCGCACTTTGAATGACAATTGCGCGGTCATGCTACACTGTACCCAAATGAAATTTTTATCATTTTTTCCCACAAATAGAGCTTTATTTTGGTGGTATTTGATCACCTCTACGGTTTTTATTTTTTGCGCTACAAATAAAAAAATACCGAAAATTTTGAAAAAAATAATGTTTTTTTTTTGTTTCAGTTTCAAAACTTTGTAAATAAGTACGTTTTCTCCTTCACTGATGGGCACTGATGGGGCTACACTGATGGGCACTGATAAGGCGGCACTGATGGGCACCAATGAAGTGGCACTGATGAGGTGGCATTGATGGACACTGATAGGCGGCACTGATAGGCGGCACTGATAGGCGACACAGATGGGCGACACGGATGGGCGACACGGATGGACACTGATAGGTGGCACAAATTGGCACTGATAGCTGGCACGGATTGGCATGGATGGGCGGCAGAGATGGGCATGGATAGGCGGCACAGATGGGCATGGATAGGCGGCACAGATGGGCATGGGTGGGCACTGATAGGCGGCACAGGTGGGCACTCATAGGAAGCACAGGTGGGCACTCATAGGCGGCACAGGTGGGTACTCATAGGCGGCATTGGTGTTATACTGTACTAATGGATGCCAATCAGTGCCAAACAATAATGCATGCCAAACAGTGATGCCCATTGTGGGCACTGATTGGCATCCATTATGGGCACTGATTGGCATCCATTGTGCTGACTGGCATCCCTGGTGGTCTAGGGAGGATTACCTTTTCCCTGGTGGTCTGGTGGCGTCCCTGGTGGTCCAGTGTGGGCATTCTCGGGGGCTCATAATCCTGAGGACGTCATATGACATCCGATCAGGATTATGCAACCACTTTGCCGCCGTCCATTTGTAATAGGGCTGGCGGCAAGTGGTTAATCTTGTTATTTTTATTAGAATTCTTTAGGTTTTTTGATGTTATTATTGCATCATTACCTACATGCTGAGCACCGCCCACAGGCATAAAAGCCTGACAAAAATAAATAAATAACTTATTTTCCTTAGTGACAGGAGGGTCCACCAGCCCGGGAGCCACCAGGTCCCTAAGCCCTTGTACACACAATCGGAGATTCCGACGGAATGTGTCTGATCGGAGCGTTTTGTCGGATATTCCGACTGTGTGTGGTCTGCATCGGACTGTATCCGTCGGAATATCCGTCGGACCAAATTTTCCAACTTGCCGGAAATATTTTCCGACAAAATGCTCCGATCAGACATACTCCGATCATGTGTAGAGAATTCCGATCGGACAAAGTGCCACGCATGCTCAGATCAAATTCCTACACCAAAGCTTTTGGCTACTAGCCTGAACATAGTCCCGTCGTAACGAAATAACGTCATCACGTTCTGAACGATCGGATTTTCCGACAACTTCGTCCGACCGTGTGTATGCAACAGTTTCGGACAAAATCCGTCGGACAAATTCCGAAGGATTTGGTAGTCGGAATCTCCGATCGCGTGTACAGGGGGGCTAAGAGTGGGGGCCGGCCGGTAGATGAATTCGATCCCTCAACAAAATCCCCCAATGCTTATTGATGATTTTCTCAATTTTTCTTGAATTGTAAACCTCACCAAAACCTCACCAGCTTGGACTGCAGTTCGGGGACTCGCCACGTTGCCATGAGATACCGCAGTGCTGGTGTGTAAAAGGCCAAGGATGTACTATATATGGAGAGAGGAAAATGGGATTTTTAAGGTGCAAATTAAATCGAAAAATAGTAACAACTAAATTATATAAGAAGATGTTTTATCTTAGAAAAAAATTAAATAAAAAATTATTAAAAACCCAGCAATTGGCAAGTACAAATCAACATGATTTTATGGATTCGGCATAGAAAGATGTAATTCCCAACATGTTTGGTTTTGGTTTTGTAAGTTAACTTTTTCTACTTTGCTTTTATATTTTATTTTGGAGACTCGTTCCCATATTTCCCATATCCAATTAAATTTGACACACTTTGCTATCTGTTTAGTCGGTTCCTGAATGCGGTCAGATAACTGTGACCCCTTAGCGATTTGACCAATATTTCAAGAGACCATGGTAAGGAGTGATGCCCTGATAATTGAAATGCACATGTATAGATTGAGGTTGTTGTGTAATTACAATTAAAATATTATGTATGTGATATTATGTTTATGAATTAACTGTTGATGTAACTATTATATGTATATGTTTTTTTTTTCAATAGAAGGCTTGTACCCCTAACTGGACAGCATCCCCTGAAGAAGCCCGATATATGGGTGAAACATGTTGGGAATTACATCTTTCTAAGCTGTATCCACAAAATCCTGTTGATTTTGTACTTGCCAATTGCTGTGTTTTTAATATTTTTTTATTTTATTTTTTATAAAATAAAAAATGTTCTTATATAATTTAGTTGTTACTATTTTTCGAATTAATTTGCATCTTAAAAATCCCATTTTCCTCTCTTCATATATAATCTATTAAGGGATGAGGTTCTATTATTAAGTTGATTTGTCTGTGATCAAAAAATTCCTTTGGCCAGGATGTACTAGGCCACTGGTTCTTGCCAGTTCACCAAAAGGTAGTTCAGCGCTAGGTAATGGACCCTGTTGCATATGAGACATTAGGGGTGCAACGGATCGGCACCGATCCGTGATCCGAACGGGTCACTCCGCTCGGATTGGCACATGCCGCGATGCGTGGAGCGTTCTGCGTTCTCGGCCTTAGGAAAGGCTGCGGCTTCGGCCTAGTTCCGGAGCGGCGGCCATCTTGGTGCCCCCGTCGGCGTTTACAATGTGATTGCTCCGTCAAATGATGGAACGATCACCTGTAAACAAACCAGTGTCATGACGCGCCGATTCCTCTCTCCCCTCTTTGTACAGATCTGTACTGTGGAGGGGAGAGATCTGATGGCAGCAGAGCTGTGGGCTGCATCTGTAGTGCCCACAGCACTTCTCAGTGACAATTGCAGTCACAGCCATCCCTCCATACTCTGCCAACCACTCTGCAATACCCTGCCAATACTCTGCACTACCCTGCCAATACTCTGCACTACCTTGCCAGTACCCTGCCAATACTCTGCAATACCCTGCCAATACTCTGCACTACCCTGCCAGTACGCTGCCAATACTCTGCAGTACCCTGCCAATACCCAGCAATACCCTGCCAATACTTAGCCTGCCAATACTTTGCAATACCCTGCAGTACCATACCAATACTCTGCAGTACCCTGCCAATACTCTGCCAATACCCTGCCAATAACCTTCTAATACCCTGCCAATACCCTACCAATACTCTGCAATACCCTGCCAAAACCCTGCCAATACGCTGCAATACCCTGCCAATACTCTGAAATAACCTGCCAATAAACCTGCCAATACTCTGCAATACCATGTCAATACTCTGTAATACTCTGCAATACCATGTCAATACTCTGTAATACCCTGGCATTACTCTGCCATACCCAGCCATACCCTGCAATACTCGGTAATACCCAGCCATACTCGGCGATACCCAGCCATACCCATCCATGCTCAGCCAATATTACATTGGGGGAGATGACGTGGATATTACAGTGGGGGAGATTGTGGATATTACAGTGGGGACTATATGGTGGTGGAATTTTCACAGGTTTTTGCAAATTCAATTATTATTTGCTGATCCAAAAAATGATCCGATCTGTGACTGTGATCTGAGGAACGATCCGATCCGTGAGTTTTTTGATCCGTTGCACCCCTACAAGTCATGCATTCCTAGCACCTAGGCTCGAGTATACCTAATCTTAGCAAGGACCTCTTCTCCATCATCTGATCTACCTGGCAGGGTGCCGCTGCTCTCTAAAGGTTCATATTCTGAGCCCGATACTGTCAGAGAGGCTTCGCCTTTGAACTCATCTGACATACTCAGGATCCTGTAGGCCTCGTCACTTGTGGTACCTTTGTTGGGACATTTTGGCTACTAAATTTGCAGGTACCTAATGCGACTCACGGGGAAAAAGAGCTCCTGGCTGTCAGGGTCTGCTTTAATCGCTACAAATAACATTTACCTGCCAGTGCTAGGAGAGATCAGGCCTGATTCTGCTAACTCTGTTTTTTTGTGTGCAAAGTATCACTGGTGACAATGATCTACTGACACTGCTTGTTGTGGGGGGGGGGGGGGGGCTAAACACAAGTGCTGCCAGCAAACGGGGCTAATTCTGCTAACACTGCCTTTTTGGTAACACTAAACTATGGGGGCACTAGTATAGTTCTGTTCATGATCAATATATTGATTCATACAAACACTAAAGTAGTAATTGGCGGTGATCAGCGACCTATAGCATGAGTGCGATAGTGTGCAGGCAATGCCGTGTTAGCTGACCCCTGACTGGGAGGGACTTTTTATAAGTTGGAGAAAATCGGACCATGCTTTAAAAGGTTTTTTTTTTTAAATTTCCTCTAGATCACCTGCCACACTTAACAGACTGAGACCAGACATAGTTTTCAGTGAGATTTATTTGCAGTGAAACAAAAACTATTCATACACCAGGACACAGAAAATCATAAAAAGCAAAGAAAATGTGTTTTTGGGACTTTGATGAGGCTGGCACCAAAGGGATGCCTGCCTCCATCCCTATCAATAATATGTAAAATGAGAGAACAGAATTGGGACTTTGAATGAAGCACACATCAGTAAGAGAGTAAGTCAAGTGACTATATACGGTTCTTGCTGTGATTGAACCCAAAATGGCCAAAATAACCATGGCAACTAAATGATAAATTAAAAAATCCATTAAAAATTGCCTAAATAATAAATTGTGAATCGGAGAGGATCATATAAATCTTGATATTCCATGATTGAGATAAAGGATAATGGCTAAAGGCTCTACGCGTTTCGCGGTATTCCAACCGTCCATCAGGAGCATACATCATGGAATAATTCTAAAACATTTATTAAAAAAAAGGATTTAAATTATTAGATAAAAATTGGCAGAGTAATTTCATTATTATGATTAATTTGAAGGCCAAGCGTCCTACTCACATCTGCATCAGTGGGTCAGTAAAACAGCACCAGGGTTCGCAAAAAGAGCCGTAGCGTGTAGCCACCAGGCACCGAGGCGGCCTGCGGGAGAGGTAGCCACCACCATAGGCACTTCCAGGGTGGGTAGATGCAATGCCTGTGAAATAGATGCAAATATCTATGTGAGGAAACTATGTGAAACAGACCACATATGGATCTGTGCATGTGTTATGTATAAAGTGTATGTATTGGAGAATAATGTGGTGAAGTGGCAAGGGGGAAAAAATAAAAAAGGAAAAACACAATTAAACTATCAAACTAGCAAAAGACAATGACCACAAAAACATGAAAAGGAGAAGGGAAAGGGTGTAAACAAGGAAGAGACCTAAAGAGATTAGTGAGTGAATTTGGTGCCATGAGTGTATGTGATCATGCTGGGAGGGAGAGGGAAATGTGTATAGCCCAACCTGCCCATACCGGAGAACCGTCCTGGTCCCAAACACCGGGGCCAGGCAGGCGAACACACCACTGGAGAGTGGGAGCGCCTTCACCCGGGCACAGAAAGCACAGCAAACATAAAGATATAAGTGAACACCAATGGCAAAATATCTACCTAGCAACCTAAAAGAGAAGCAGAAAGTCTAACTAACAAACTGACCATATACACCATATACACAAAATAAGGAACACAGATCAAGCGGGTAAACTGGAGATCAGTGAAGAGCAAGGAATAGATTGGAAGGGGGAACCAAGACTGGGGTCAGGAACAAGAGGAGCAGACAAGAGGCAGTAGAGCGCAGGATGCGGGGCGTGAGCAAGATCAGGGCAGGGAAAAGAGTTGGGCTAAAGTTTCGCTCCGTTCAGGGAAAACCTGAATTTGTAGGGTGTTCGGCGGGGTTCTCCCCAACACACACCCTGCAATGCACTGCGTGCTGCACAGTGCATTATGGGCTCTGATTGGGCAAAGATTTGCCCAATCATAGCACATTTACAGCTGGTTGTTAAGGAGTGGAGCCAGAAAGCCGGCTGCAGCATACTTAAAGCGGAGTTCCACCCAAAAATGGAACTTCCACTTTTCCGGTCCCCTCCCCCCCAGTGTCACATTTGGCACCTTTCAGGGAGAAGGGGGAGCAGATACATGTATAATACAGGTATTTTTGCTCCCACTTCCGATGATCTATGCCATGTCTGGCCCCACCTCTGCCCCCCTCCCCCCCGTTTTCTGGGAGACACACAGGTTCCAGAAGACAGCAGGGACCAGTGAGGAAGTGCAGCGTGACTCGCACATGCGCAGTAGGGAACCAGGCTGTGAAGCCGCAAGGCTTCACTTCCTGATTCCCTTACTGAAGGTGCCAGCACCTCCACCTGGGAGCCGAGGGGCAGATCGGCTTCGGTTGCCGACATCGCAGGTGCCCTGAACAGGTAAGTGTCCATATAGTATAAGTCAGAAGCTGCAGTATTTGTAGCTGCTGACTTTTATTTTATTTGTTTTCGGCGGAACTCTACTTTAACAACCAATGAGTCATCAGCTATCAATGGGTTTCCCCGCTGACAGCTAAATAGAAAAATGCCCTCAACATGGAGGCTACTTTTGGGCAAGGGGGCTCTGCCCGCCCCTGCCCCAAAGCACCTTGTCCACATGTTGATTGGACAAGGGCCTCATTCCCACAACCCTGGCCGGTAGTTGTGGGGGTCTACGTGCAGGCAGCTTATCATAATCTGAAAGCCCCTTTAACAATGAGGCTGCCAGATCCTGGCCCCCCTATGTGAATGAGTATGGGATAGTTAAACCCCCTTGTGGTGTCCCCAGTCTAGAATGCACCGGTCAGTGATGTCACAAGGAGGGCGGTGCCATCGGGTAAAGTTTCCAGGTGACACCACCCTTACCTATATAAGAACTATCAAACGGCAGAGCCTGAAGTAGGTGGCCAGCCTTCGTGGACGGCGGGAGCATTTTTTTTTCTTTTTCGGGTCCAGCAGTGGTGTGATTGACGATGGATTTGGGGGGATATTATCATTTATTTATTATTTTTTTAATAAAGGAATTCTAAAAAAAACTGTCTCTGTCTCGTAGTACCCCTACATATTGATCAATGGGTAGAGGTACTAGTATGTACCACATACTCATTCACATAGGGATGGGGGGATCTTGGGACCCCCTTGTTAAAGGGGTTTCCGGATTCCAATAAGCCTGCAGATGCCCACAACCATCGGCCACGGTTGTGGGGATGAGGCACTTATCCCCATCAATATGGGGACAAAGTGCTTTGGGCGGGGGGGCAGATCCCCCCGTCCAAAAGCAACCACCTCCCATGTTGAGAGCATGTGGCCTGGTAGGGTTCAGTAGGATGGGATTGCCAGTCATCCTCCCACCTTTTCTGACCTGCCATGCTGCATGCTCAGGTAAGGATCTGGTATGGATTTTGGGGTGACCTCCCTTTTTTTATTTTGGCGTGGGGTTCCCCCCATTTTTTTTTTTTACTTTTTTTTTACGGGAAATAGCGGGGAAGCTCATTAACAGTTGAAGACTCATCGGTTGTTTTGTTAAGGACACAGCAGACGGCTTCCCAGACCCTCTCCTTAACAACCAGCTGTGACCTCGCCCTGATTGGGCAAAGCTTTACCCAATCAGAGCGCAGTGCATTGCAGGGTGTGCATCGGGGTGAACACCTGCCAAACACGCTGGAAATTTGGGTGTTCCCTGTATGGGGCGAACAGCTAATGTTTGGCCGGAGCTGAACCATTCACCCAACTCTAGTCAGGAACAGGATAAATGGCACACAGCTTCTGGCAGCAGGGCCAAATACTGAAGCAAGAAGCACTAGTAGAGAAGGACCTAAATACCCTCCCAGCAGCCGGCATAAGGTAGAGACTAATTACTGGAATCTGCTGGGTGCTGGGAGACACCCGCTGGAGGACATCGGAACTAGAACCTTCTGCTCTTAGAAGCACAGTGCCACCAGCAAATGATCAAGGTCCTGACAATAGGTGTAGGGCCATCTACAGTATATGAAGAGTTTTATTTATTTTTATATTTATGTTTTTCTATTGGTTGAAACTTTTTAAGCTTGGCTGACAATGTAATTATGTGAGTCAAAAGTTTCCCACCCTAAAAATGATTCACCACCTCTAGCAGGTTCTCAAAATGTCCTTATTTGATGGCAGTGGCCTCCTGCATATGTCTGCAGCCTGCCCAGTGATGAGCATTAACCATAGGCTTGGGTGAGGAATACCCAAAAAGCAGGAGAAGCACCCCATTCAAATCTATAGGATGTATGTGGGCAGGTTATGGGCAGCCCAATACTATTTTTTTTTTGTCTGGACTTCAGGTAGTGAGGGAGGAGGTGTGTAAGGACTTGCTGGAGGAGGAATCCACATCTAATCACTGAGGAGGCTAGAGAGGCTAGTTTCCTCTGTGTCCATTTAAAAGCTCCACATCACTTCCTGCCCTGTACACACAACATGAGATTAAGGTAAAACCATGGTAAATCCCTCTTAGACATGGTATGGTTAGCCCCCTCTTAGCCCTTGTACACACGGTCGGAGAATTCGTCGGAATGTGTCCTATCAGGCCGTGTTGTCGGATAATCCGACTGTGTGTGGTATGCATCGGACTGATTCCGTCGGAAAATATCCGTCGGACCCAATTTTCCAACTTGTTGGAAATTTTTTCTGACCAACTGGTTCGATCGGACATACTCCGATCATGTGTAAAGAATTTTGATCGGACCAAGTGTCACGCATGCTCAGATCAAATTCCTACATCAAAGCTATTGGCTACTAGCCTGAATGTAGTCCCATCGTAACGAAATTACGTCATCACTTTCTGAATGATCGGATTGTTCGACAACTCAGTCCGACCCGTGTGTATGCAACAGTTTCAAACAAGATCCGACAGGCAAAATCCGACGGAGAAAATCTGACAGATTTGGTTGTCGAAATCTCCGACCATGTGTACAGGGGCTTAGAGAGTTGTCACCAGAACAGGTGTCCCCATTGGAAGATTTCCCCTCTATTCCAGCTCTGCTGATAACTCCACATTTAGGGTTTCCACATCACTTTCAATCCCACTGTTAATGATCACCGGGGCATGCCGAGAAGGTGGATGACCCAAGTGAGGAACACAGACAACAATTAAATATGTCAAAAGATATAAACCCGTCACACTCCATCCCAAACAAAAAGATTTGCCTTAAAAGGTTAGTTTGCCTTTACCAAAAAAATGTCCTACTTCTATAAAAACAAACTGTGCAGCTATAACTAAATTTGAATAATGCCCCTGCCACTTAGCAACGTCCTAGCAATGTCCAGGGAGTATTTCAATCAGGCTTCAGGAGTTGTGTAAATGGCCTACACCCAGGGCCGGACTTACCATTGGGCTTGACTGGGCTCAAGCCCATGGGCCCCACCCAATAGGGGGCCCCGCGGGCTCTGCCGAGATACCTAGCCGAGTGTACTCGGCTCGGCTCCACTCACAGTCATGCCAAGTCCCACCCTATGATGGACATAACACAGGGACTGGGCGTGACTGTGAGCTCTGCTCAGGACTGTGAGAGGACCCGAGAGCCGCTGATTGGTCTTGAGATCTGCCGAGAGGACCCGAGAGGCGCCGAGATACACAGGACTCTGTATCTCGGTGGTGCCATTTTTAAACTTCAAGACTGAAATGACAAGGCTCCAAATGACACTCGGGCAAGGCTGCAAATGACAAGGCTACACTGAAAAGGCTGCAATGACACTGGACAAGGCTGCAGATGGATGGGCAAGGCTGCAGATGGACACTGATAAGGCTGCATTGATGGGCATTTAAATGTACGTTTTTTCCTTAAACTTCACTCCTAAACTTGGGGTGTGTGTTATATGCTGGCGCGTGTTATAGGCTGATAAATTCGGTAATGTATAGAAGGTAGGGCCTGAAAGTGACTCAAGCCCAGGGGCCTCCACCACCCTAAGTCCTGCCCTGCCTACACCTAGAACAAGGATATTAGTCAACGATAGTCAGAGCTGCACAGTTTATTTCTATCTACAAACGCCCTTTGCTTGCATGGGCAATCTTTGAATAAAAGTGAGCTAATCCTTTAAGAAACACCTTAATTTGATCACTATCAATCACACTATCAAACCTAAAGGTTATAGAATATATTTAGTTATTCAAGTTAAGGATCCTCTACATTTTCGGTCTCTGCATTCCTCTAGTTTCTGGTCCAGAATCTTCCCAGAAGGATCCTTCTCAGCTTGCTGTTGGCCTGGAAGATGATGACGGCCTCAACCGATGGAGATAAAAATTGTAAATCGCAACTGACTATTGCCAGTGAGATATTTTGAGGAAAATAAGAGACTGTTTGAGATATACAGGAGAACGCAAACATGAGAATAAAGAAGAAGATTGTCCTCAGTGCAGTGACATGAGCCTGAAGATTTGGACGTGTTGATCCAGAGTCGTTATTCTTCACCCTCCAGACGTGTCTGAGCAGAAAGGAGGAAGTGAGGACCAGGCACAGAAGACTAAGGCAGAATGGTAGATTGGCACCTAGGGTGTCTGCGGGCACAAGATAGAAAAAGAAATCCCCTGTGTTCATTGAGGCTTCTGTACCATTCTCAGAAGACTGGATACTTTCTACATAGGCAAGCAAGAAGCTCGGGACACTCACAATGAACACCCCAAGTGCTGTCAGGAATAGAAGGTGACTCAGGAAATTGGACACAATTCTCTTTATCCAGATGAAGAACCCATAGCTGAGATTGGTGATGGTGGTGCAGTAATGAGCCGAGAGCCAGAAGGTCAGCCAGTAGTTGTAATAGGTTAGGAAGCAAATCGATATGTTCATAAATGCAATTAATTCTTTAGCATAGAAGACTGCCGGACACAAGACAAGGAACATTCCCTGTAGACTCATCACACACTGGAGGAAAAGATTCACAATCCCCTTAGCCAGAAAGATCACATCGGTGGGACTCAACTTCCCTTTCTTTCTGATGATGTCCAGGTTACCCATCACAATACAAGTGTAAGAAGGGATTGCCAAGCCGAGTCCCAAGACTGAACAGACTAACATGGATAAGAAGAGCGGAGACATCATGTTGAGGTTTGGTGTGATCTCCGGACAGAGATGACGGGACACGTCCAGTGATAGCAGACGGAGTTATATACTCGAGGTTGGAATTATGGAAATAGTCTGTAGAGAGCTGTCTCATGAGGGACTTTGCGTCACTGGTGAATTTTATTTTGGTAGCAACATGCAAAGTACAATCTGCGTAAGCAATTTTTGAATATTTTCCATAATACCGACGTACTTAACTTCAGGACTGGCGGCTGTTTGTCTGGTATTGACAATCATGCTGAGCGCACTATGACTATGTTGATTCCTCGTTCTGCCAAACAAAATAAAATCCAATTTTTCAGTTTCCGGATAAAATTCAGTTTTTGGGTGTTATTGGTGATACACAGCAGAGAGTGTATTATGTGCCTTCTCCCTCGTATCTCTACATGAATACAATGTTTCTGGTATACAGAGTTGTGACATTATCTATAAAATAATTATTTTTTTAGGATTTTGTGTTTTTTAATTACAGCTTTACAAAGTTGCAGAGCATAATAAATGAAACCAACATACAAATAAAATGTTTTCATAATAGAATTTTAAAAAGAAAGTAGGGACAGTGGTTAATTGGCGCTCACGCAGGATTTTTTAGGGGATATTGGGGGTTAGATAGAAATATTTTTATATTCATCTTCCTCCAGGATTGGTGCAGCCCCGTCCAGAATCATACGAAGGAACAAGCCTGTGATCTGCAGTAACAAGGACACCACAATGTAACCTTCATAGGGTTACACTTATCTGTAAGAAAAAGAAAGTAAAACTGCGCTAACCTCAAAATCCCAAAATGAACAGGATGTATGTGTATACAAAACCGAAAAAATAAGAAGCAAAATAAAAAACTTCAAATATTATACTTATGAAATCACCTCAACAAATGATACATATATGTATATGTGCATCTATGTGCAACACTAATTTTCTCAAGTGAAACACAATTACGTGTTATTAATGTGTCAAAAAAGAAGAAAGAAAAAAACAAAAATCATCTAAAGACGAAAAATAACGCAAAACAAAATATGCACCAAAAATTATAAATGCATGATGTACAAAAATAAAAGAACAAATAAAATAATAATTTGAGCAGTGTCAGCACTAAATAACGTCCATATAGTTATATATCTTGTTATTAGTATAAAATGTCCATATAGTTAATCAATCACCAGTGGAGAATCTTCATGTGAATGACTGGATTAAAACACACAATTTCTTTCTCTCCAGAAGTGCAATGTGCTCTTTCCCATCACCAAATATATCGATTGGCTCCTTACCAACTTGAGGCGAGACCCCGTTACAGAGGGTCACAACAGGCGAAGTGAGATTAAATGGGCATCCAGGTTATTGTACCCCTTAGTCGATCCCAGATCCTCCACAAGATGGGGCCCCTGGATGACGTAAGTTATTACGAAACGCGTAGGGAGGAGCGACGTGCTGACGTCACCCCAGTCGTGTTCGCTTGTCATACACCAGGATGGACGGGTTGGTTTTTTGGCGTGTGTCCGGCCGGCGCACACTTCTTATCGAGCCTGTTGTTAAACTCTTTTATGTAAGTGTATTTATTTTTGATTTTGAATTAAAAGTCGTTGGTTTTACACTATTTGGAGCCTATGTTTTCCCTATATGACACTACGCTGAGCTGGGAGTGATATATGGAGTGAGGGCAGTGACAGCTATAGCCCCATCTTGTGGAGGATCTGGGATCGACTAAGGGGTACAATAACCTGGATGCCCATTTAATCTCACTTCGCCTGTTGTGACCCTCTGTAACGGGGGGTCGCCTCAAGTTGGTAAGGAGCCAATTGATATATTTGGTGATGGGAAAGAGCACATTGTACTTCTGGAGGGAAAGAAATTGTGTGTTTTAATCCAGTCATTCACATGAAGATTCTCCACTGGTGATTGATTAACTATATGGACATTTTATACTAATAACAAGATATATAACTATATGGACGTTATTTAGTGCTGACACTGCTCAAATTATTATTTTATTTGTTCTTTTATTTTTGTACATCATGCATTTATAATTTTTGGTGTATATTCAATTTTTGGTGCATATTTTGTTTTGAGTTATTCTTCGTCTTTAGATGATTTTTTAATTGCTTATTATCACACAGTGTTTTTTTCTTTCTTCTTTTTTGACACATTAATAACACGTCATTGTGTTTCACTTGAGAAAATTAGTGTTGCTATAACAAACTAGAGACCGCCCACCAATGATGTGACTTCTTGGTAAAACTTTATTCAGTCACGGGCAGCATGTAGTGTGTGCCGACCCAAGGAATGCTCTCACTGATGCCTTTCGTCACAGTGGGCCTTATGTAGAGATGGAGGTGGTAAGAGAGGAGCCTCTTATAATCACTAATCAAATAAACACAACAATGGACACTACCATAGTATTCATACATGTTGTATTTAAGCCTTTCACAAAAAAAAATGTCCAAACTCCCTTGCTGCTCTAACTAAAGAAAGACGGACAGGAGAGGCGAGTCGGGAGGAAGTAGTGATGAGACATTACTGAGAGGTGAGTCGGGAAGAAGTAGAGAGGAGACATTACTAAGAGGTGAGTCGGGAGGAAGTAGGGAGGAGACATTACTGAGAGGTGAGTCTAGAGGAAGTAGAGAGGAGACATTACTGAGAGGTGAGTCGGGAGGAAGTAGAGAGGAGACATTACTGAGAGGTGAGTTGGGAGGAAGTAGGGAGGAGACATTACTGAGAGGTGAGTCGGGAGGAAGTAGGGATGAGACATTACTGAGAGGTGAGTCGGGAGGAAGTAGAGAGGAGACATTACTGAGAGGTGAGTCGGGAGGAAGTAGAGAGGAGACATTACTGAGAGGTGAGTTGGGAGGAAGTAGGGAGGAGACATTACTGAGAGGTGAGTCGGGAGGAAGTAGGGATGAGACATTACTGAGAGGTGAGTCGGGAGGAAGTAGAGAGGAGACATTACTGAGAGGTGAGTTGGGAGGAAGTAGAGAGGAGACATTACTGAGAGGTGAGTCTAGAGGAAGTAGAGAGGAAACATTACAGATAGGTGAGTCGGGAGGAAGTAGAGAGGAGACATTACTGAGAGGTGAGTCGGGAGGAAGTAGAGAAGAAACATTACTGAGAGGTGAGTCGGGAGGAAGTACATAGGAGACATTACTGAGAGGTGAGTCGGGAGGAAGTAGAGAGGAGACATTACTGAGAGATGAGTCGGGAGGAAGTAGAGAGGAGACATTACTGAGAGGCGAGTCTAGAGGAAGTAGAGAGGAGACATTACTGAGAGGTGAGTCAGGAGGAAGTAGAGAGGAGACATTACTGAGAGGCGAGCCTAGAGGAAGTAGAGAGGAGACATTACTGAGAGGTGAGTCGGGAGGAAGTAGAGAGGAGACATTACTGAGAGGTGAGTTGGGAGGAAGTAGAGAGGAGACATTACTGAGAGGTGAGTCAGGATGAAGTAGAGAGGAGACATTACTGAGAGGTGAGTCGGGAGGAAGTAGAGAGGAGACATTAATGAGAGGTGAGTCGGGAGGAAGTGGAGAGGAGACATTACTGAGAGGTGAGTCAGGAGGAAGTAGATAGCAGACATTACTGAGAGGTGAGTCGGGAGGAAGTAGAGAAAAGACATTACTGAGAGGCGAGCCTAGAGGAAGCAGGGAGGAGACATTACTGAGAGGCGAGATGGGAGGAAGTAGAGAGGAGACATTACTGAGAGATGAGTCGGGAGGAAGTAGAGAGGAGACATTACTGAGAGGCGAGTCTAGAGGAAGTAGAGAGAAGACATTACTGAGAGGTGAGTCGGGAGGAAGTAGAGAGGAGACATTACTGAGAGGTGAGTCGGGAGGAAGTAGAGAGGAGACATTACTGAGAGGTGAGTCAGGAGGAAGTAGATAGGAGACATTACTGAGAGGTGAGTCGGGAGGAAGTAGAGAGGAGACATTACTGAGAGGCGAGCCTAGAGGAAGCAGGGAGGAGACATTACTGAGAGGCGAGATGGGAGGAAGTAGAGAGGAGACATTACTGAGAGGCGAGTCGGGAGGAAGTAGAGGGGAGATATTACTGAGAGGTGAGTCAGGATGAAGTAGAGAGGAGACATTACTGAGAGGTGAGTCGGGAGGAAGTAGAGAGGAGACATTACTGAGAGGTGAGTTGGGAGGAAGTAGAGAGGAGACATTACTGAGAGATGAGTCGGGAGGAAGTAGAGAGGAGACATTACTGAGAGGCGAGTCGGGAGGAAGTAGAGGGGAGATATTACTGAGAGGCGAGTCGGGAGGAAGTAGAGAGGAGACATTAATGAGTAGATGAGTCAGGATGAAGTAGAGAGGAGACATTACTGAGAGGTGAGTCGGGAGGAAGTAGAGAGGAGTCATTAATGAGAGGTGAGTCGGAAGGAAGTGGAAAGGAGACATTACTGAGAGGCGAGACGGGAGGAAGTAGAGAGGAGACATTACTGAGAGGTGAGTCTAGAGGAAGTAGAGAGGAGACATTACTGAGAGGTGAGTCTAGAGGAAGTAGAGAGGAGACATTACTGAGAGGTGAGTCAGGATGAAGTAGAGAGGAGACATTACTGAGAGGTGAGTCGGGAGGAAGTAGAGAGATGACATTACTGAGAGGTGAGTCGGGAGGAAGTAGAGAGGAGACATTACTGAGAGGTGAGTCAGGATGAAGTAGAGAGGAGACATTACTGAGAGGTGAGTCGGGAGGAAGTAGATAGGAGACATTACTGAGAGGTGAGGCGGGAGGAAGTAGAGAGGAGACATTACTGAGAGGTGAGCATAGAGGAAGCAGAGAGGAGACATTACTGGGAGGCGAATCGGGAGGAAGTAAAGAGGAGACACTACTGAGAGGCGAGTCTAGAGGATGTAGAGAGGAGACATTACTGAGAGGCCAGTCTAGAGGAAGTAGAGAGAAGACATTACTGAGAGGTGAGTCTAGAGGAAGTAGAGAGGAGACATTACTGAGAGGTGAGTCTAGAGGAAGTAGAGAGGAGACATTACTGAGAGGTGAGTCAGGATGAAGTAGAGAGGAGACATTACTGAGAGGTGAGTCGGGAGGAAGTAGAGAGATGACATTACTGAGAGGTGAGTCGGGAGGAAGTAGAGAGGAGACATTACTGAGAGGTGAGTCAGGATGAAGTAGAGAGGAGACATTACTGAGAGGTGAGTCGGGAGGAAGTAGATAGGAGACATTACTGAGAGGTGAGGCGGGAGGAAGTAGAGAGGAGACATTACTGAGAGGTGAGCATAGAGGAAGCAGAGAGGAGACATTACTGGGAGGCGAATCGGGAGGAAGTAAAGAGGAGACACTACTGAGAGGCGAGTCTAGAGGATGTAGAGAGGAGACATTACTGAGAGGCCAGTCTAGAGGAAGTAGAGAGAAGACATTACTGAGAGGTGAGTCTAGAAGTAGAGAGGAGACATTACTGAGAGGCGAGTCTAGAGGAAGTAGAGAGGAGACATTACTGAGAGGTGAGTCGGGAGGAAGTAGAGAGGAGACATTACTGAGAGGCGAGATGGGAGGAAGTAGAGAGGAGACATTACTGAGAGATGAGTCGGGAGGAAGTAGAGAGGAGACATTACTGAGAGGTGAGTCGGGAGGAAGTAGAGGGGAGATATTACTGAGAGGCGAGATGGGAGGAAGTAGAGAGGAGACATTACTGAGAGATGAGTCGGGAGGAAGTAGAGAGGAGACATTACTGAGAGGCGAGTCGGGAGGAAGTAGAGAGGAGACATTACTGAGAGGCGAGTCGGGAGGAAGTAGAGAGGAGACATTACTGAGAGGTGAGTCGGGAGGAAGTACATAGGAGACATTACTGAGAGGCGAGTCTAGAGGAAGTAGAGAGGAGACATTACTGAGAGGTGAGTCAGGAGGAAGTAGAGAGGAGACATTACTGAGAGGCGAGCCTAGAGGAAGTAGAGAGGAGACATTACTGAGAGGTGAGTCAGGAGGAAGTAGAGAGGAGACATTACTGAGAGGTGAGTTGGGAGGAAGTAGAGAGGAGACATTACTGAGAGGTGAGTCAGGATGAAGTAGAGAGGAGACATTACTGAGAGGTGAGTCGGGAGGAAGTAGAGAGGAGACATTAATGAGAGGTGAGTCGGGAGGAAGTGGAGAGGAGACATTACTGAGAGGTGAGTCAGGAGGAAGTAGATAGGAGACATTACTGAGAGGTGAGTCGGGAGGAAGTAGAGAAAAGACATTACTGAGAGGCGAGCCTAGAGGAAGCAGGGAGGAGACATTACTGAGAGGCGAGATGGGAGGAAGTAGAGAGGAGACATTACTGAGAGATGAGTCGGGAGGAAGTAGAGAGGAGACATTACTGAGAGGCGAGTCTAGAGGAAGTAGAGAGAAGACATTACTGAGAGGTGAGTCAGGAGGAAGTAGAGAGGAGACATTACTGAGAGGTGAGTCAGGAGGAAGTAGAGAGGAGACATTACTGAGAGGTGAGTTGGGAGGAAGTAGAGAGGAGACATTACTGAGAGGTGAGTCAGGAGGAAGTAGATAGGAGACATTACTGAGAGGTGAGTCGGGAGGAAGTAGAGAGGAGACATTACTGAGAGGCGAGCCTAGAGGAAGCAGGGAGGAGACATTACTGAGAGGCGAGATGGGAGGAAGTAGAGAGGAGAAATTACTGAGAGGCGAGTCGGGAGGAAGTAGAGGGGAGATATTACTGAGAGGTGAGTCGGGAGGAAGTAGAGAGGACACATTACTGAGAGGCAAGTCGGGAGGAAATAGAGAGGAGACATTACTGAGAGGTGAGTCAGGATGAAGTAGAGAGGAGACATTACTGAGAGGTGAGTCGGGAGGAAGTAGAGAGGAGACATTACTGAGAGGTGAGTCGGGAGGAAGTAGAGAGGAGACATTACTGAGAGATGAGTCGGGAGGAAGTAGAGAGGAGACATTACTGAGAGGCGAGTCGGGAGGAAGTAGAGGGGAGATATTACTGAGAGGCGAGTCGGGAGGAAGTAGAGAGGAGACATTAATGAGTAGATGAGTCAGGATAAAGTAGAGAGGAGACATTACTGAGAGGTGAGTCGGGAGGAAGTAGAGAGGAGACATTAATGAGAGGTGAGTCTAGAGGAAGTAGAGAGGAGACATTACTGAGAGGTGAGTCTAGAGGAAGTAGAGAGGAGACATTACTGAGAGGTGAGTCAGGATGAAGTAGAGAGGAGACATTACTGAGAGGTGAGTCGGGAGGAAGTAGAGAGGAGACATTACTGAGAGGTGAGTCTAGAGGAAGTAGAGAGGAGACATTACTGAGAGGTGAGTCTAGAGGAAGTAGAGAGGAGACATTACTGAGAGGTGAGTCAGGATGAAGTAGAGAGGAGACATTACTGAGAGGTGAGTCGGGAGGAAGTAGAGAGGAGACATTACTGAGAGTTGAGGCGGGAGGAAGTAGAGAGGAGACATTACTGAGAGGTGAGTCGGGAGGAAGTAGAGAGGAGACATTACTGAGAGATGAGTCGGGAGGAAGTAGAGAGGAGACATTACTGAGAGGCGAGTCGGGAGGAAGTAGAGGGGAGATATTACTGAGAGGCGAGTCGGGAGGAAGTAGAGAGGAGACATTAATGAGTAGATGAGTCAGGATAAAGTAGAGAGGAGACATTACTGAGAGGTGAGTCGGGAGGAAGTAGAGAGGAGACATTAATGAGAGGTGAGTCGGAAGGAAGTGGAAAGGAGACATTACTGAGAGGCGAGACGGGAGCAAGTAGAGAGGAGACATTACTGAGAGGTGAGTCTAGAGGAAGTAGAGAGAAGACATTACTGAGAGGTGAGTCGGGAGGAAGTAGAGAGGAGACATTAATGAGAGGTGAGTCGGTAGGAAGTGGAAAGGAGACATTACTGAGAGGCGAGACGGGAGCAAGTAGAGAGGAGACATTACTGAGAGGTGAGTCTAGAGGAAGTAGAGAGGAGACATTACTGAGAGGTGAGTCTAGAGGAAGTAGAGAGGAGACATTACTGAGAGGTGAGTCAGGATGAAGTAGAGAGGAGACATTACTGAGAGGTGAGTCGGGAGGAAGTAGAGAGGAGACATTACTGAGAGATGAGTCGGGAGGAAGTAGAGAGGAGACATTACTGAGAGGCGAGTCGGGAGGAAGTAGAGGGGAGATATTACTGAGAGGCGAGTCGGGAGGAAGTAGAGAGGAGACATTAATGAGTAGATGAGTCAGGATAAAGTAGAGAGGAGACATTACTGAGAGGTGAGTCGGGAGGAAGTAGAGAGGAGACATTAATGAGAGGGGAGTCGGAAGGAAGTGGAAAGGAGACATTACTGAGAGGCGAGACGGGAGGAAGTAGAGAGGAGACATTACTGAGAGGTGAGTCTAGAGGAAGTAGAGAGGAGACATTACTGAGAGGTGAGTCTAGAGGAAGTAGAGAGGAGACATTACTGAGAGGTGAGTCAGGATGAAGTAGAGAGGAGACATTACTGAGAGGTGAGTCGGGAGGAAGTAGAGAGGAGACATTACTGAGAGGTGAGTCGGGAGGAAGTAGAGAGGAGACATTACTGAGAGGTGAGTCAGGATGAAGTAGAGAGGAGACATTACTGAGAGGTGAGTCGGGAGGAAGTAGATAGGAGACATTACTGAGAGGTGAGGCGGGAGGAAGTAGAAAGGAGACATTACTGAGAGGTGAGCATAGAGGAAGCAGAGAGGAGACATTACTGGGAGGCGAGTCGGGAGGAAGTAAAGAGGAGACACTACTGAGAGGCGAGTCTAGAGGATGTAGAGAGGAGACATTACTGAGAGGCCAGTCTAGAGGAAGTAGAGAGAAGACATTACTGAGAGGCGAGTCTAGAAGTAGAGAGGAGACATTACTGAGAGGCGAGTCTAGAGGAAGTAGAGAGGAGACATTACTGAGAGGTGAGTCGGGAGGAAGTAGAGAGGAGACATTACTGAGAGGCGAGATGGGAGGAAGTAGAGAGGAGACATTACTGAGAGATGAGTCGGGAGGAAGTAGAGAGGAGACATTACTGAGAGGTGAGTCGGGAGGAAGTAGAGGGGAGGTATTACTGAGAGGCGAGATGGGAGGAAGTAGAGAGGAGACATTACTGAGAGATGAGTCGGGAGGAAGTAGAGAGGAGACATTACTGAGAGGCGAGTCGGGAGGAAGTAGAGGGGAGATATTACTGAGAGGCGAGTCGGGAGGAAGTAGAGAGGAGACATTAATGAGTAGATGAGTCAGGATGAAGTAGAGAGGAGACATTACTGAGAGGTGAGTCGGGAGGAAGTAGAGAGGAGACATTAATGAGAGGTGAGTCGGAAGTAAGTGGAGAGGAGACATTACTGAGAGGTGAGTCAGGAGGAAGTAGATAGGAGACATTACTGCGAGGTGAGTCTAGAAGAAGTAGAGAGGAGACATTACTGAGAGGTGAGTCGGGAGGAAGTAGAGAGGAGACATTACTGAGAGGCGAGCCTAGAGGAAGCAGAGAGAAGACATTACTGAGAGGTGAGTCGGGAGGAAGTAGAGAGGAGACACTACTGAGAGGCGAGTCTAGAGGAAGTAGAGAGGAGACATTACTGAGAGGCGAGTCAGATGGAAGTATAGAGGAAACATTACTGAGAGGCGAGTCAGGATGAAGTAGAGAGGAGACATTACTGAGAAGTGAGTCGGGAGGAAGTAGAGAGGAGACATTACTGAGAGGCAAGTCGGGAGAAAGTAGAGGGGAGACATTACTGAGAGGTGAGTCAGGAGGAAGTAGAGAGGAGACATTACTGAGAGGTGAGTCTAGAGGAAGTAGAGAGGAGACATTACTGAGAGGCGAGTCTAGAGGAAGTAGAAAGGAGACATTACTGAGAGGCGAGACGGGAGGAAGTAGAGAGGAGACATTACTGAGAGGCGAGTCGGGAGGAAGTAGAGAGGAGACATTACTGAGAGGTGAGTCTAGAGGAAGTAGAGAGGAGACATTAGTGAGAGGCGAGTCTAGAGGAAGTAGAAAGGAGACATTACTGAGAGGCGAGTCTAGAGGAAGTAGAAAGGAGACATTACTGAGAGGCGAGACGGGAGGAAGTAGAGAGGAGACATTACTGAGAGGTGAGTCTAGAGGAAGTAGAGAGGAGACATTACTGAGAGGTGAGTCTAGAGGAAGTAGAGAGGAGACATTACTGAGAGGGGAGTCAGGAGGAAGTAGAAAGGAGACATCACTGAGAGGTGAGTCTAGAGGAAGTAGAGAGCAGACATCACTGAGAGGTTAGTCGGGAGGAAATAGAGAGGAGAAATTAGAGGGGAGGAACTTTAGTGTGAAAATAGCAAAAATGTCAAAAATGTTGTGATCCCACAACTGGGTGGCCATGGAGCGCAATGCTCTGCGCTCTGAGACCGCCCTTTTTTGAAGCCTATTTAAGACACTAATTAGGTACTTAAAGAAAAAACACCCACCCTGTATTGGAATCCATGGTCTGGTGCTTTGGTATGTAGATCAGGAGGTCGGATGCATGGAAAGGGGAGGCAGTGCCCATGTGGCCTCTATGGACGGGCCACCACTGGCTTTTAACCCCTTCCTCTGGGTTAAAAGCTCCCTGCTAGCACCCAATAAGGCCACTTAAACACCAGTAAAGCACTGCTAAACTAGTGGTGCTTTACCGCTAATGGACCCTTCTACACATGCTACCATCTGGGACTGGGAGTGTTTGTGTAGACACAAAGCACATCAACAAATATGGCCACCTCTGATGATGTCAGAAAGCTACAACTGCCACAGGAGAAGGGAGCACCCGGTCACTCTGGATATTGAATCATGTGTCCGGGTCTTAGGGGACTGAAACCCGGACACATAGACATGGCTGTAGCTCCCCAAGTAACCAAGCTAGTCCCACACAAATCTGTTACTGTCCGGGAGCTGCGGGTAGCTGTCTGGGGGCAGTTTTGGCATCATGGGGGGGGGGGTGGTCAGGGCCATGACACCAACAAGAGCAATTTGGCCACACCCACTGTTCTCTGTGGCATGCTATGCGCATTACTGCTCTCGTTGTGGCACCCAAAGGTGTTGCATGCCGCTAAAGTGTTCGGGTTTGGCTTGGAGAAAAGGTGGCAACTCTACAACACCTACATAGGTCAGAATGCCCACAAAACACCCTGGGAGTTGTACTTCCAATTTCTATAAAAGAAAATCTGTAAGTCTTTTTCTTTTTTATATAATTCGTTTTTATTAAGATTACAGAAAGAGGTGCAGAAAACATTCATCTACTAAAACTCGAAATTACAGAAAAAGCAAAAATCTATATAAATGTATTATTACACATAAATCATTGTCAAAGACACAAAAAAAAAAAAACATAGATATGCATAAAATTCAAAAATATGTAAATCTGATGGATAAATGTACTTGTAACTGGTAAACGAAAAAATTGTTTGTTTTCATTTTCGTTTCATTTGTTTTTTTGTTTTATTATCATCATTCATTATGATCGAAATTTCTAAATTCAAGAATTAGGAAATTCATTAATTCATAAATTTGGAAATTTGGAAATTCATAAATTAAAAAATTTGGAAATTCAGAAATTTGAAAACTTGAAAATAAGAAAGAAAATCCAAAAATTCAAAATAATAACTAACTAACTAATAATAACTTAACTATTACTAACTATTAAATTATAGGTATTGTAATTTGCTTTCAAAGTTAGTGAACGTAACGAATATGAATTTATCCGAAGTTACGAATAATTCGAAATAATGAATTCCACATGTAAACAAATAGAATGGAACAAATGAATAAAAAATAATAATAACAATAATTTTAACAATATTATTGTTATTTATTATTATTAATTTGTTATGTTCCATTTGTTTAGATGCAGTATTCGTTATTTTGAAGAATTTGTAACTTCAGATAAATTTGTATTCGTTACATTCTCTAACAGCCAAATTTGAAAGGAAATTCCAATACCTATAATTTAATAGTTAGTAATAGTTAAGTTATGATTAGTTAGTTATTATTTCAGATTTTAGAATTTTCGGGTTTTAGAATTTTCGTTCTTATTTTCGGATATTGGTTCTTTGAAGTTTCGTTCTTATTTTCGGATTATCAAATCTACGGATTTTCTAATTCATGAATTTTCAGATTTTTAAATATCGCATTTACAAATTTACGAATTTTCAAATTTATGAATTTTCACATTTCTGGATTTTCGACTATACAAATTTCCGAATTTATGAATTTACGATTGTAGGAATTTATGGATTTTCTAATTTCAAATTTACCATTTTTTAAATTTTCATACATTCGAATTTACAAATATTCAGAAAAATTCATTAAACAGGTTTTCGTTAATTTGGATATTTCTGAACTAACGAATTTGTTGAAATTCATTAAAAAACGAATTCAGAAAATAAAACTAATTGGACATGTCTAGTAACTGGTCTATGCCTTACGTGGGATCTCCCATTTCCTCAGGACCATACATATATTGGATAATACAGATAATTCATAACTTTGGATCAATTTGAATTTTTTACATTCACTAACAGCCAAATTTTAAAGGAAATTCCAATACCTATAATTTAATAGCTATATATAGTTAATAGTTATTATTAGTTAGGTAATATTTTAGATTTTTTTAATTTTCGATATTTTGGATATTCGTTCTTTGAAGTTTCATTCTTGTTTTAGAATTTTCGAAGTGTCAGATTTAGAATTTAGGAATTTTCAAATTTGTGGATTTTCGGATTTCAAATTTACGGATTTACAAATTTACAAATTTCTTTGAAAGTTTCATTCTTATTTTCGAATTTACAAATTTATGAATTTACTCATTTTCAAATTTTTGAATTTTTGAATTTTCAAATATTCAAATTTACAAATATTCAGAAAAAAAATTGTTAAACAGGTTTTCATTAACTCGGATATTTCTAAATGAATGAATTCTTTGAAAGTTTCATTCTTATTTTCGAATTTACAAATTTATGAATTTACTCATTTTCAAATTTACGAATTTTAGAATTTTCAAATATTCAAATTTACAAATATTCAGAAAAAAAATTGTTAAACAGGTTTTCAATAACTCAGATATTTCTAAATGAATGAATTTGTCTAAATTTGTTTAAAAAAATTAACTTTGGAACAAAACTAATTGCACATGTCTAGTAACTGGTCTACGCGTTACGCGGGTTTCCCCGGCTTCTTCAGGACCATAGTTTCATTCCGAACATATATTGCATGTGTGTTATGTACGGAGTTTCTTATATATGGAGTATAGATTTCTGTATAATAATAATAAAGATACAGACAATAGATAACCAGAATATGCAATCCCACCCCTATATAAATTCTGTGCATGAAAGTCACAAGGTTTGCACTTATACGTAAAAAACAAATAGGGCAAGGTGAGACGTCTCAAGTACGGCACATTAGACTGTGAATAGTTTATATTCACTATTGTCAATCAATAAAATAAATAAATAAATAAATATATATATATATATATATATATATATATATACATATTTATATATATATATATATGTATGTGTATATATATATATATATATATATATATATATATATATATATATATATATATATATATATATATATATATATATATATATATATATATATATATATATATATATATAAATATGTATGTATATATATATATATATATATATATATATATATATATATATATATATATATATATATATATATATATATATATATATATATAATTTAAATGGGGGACCCCAGATCCTAAAAAGAAAAAGAAAAAATCAAATAACAAATAAAAAATGACAGAAAAAGATCAAAATTGTACATGAGAGTAATTGGTCTTTCAATTATTTGAATATATACAATATCGGATACCACATATAGAATAAGGTATGAAACAACAGTGGTTACAAGGTAAGAACATTTGCAAAGAGTCCTTCCAAGGGCTCCATAAGTAAGGACGGTTGAGAGGAAGGTATGAAGAAAGAGGTATAATCAAAAAAGTTGATCAATTCAAGGAGTAGTACATCCAACCAGACCAGATGTCTCAAAAACGTTTCTCTTTATTTAAGAAGAGTGGCTGATATGTCTTAATTAGATATTCACCATGTTTAATTCACTTTTGTACTTCTGATATGTATTTATTGTTATATTTTTTCTTTTTTAGAGCAACATTTATAATAATTGGTTACTTCCTATCACCCTGAAGAAGCCAATGTCTTGGCGAAACATGTAAGGAAGCTTGGACCCATCACCATAACTGGCCTATACCATCTGGGCCATTAGTAAAACTAATGGCCCAGAGATCTCACATCAGGTCTGGTGGGATTGTAACTGTGAGAATTTCTAATTTACCAAAATGTATACTGAAGTTAGATTGCTGACCATACCTACGTATTTCAGATATCAAAATCGGCAAAGTAGTAGGATAGTATCAGCATATTCTCTGCTGAGCCCACACATACACCCCTCACATCTATGTTTTGTCGAATCTTCCTCAAGAGGGACTCCAAAACCTGGGTGAATAAAAGTGGGGATAGTGGGCATCCCTGATGAGGGCCATTCCAGATTCTAAAGGGTTGAGATAGAACTCACTTTCAGTTTGGCTTCTGGGTTAAGGTAAAGTTCTAGGATTCTGCCCAACATTTTTTCACCTGAGCTTTTGCAGGCTCACCTTTAACAAGACATACACAGTTTTTTGACAATTCCTTAATAAAAATTACAAAAAAAACAAAAAAACGATGTCCCGATGTAGATCCATCATCAATCACGACACCCACCGACACCGCTGGACCCAAAAAAAATATCACGCCCCACCTGCGACAAAGTCTAATCACCATCCACCTGCTCCGCCACCTGCCTGCTCCACAATCTAACCATTTTTAAATAGGTAAGGGATGGGGCCACGTGGCGATGAAACCTGGTAGCCCCCTTTTAAATGAGTGGAGCTTTTTTTATTTCCAGGTCCGGCGGTGGGGGCGTTGTGATTGATGTTGGATCTACATTGGGGAACATTGTTATTTTATTTTTAATAAAGGAATGGTCAAAAACTGTGTGTGTGTGTTTTTATTTCTTTTTGCCTTTTTTTGGTGAATAAGTAGGCGTACTCCATGGGGTATGTGCCCCATACTCATTACATAGGAAGGGGCAAGGATCTGGGTGGCTTGTTGAAGGGGCTTCCAGATTCGCCCCTTGCCCACAGACCCTCACAACCACAGCCCAGGGTTGTCGGGAAGAGACCCTTATCCCCATCAACATGATGACAAAGTGCATTGGGTGGGGGGGGGGGCAGAGCCTGCCTGCCCCAAAGCTACCCCCCATGTTGAGGGCATGTGGCCTGGTATGGTTCAGGAGGGGGGGGCGCTTGATTGTCCCCCCTTTCCTGACCTGCCGGGATGCATGCTCAGATAAGGGACTGGTATGGATTCTGGGGGGATTCCACGCCGTTTTTTTTCTTGGCATAGGGTTTGCCTTAAAATCCATACCAGACCTGACAACAGACAGGTGTGGTACATTAGTGTATAGCGTAAGAGTGCTGAACTTCAAAGTGTTATAAGATCTATGCACATAGTAGCTGCTCTCCATCACTGGGAACATCACCAGGTGCCTCCTGCACTGTCAGCAGCCCATCCACCAGGAACCTAGAGACGGGCTGCTTCTGCCATCCCATAGACTGGAATGAAACATGCCCATAAGGCAGGAACAACTTCCAATTCAACTCTGTTGAACATATCTGTGCAGGTGTGGGCAGCCCCATGGTACATTTTTACTGGTTGAACTGCAGACAACACAAGAGGCCATGGGTATCAAAGGAGGTAAGACCTGTTGCAGGAGGAACCCAGATCTACACATGGGGGGGGCTAGATTGGGCACCTGGTTAACTTTTGATTTTGATGTATACAAGCACTGTGACGTTTATCTAAACCAAAACTTTTCTTTATTGTGTGGATTTTTTCTTTTTTCATCTTTGTCCCATTTTAGAAAATTTCCTTCACTTTCTGTCCTATGTGGCATAACATTAGAAGAGATCTCTCCAAAGTGTGGTAGAGAGTTGTCCCCAGAACAGGAGTCCCCATTGGAAGGTTCCCCCTCTATTCCTGCTCTACTGACAACTCCAAATGTAGGATTTTCCCATCACTTTCAGCCCCAGTGACAGTGATCACCGGGACAAACATTGGGTAACATAGACCGCAATTAGAACTCGACACGGAATATAATCCTTTCACGCGGCATACGAAACAACATTTTTTGCCTTCAGAAAATTTGATCTCTATCACATGGATTTCTATGAAGCAAAAACGTTATAATAATTATTTAGACCTTAAAATTAAGGATGATCTACAGACTTAAAGTGGTAGTAAAGCACATTTTGGGATTTTTACCTACAGGTAAGCCTACAATGAGGCTTACCTGTAGGTAAAATTTATATCTTCTAAACATGTACGGTTTAGGAGATATTCACCCTGGATGCAGCACGGGCGTATGCACTCTGAAGGTCCCGTATACCGTGCTGGACCTTCAAAGCTTCTTGCTGGAGCAAAGGGCTCCCGCGCACATGGGTGGGGGTGACGTCATTGTGTCTCTGGCATCTCATAGTGACGAAACCTGCAAACCCGGAAGAAAGACCAGAGCAGTTGTCAGCCCTCTCGACAGTGCTCCTCTAGAAGGGCTTAGTTCTAAGGTAAGTATTTCATAATATGCTAGTATGCAATGCATTATGCCGCTGCCTTAGCCCTTGTACACACGGTCGGAGAATCCCTCAGAATGTGTCCTATTGGACCGTGTTGTCGGATAATCTGACTGTGTGTGGTATGCATCGCACTGATTCCGTCGGAATATCCGTCGGACCCAATTTTCCAACTTGTTGGAAATATTTCCCGACCAACTGGTTCGATAGGACATACTCCGATCATGTGTAGAGAATTTTGATTGGACCAAGTGCCACGCATGCTCAGATCAAATTCCTACACCAAATCTATTGGCTACTAGCCTGAATGTAGTCCCATTGTAACAAAATTACGTCATCATGTTCTGAAAGATCGGATTTTTTGTCAACTTTGTCCGACCGTGTGTATGCAACAGTTTCGGACAAGATCCGTCGGACAAAATCCGACGAACAAAATCCGACGGATTTGGTTGTCGAAATCTCCGACCGTGTGTACAGGGGCTTATAGGTGTTTAATTTATTTTTTTTATTCTGCAGTGGTTTACTACCGCTTTAAGTCTCTGTGTTCCTTCAGCTTCTGGTCCAGAATCTTCTCAGAATGGTCCTTCTTAGCTTGTTGCTGGCCTGGAAAATGATGGCGGCCTCCACCGATGGAGATGATAATCGTAAGTTCAAACTGACAATATTTATTAACTTTGGGAAATTTGGAATTAATATTAATACTCGAATTGTGCTGAAGAATGTGAAGATGAGAAGTAAGAAGAAGATTGTCCTCAGTGCAGTGACATGAGCCTGAAGATTTGGACGTGTTGATCCAGAGTCGTTATTCTTCACCCTCCAGACGTGTCTGAGCAGAAAGGAGGAAGTGAGGACCAGGCACAGAAGACTAAGGCAGAATGGAAGAATGATGCCTAGGGTGTTTGCAGGCACAAAATAGGAAAGATTGGGATACAACCTGCTAACAGAGTCTTCTGTAGTGTTTTCGAAAAGCTGGAGAGTACTTTCAGTTTCTGCACACACAACAGAAAGGGTCGGGACACTCACAATGAACACCCCAAGTGCTGTCAGGAATAGAAGGTGACTCAGGAAATTGGACACAATTCTCTTTAACCAGATGAAGAACCCATAGCTGAGATTGGTGATGGTGGTACAGTAATGAGCCGAGAGCCAGAAGGTCAACCAGAAGTTGTAATATGTTAGGAAGGAAACAGATGTGATCACAAGTCCATAAACTTGTCTACTATGTAAGATTTCCGGAGAAAAGACAAATAATATTCCCTGTAGACTCAGCACACACTGGAGGACAATATTCGCAATCCCCTTAGCCAGAAAGATCACATCGGTGGGACTCAACTTCCCTTTCTTTCTGATGATGTCCAGGTTACCCATCACAATACAAGTGTAAGAAGGGATTGCCAAGCCGAGTCCCAAGACTGAAAAGATCAAAATAGATAATTCCAGAGACATCATGTTGAGGTTTGGTGTGATCTCCGGACAGAGATGACAGGACACGTCCAGTGATAGCAGACAGAATGATATATTTAGAGTTGTAACTATGGAAAAAATCTTCAGAGATCCGTCTCATGATTGACTTTGCATAAATGTGGTGGAATTCTTTTCAATGCCGACATCTAAAGCACGGAACAACCCGTGTAATACAATCTCTGACTCATTTCCATGATTTCCAATGTACTTAACTATTTCATGACTGGTGGCTGTTTGTCTCTTTTTTGTCACTATTATACACACTCAGTACTATGACTATTATATACACTCAGTACTATGACTATTATATACACTCAGTATTATGACTATTATATACACTTAGCACTAGGGATGAGCCGAACACCCCCCGGTTTGGTTCGCACCAGAACTTTCAAACGGACCCCAAATTCGTATGAACGTTAGAACCCCATTGAAGTCTATGGGACTCGAACGTTCGAAATTAAAAGTGCTAATTTTAACTGCTAATATGCAAGATACTGTCCTAAAAAGGGTTTGGGGACCTGGCTCCTGCCCCAGGGGACATGGGTCAATGCCTAAAATGTTTTTAAAAATAGCCGTTTTGGCAGGAGCACTGATTTTAATGTCGATTAAAGTGAAAAAAAGGGAAAAAATATTCCTTTAAATATGGTGCCTGGGGGGTGTGTGTAGTATGCCTGTGAAGTGCCACGTGTTTCCCGTGTTTAGAACAGTCCCTGCACAAAATTACATTTAAAGGAAATAACATCATTTAAAACTGCTTGCGGTTTTAATGTTATATCTGGTTCCTGCAATATGGTTGAAAATCATTGAGAAAAATGGCATGGGTAGCCCTCCCTGCCCATTACCAGCCCTTTGGGTCTTGTAAGGATATTAAGGGGAACCCCGTACCCATATTAAAAAAAGGAAAGGCGTGGGGCCCCCAGGCCCTATATACTCAGAACAGCAGTATACAGGCGGTGCAAACAAGACAGGGACTGTGTAGGTTTGTTGTGTTAAGTAGAATCTGTGTGTAATTTTGAACTGGTACATTTTTAAAGTGTAGCTCCAGTTAAAAAAATCTATTTTTAAGCTTTTTGGAAAACATAGGGAAGGGTTATCACCCCTGTATAATTTGTTTTGCCGTCCGTCTTTTTTCATCTCACTTGCTGTTGTCTCCTTCCGTTTGCAAGTAGGAGATGTTTGTAAGTTGGATGTTTGAAAGTAGGGGCCTGCCCTATATGCTCTGCAGAAATGGCGGAACAAGGTGTTGGTGTTGCCACAACATTGTAAGCCCTCAAAGTGACTCTTGGTGGGCGCTGGAGCACCCTGTTGTGAACGATTATATCAAGAATTGTAATTACATGCCATTGTTGAACAGTGGTAGAAAAATTGACCTTTGGTGGTTGTGGTGCTGGTGCCACAACACTATAAGTCCTCACCGTTACTCTGGGTGGGCACAGGAAGGGGCCCTCCTGTGAAATAGTATATCAAGAATTGTAATTACATGCCCCTGTTAAACAGGGGCTGAAAAATTGGGCCTTGGCACTGGTGCAGGTGCCACGACACTGCAACCTCTCCCATATACTCTAGTTGTAGTGCAGCAATGAGCCCTGCTGCAAAGCATTGCATCAAAAATTTTAATTAAACGCCCCTGTTAAACAGGGGCAGAAAAATTGGGCCTTAGGCACTGGTGCTGGTGCCACGACACTGCAACCTCTCCCATATACTCTAGTTGTAGTACAGGAATGAGCCCTGCTGCAAAGCATTGCATCAAAAATTGTAATTAAACGCCCCTGTTAAACAGGGGCAGAAAAATTGGGCCTTAGGCACTGGTGCCACGACACTGCAACCTCTCCCATATACTTTAGTTGGAGTGCAGGAATGAGCCCTGCTGCAAAGCATTGCATCAAAAATTGCAATCAAATGCCCCTATTAAACAGGGGCAGAAAAATTGGGCTGGTGGCATCACCCAGAACCAAAAATGTTCTTCCAACATATCAGCGGAGGAGGAAGAGGATAGACAATCAACATAACAGGACAGTCACTCAGCATCAGCATAGGCAGTCTTGAAGGGATGTGATATTTTTAAAAAAAATTATTCGGTTACATCAGCTTCAGGTGCTTGGTAGCTGTGGGTGATCCAAGACTGATCCACCTTGATGAAGGTCAGTCGATCAACTGAGTCGGTGGACAGGCGCACCCTGTGATCGGTAACAAAGCCACCAGCAACACTGAAGGTGCATTCCGAAAGAACGCTGGATGCAGGACAGGCCAGTAGCTCAATTGCATACTGTGCAAGCTCTGGCCAGTGATCCATCCTCAAGACCCAGTAAGCCAGAGGATTTTTTCGGTGGGAAAGGTGTCCAAGTCTGACCTTGCCCCTAGGTATTCCTGCACCATGTAAATCAGACACTGGCGATGGTTGCTGGAACCGATCATACCTTGGGGCTGCGGACTAAAAAATTGTCTAAAAGCATCAGTCAGACGGCCACCTTCTCCACCGCTCCTTCTGACCGATGCCTCAGCAACACGTTGTCCAGGACCAGGAGTTTGTAACCTCCCAGTCTCTGGGAACGCGTTGCACAGACCTTTCTGCAAGGCCTCCAGGAGATGTCTCATCCTCTGCGACAGTAAGATAAGGTCGGAAATCTTACCCTTGTACCGTGTATCAAGGAGAATGGTCAGCCAGTAATGGTCCCTCTCCTTGATCCGAAGAATACGAGGATCCTTCCGCAGGCTTTGCAGGATCAGGGAGGCCATGCAGCGTAGGTTAGCTGACGCATTCGGTCCGGAGTCCTCTGGGTCACTAAGGACAACATGATCCGCAGTTACCTCCTCCCAGCCATGTACAAGTTCACGGGTTTCTTGGGACTGTAAATCATCCCTACAAGACTGCTGCTGCTGATGCTGAGTGGCAGCCTCCACCTCCATGCTGACACAATCATCCTGCTCCTCATCCTCTTCCTGTGTGATGGGTGGCACAGCAGGAACACTGTCTGGATAAAGGGGGCCTTGAGAGGCAAGGAAGTTCTTCTCTTCCTGCCTCTGTTCTGCCTCAAGTGCCCTGTCCATTATTCCACGCAGCGTATGCTCCAAGAGGTGGACAAGAGGTACAGTGTCACTGATGCATGCACTGTCACTGCTCACCATCCTTGTGGCCTCCTCAAACAGTGACAGGACAGTGCATGCATCCCTGATCATGCCCCACTGGCGTGGTGAGAAAAAAATGAGCTCCCCTGACCCTGTCCTGGTGCCGTAGTCGCACAGGTACTCATTGATGGCCCTCTGCTGCGTGTGCAGCCGCTGCAGCATGGCCAACGTTGAGTTCCACCTGGTGGGCATGTCACATATAAGGCGGTCCTTGGGAAGGTTCTACTCCTTTTGTAGCTCAGCCAGCCGAGCATAGGCATTAAATGATCGGCGGAAATGCACACAGACTTTCCTGGCCTGCTTCAGGACATCCTGTAAGCCCGGGTGCCTGCCCAAGAACCGCTGCACCACCAGGTTAAGGACGTGAGCTACACAGGGCACATGGGTTAGTTGTCCCTGTCGGAGGGCGGAGAGGAGGTTGGTGCCATTGTCGCAAACCACCATTCCTGGCTTAAGCTGGCGTGGCGTCAACCACCTCTCGGGCCTGCCCCTGCAGAGCTGACAAAACATCCGCCCCAGTGTGGCTCCTGTCCCCCAAACAAACCAGCGCAAGCACGGCATGGCATGGCATCGTTTTGCCTGCATACATGCGTAGCCCCTGGAACGCCTACGGAGCACCGCTGGTTCTTAGGACAGAGCACTGGAAGAGGCCATGGAGGAAGAAGAAGAGGAGGGGGTGGAGGAGAGAGGTGTGTCACAACCAATAGTAGCATTTTGGAGGCATAGTGGCGGAACAACCTCCAACACTACTGCACCTTGTCCTGCATCCTTCCCAGCTGCCAGAAGAGTGACCCAATGGGCCGTAAAAGACAGGTAACGTCCCTGTCCATGCCTGCTGGACCATGAGTCAGCGGTAATATGCACCTTACCTCTGACCGCCCTGTCCAGTGAGGCAAGGACATTGCCTTCCACATGCTGGTAGAGAGCTGGAATCGCCTTCCGTGAGAAAAAGTGGCGTTTGGGGACATGCCACTGAGGAACCGCACATTGTACAAACTCACAGAAAGGGGCCGGGTCTACCAACTGAAAAGGCAGCAGTTGAAGTGCTAGCAATTTAGCCAAGCTAGCATTCAACCGCTGGGCATGTGGATGTCTGGGAGTGAACTTCTTTCTATGGTCCAGCAGCTGGGGCAGGGACATTTGCCTGCTATAATCGGACGTGGGTGTACTGCTAGCAGAGTGCCCGGAAGCGCTTGGCTGTGACACACCTAATTCTACACCTTCATTCCTCTCAGAGCAGGTTTCAGAGAGGACTGAATGTCTAGTGGGGTTGGAGATGCCAGCTGATGAGGAGCACGGAGGTTCGCTTTGTTCTTTGGTGTGGGTCTTTGAGGTACGCTTGCCAACGAGCTGCATGGCAGGTCAACATATGTCTGGTCAAGCATGTGGTGCCCAAGCGGCTGATGTTTTGGCCACGCGAGATACGCTTGAGACATATGTTGCAAATAGCAGCGGTGCGATCTCATGCACTCGTCTCAAAAAAGGCCCACACCAAAGAACTTTTAGAATAACGCGCAGAGGCAGCGCCCTGCACAGGCAGAGCTCTGCGGTGTGATTCAGTCGGTGTGCTGCCCTAAGCTGGCCCCCGGAGGGCATCCTGCCTCATTGGACATGTGCCTCCTCCTCCTCCTCTCTCCTACCAGGCACCCACGTGAAGTCAGTGCCCTCATCATCCCCTCCCTCTTCATCGCTGGAGCAAACCTGGCAGTATGCTGCAGCTTGTGGAACATGACTGCCAGATTGCTGTCCTTCTTGAGCATCCCCTCTCTCTGCATTCACGCTACTGCCTTCCTCTAGCTGAGTATCATCATCAGAGCCTACAAAACACTGGGCATCCTCCTGGAGCATGTACCCAACACTGTGCTCAAAGTGTTCAGGAGACTCCTCAGGAGGACGTGGTGGGTCTAGGGAAGGAGTCACTGATGATGACATTGAGAGGAGGGAAGAGGATGCGTTGGCAGCTGCTTTGCTAGTACCCTGAGACTGGGTGAGAGAGGATGAGGAGGATGAAGAGGGCTTGGTCATCCACTCTACCAAGTCCTTGGCATGTTGCGGCTCAACATGTCCAGCTGCCGAAAAGAAGGACAAGCATGTCCCATGGCCACGTGCTGATGATGACGATGCACCACGTCCACGACCAGCACTGTTGTCTCTAGACACAGAGCCTGCTTGCCCTCTTTTATCGGCTCGCACCTGTCTGCCTCTCCTTGCTGGCCTTCCGGACATGGTAATGGCCTGAAGGGAGATGGGAAAACCAGCAATTGGGTATTGTATATTGTGCTGGAGGCACACACAACATCCTCTAACTCCTGCAGATGGCAGATGACTCAATTAGAGAAGAGCTATGTAGGTGGATATAGCGGTGTATACTGGGTTCAGGGCACGCAGACAGCACGCACAATCTCCTACCACTGACTGCAAGCTTTATTTAAAAAGAGCAAGATAGTTAGCTATATAGGTGGGTATAGCAGTGTATTCTGCGGTCAGAGCACGCAGACAGCATGCACAATCTCCTACAACTGACTGCAAGCTCTATTTAAAAAGAGAAATATAGCTAGCTATATAGATGGATATAGCGATATATACTGCGGTCAGGGCACGCAGACAACAACCACTACAGAAGAGCAAGAACGCAAAATCGTCCAATAACGATCGGTGTATACTGTGTTGAAGGTACACAGAACACCCACTAACTCTTACAGACGCCAACACACTACACAAGGCCGCCGCGCTGGCAGCCTTATATAGTGTGGGGCGGGTACTACACAGCCTGAGCTATGATTGGCCACAGGCATCCTGCCTGTGGCCAATCATGGCTCTCCTCGCTTCCGGTGCTGTGATTGGCCAAGCATTCAGGGTCACAGTGCATGCTTGGCCAATCATGAGCCAGCAATGCACTGCGGTGGTGCAGTGCATTGTGGGCCGTGAGCGCCACACGAATTTGGCGCGAACGTCCCATAACGTTCGGAATTCGCAGAACGGGCAAACAGCTGATGTTCGAGTCGAATATACGTATACACGACGCTTATCCCTAGTCAGCACTATGACTATTATATACACTCAGCACTATCATTATTATATACACTCAGCACTATGACTATTATATACACTCAGCACTATGACTATTATATACACTCAGCACTATGACTATTATATACACTCAGCACTATGACTATTATTTACACTCAGTACTATGACTATTATATACACTCAGTACTATGACTATTATATACACTCAGCACTATGACTATTATATACACTCAGTACTATGACTATTATATACACTCAGTACTATGATTATTATATACACTCAGTACTATGACTATTATATACACTCAGCACTATGACTATTATATACACTCAGCACTATGACTATTATATACACTCAGCAATATGACTATTATATACACTCAGCACTATGACTATTATATACACTCAGCACTATGACTATTATATACACTCAGCACTATGACTATTATATACACTCAGCACTATGACTATTATATACACTCAGCACTATGACTATTATATACACTCAGTACTATGACTATTATATACACTCAGTACTATGACTATTATATACACTCAGCACTATGACCATTATATACACTCAGCACTATGACTATTATATACACTCAGTACTATGACTATTATATACACTCAGTACTATGACTATTATATACACTCAGTACTATGACTATTATATACACTCAGCACTATGACTATTATTTACACTCAGTACTATGACTATTATATACACTCAGTACTATGACTATTATATACACTCAGCACTATGACTATTATATACACTCAGTACTATGACTATTATATACACTCAGTACTATGACTATTATATACACTCAGTACTATGACTATTATATACACTCAGTACTATGACTATTATATACACTCAGTACTATGACTATTATATACACTCAGCACTATGACTATTATATACACTCAGTACTATGACTATTATATACACTCAGCACTATGACTATTATATACACTCAGTACTATGACTATTATATACACTCAGCACTATGACTATTATATACACTCAGCACTATGACCATTATATACACTCAGCACTATGACTATTATATACACTCAGTACTATGACTATTATATACACTCAGTACTATGACTATTATATACACTCAGCACTATGACTATTATATACACTCAGTACTATGACTATTATATACACTCAGTACTATGACTATTATATACACTCAGTACTATGACTATTATATACACTCAGTACTATGACTATTATATACACTCAGCACTATGACCCTTATATACACTCAGCACTATGACTATTATATACACTCAGTACTATGACTATTATATACACTCAGTACTATGACTATTATATACACTCAGTACTATGACTATTATATACACTCAGCACTATGACTATTATTTACACTCAGTACTATGACTATTATATACACTCAGTACTATGACTATTATATACACTCAGCACTATGACTATTATATACACTCAGTACTATGACTATTATATACACTCAGTACTATGACTATTATATACACTCAGTACTATGACTATTATATACACTCAGCAGTATGACTATTATATACACTCAGTACTATGACTATTGATCCTCCAGTTTACAGTGAACATAGTCCCTCATATCTCTACACTAAAACTATAATTTGGGAATAAAGCATGGTGACGTTATATATAAATTACATTTTTTTATAATACATTTTATTTGGTTTTACTCAGTATAGACACCCCGTTTGACAACAGACCGGAAACGGGGTTGCAGCCCCTAAACAAAACAAGAAGATATATATATATATATATAAATGTCTACTAAATAATATCAAAAAGTGCAAAGTGCTACATTAAATAAAGTAAAGTAAACGCACTACAGAGTCAATTAAAAACCTCCACGGAAACACAACTGCTTCAATTGAGTGCAAAGCCAAAAAAACAGTGAATTGATCATAAAGTGCCAAGTGCGTCTTATAAATGTGCAAATAAGTAAACACTCTCCAGAGGTGATATAAGTGAACCACCCTAATAATAAACAAATGATATATAAGAAAATAGGAATATAAGAAGAGTATACCTAGACCAAAATCTAGGTTCCCATCCAATCCCCTGATGAAGTCACGTGGTGTGATGTCACACGTAGGGACGGGAAGGACGCTGACTGTGGATGCACTTTCTGCTGATTACTAGAAAAAGTCTATCTATTAATGTGTGAGTACCCTGTGTATAAAAATTTTAATAAATGCTATCTGTGAGATACTACACTATATTATTCCCTCTCTATTAATCTATTGGGTCCTCTGGAGCAATAAGAATAAAATTTAAAGGAGAAGGTGACCGAATTTACCAGGAGAGAAGACATATAAAGAAATCTATATACCTCTATGCCAATCCCTCCTTGCTATAGGTAAGGGGCCACTGCCCACTAAAGTGTGATCACAGCGGGATTAAGCACGGGGAGAATTTGCACAAAGCACTTGCACTTAAAGGAGACCGTTGTTTATTTATGGACTTGAATATTTATATCTTTTTATTTTTTTTATTTTTGGTGGATTTCAATATGCATATTTAATCTATAGATGCCGGATTCATTCTGATATAACGTTTGTTACAGCCGGCTCTGTAGTGCGTTTACTACTATATATATAATATATATATATATATATATATATATATATATATATATATATATATATATATATATATATATATATATATATATATATATATATATTTTTTTTTTTTTATTTTTTTTTTTTTTTTTTCTGTTTAATTCTAAAGTTTATTTCCATGTGATCAGGAGAGGGTACCCTCTTTTTGGTCTAGGTCTTTCTTATTTTCTTGTATATAATTTGTTTATTATTAGGGTGGTTCACTTATATCACCTCTGGAGAGTGTTTACTTATTTGCACATTTATAAGACGCACTTGGCACTTTATGATCAATTCACTGTTTTTTTTTGGCTTTGCACTCAATTGAAGCAGTTGTGTTTCCGTGGGGGTTTTTAGTTGACTCTGTAGTACGTTTACTTTTTTTTTTTTTTTTCTGCATTTTCTCTGCACTGTATCAAAATAGTAATTTTTTAAGAGACTGTTTTTAGTTACTTATCTTTGCTCACTTGATTTTCATTTATTTGGATTCTATCACCTCTGTGTTGTGTTTATATTATTTTATTTAATGTAGCACTTTGCACTTTTTGATATTATTTAGTAGACATTTATATATATATATATATTTTTATATTACACTATTGATTTGTGTAACTAGTCGTTATACTTGTCACCCTCTTAGGGTTATTTAATATAGGGGCAGCGCAATACCAACATATCTTTAGTTTCATATTAAGTGGATACGGTGTCATCCATTCCGGTAGTAGCAGCAGCCCCTGACATTTGATAGATCACCAGTGGTAGCGCAGGAATAAAACACTATCATTTAAAACAAGAAGATAGTTGAGATAGATGGGAGAAGTGTAAACATTAGCATATAATCAAGCCAAGTAACCGCCCATGCTAAAAAATCATTGAGAAAAATGGCATGGGTAGCCCCCCTGCCCATTACCAGCCCCTTTGGGTCTTGTACGGATATTAAGGGGAACCCCGTACCCATATTAAAAAAAGGAAATGCGTGTGGCCCCCAGGCCCTATATACTCAGAACAGCAGTATACAGGCGGTGCAAACAAGACAGGGACTGTGTAGGTTTGTTGTGTTAAGTAGAATCTGTTTTAATTTTCAACTGGTACATTTTTAAAGTGTAGCTCCAGTCAAAAAAACTATTTTTAAGCTTTTTGGAAAACGTAGGGAAGGGTTATCACCCCTGTATAACTTTTTTGGCCGTCCGTCTTTTTTCATCTCACTTGCTATTGTCTCCTTCTGTTTGCAAGTAGGAGATGTTTGTAAGTTGGATGTTTGAAAGTAGGGGCCTGCCCTATATGCTCTGCAGAAATTTGTAAGGTGTTAGTGTTGTCACAACATTGTAAGCCCTCAAAGTGACTCTTGGCGGGCGCTGGAGCACCCTGCTGTGAACAATTATATCAAGAATTGTAATTACATGCCATTGTTGAACAGTGGTAGAAAAATAGGGCCTTTGGTGGTTGTGGTGGTGGTAGCGGTGCTGGTGCCACAACACTGTAAGTCCTCACAGATACTCTCGGTGGGCGCAGGAACGGGCCCTGCTGTGAAATATTATATCAAGAATTGTAATTACATGCCCCCATTAAACAGGGGCTGAAAAATTGGGCCTCAGGCACTGGTGCTGGTGCCACAACACTGCAACCTCTGCCATATACTCTAGTTGGAGTGCAGGAATGAGACCTGCTGCAAAGCATTCAATCAAAAATTGTATTACATGCCCCTGTTAAACAGGGGCTTAAAAATTGGGCCTGTACACTGCAACCTCTCCCATATACTCTAGTTGTAGTGCAGGAATGAGCCCAACTACAAAGCATTGCATCAAAAATTGTAATTAAAAGCCCCTGTTAAACTGAAGAATTGGGCTGGTGGCATCACCCAGAACCAAAAATGTTCTTAAAAGATATCAGCGGAGGAGGAAGAGGATAGACAATCAACATAACAGGACAGTCACTCAGCATCAGCATAGGCAGTCTTGAAGGGATGTGATATTTAAAAAAAAATTATTCAGTTACATCAGCTTCAGGTGCTTGGTAGCTGTGGGTGATCCAAGACTGATTCATCTTGATGAAAGTCAGTCGATCAACCAAGTCGGTGGACATGCCCACCCTGTGATCGGTTACAAAACCACCAGCAGCACTGAAGGTGCGTTCTGAAAGAACGCTGGATGCAGGACAGGCCAGTAGCTCAATTGCATACTGTGCAAGCTCTAGCCAGTGATCCACCCTCAAGACCCAGTAAGCCAGAGGATTTTCGGTGGGAAAGGTGTCCAAGTCTGACCTTGCCCCTAGGTATTCCTGCACCATGTAAATCAGACGCTGGCGATGGTTGCTGGAACCGATCATACCTTGGGGCTGCGGACTAAAAAATTGTCTGAACGCATCGGTCAGACGGCCACCTTCTCCACCGCTCCTTCTGACCGATGCCTCAGCAACACGTTGTCCAGGACCAGGAGTTTGTGACCTCCCAGTCTCTGGGAGCGCGTTGCACAGACCTTACTGCAAGGCCTCCCAGAGATGTCTCATCCTCTGCTCCCTCTGCGATGGCAAGATAAGGTCGGCAACCTTACCCTTGTACCTTGGATCAAGGAGAGTGGCCAGCCAGTAATGGTCCCTCTCCTTGATCTGAAGAATACAAGGATCCTTCTGCAGGCTTTGCAGAATCAGGGAGACCATGCAGCATAGGTTAGCTGAGGCATTTGGTCCGGAGTCCTCTGGGTCACTAAGTACAACATGATCCGCAGCTACCTCCTCCCAGCCACGTACAAGTCCACGGGTTTCTTGGGACTGTAAATCATCCCTACAAGACTGCTAATGCTGATGCTTAGTGCCAGCCTCCACCTCGATGCTGACACATTCATCCTCCTCCTCCTCTTCCTGTGTGATGGGTGGGACAGTGGAAAAAAACTGTCTGGATAAAGGGGGCATGGAAAGGCAAGGAAGTCCTCCTCTTCCTGCCTCTGTTCTGCCTCAAGTGCCCTGTTCATTATTCCACGCAGCGTATGCTCCAGCAGGTGGACAAGAGGTACAGTGTCATTGATGCATGCACTGTCACTGCTCACCATCCTTGTGGCCTCCTCAAACGGTGACAGGACAGTGCATGCATCCCTGATCATGCCCCACTGGCGTGGTGAGAAAAAACCGAGCTCCCCTGTCCCTGTCCTGGTGCCATAGTCGCACACGTACTCATTGATGGCCCTCTGCTGCATGTGCAGCCGCTGCAGCATGGCCAATGTTGAGTTCCACCTGGTGGGCATGTCACATATAAGGCGGTTCTTGGGCAGGTTCAACTCCATTTGGAGCTCAGCCAGCTGAGCACAGGCATTAAACGAACGGTGGAAATGCACACAGACTTTCCTGGCCTGCTTCAGGACATCCTGTAAGCCCGGCACCTGCCCAAGAACCGCTGCACCACCAGATTAAGGACGTGAGCCACACAGGGCACATGGGTCAGTTGTCCCTGTCGGAGGGCGAAACTGAGGTTGGTGCCATTTTTGCAAACCACCAATCCTGGCTTAAGCTGGCGTGGCATCAACCACCTCTCGGCCTGCCCCTGCAGAGCTGACAAAATATCTGCATCATAGTGGCTCCTGTCCCCCAAACAATCCAGCGCAAGCACGGCATGGCATAGTTTTGCCTGCATACTTGCGTAGCCCCTGGAACGCCTACGGAGTACCATTGGTTCTGAGGACAGAGCACTGGAAGAGGCCATGGAGGAAGAAGAAGAGGAGGGGGTGGAGGAGAGCGGTGTGTCACAACCAGTAGTAGAATTTTGGAGGTGTGGTGGCGGAACAACCTCCAACACTACTGCACCTTGTCCTGCATCCTTCCCAGCTCCCAGAAGAGTGACCCAATAGGCCGTGAAAGACAGGTAACGTCCCTGTCCATGCCTGCTGGACCATGAGTCAGTGGTAATATGCACCTTACTTCTGACCGCCCTGTCCAGCGAGGCAAGGACATTGCCTTCCACATGCCGGTAGAGAGCCGGAATTGCCTTCCATGAGAAAAAGTGGTGTTTGGGGACCTGCCACTGAGGAACCGCACATTCCACAAACTCACGGAAGGGGGCTGAGTCTACAAACTGAAAAGGCAGCAGTTGAAGTGCTAGCAATTTAGCCAAGCTAGCATTCAACTACTGGGCATGTGGATGGCTGGGAGTGAACTTCTTTCTATGGTCCAGCAGCTGGGGCAGGGAAATTTGCCTGCTACAATTGGACGTGGGTGTACTGCTAGCATAGCACCCGCAAGCACTTGGCTGTGACACACCTAATTCTACACTTTCATTCCTCTCAGTGCAGGTTTCAGAGAGGACTGAGGTTTAGTGGGCTTGGAGATCCCAGCTGTTGAGGAGCAAGGAGAGGTCCGCTTTGTTCTTTGGTGTGGGTCTTTGAGGTACGCTTGCCAACGAGCTGCATCGCAGATCAACATATGTCTGGTCAAGCATGTGGTGCCCAAGCGGCTGATGTTTTGGCCACACGAGATACGCTTGAGACATATTTTGCAAATAGCAGCGGTGCAATCTGATGCACTTGTCTCAAAAAAGCCCACATCAAAGAACTTTTAGAATATGCACAGAGGCAGCGCCCTGCACAGGCGGAGCTCTGTGGTGTGATTCAGTCGCTGTGCTGCCCCCAAGCTGGCCCCTGGAGGGCATCCTGCCTCGTTGGAGATGTGTCTCCTCCTCCTCCTCCTCTCTCCTACCAGGCACCACGTGGAGTCAGTGCCCTCATCATCCCCTCCCTCTTCATTGCTGGAGCAAACCTGGCAGTATGCTGCAGCTTGTGGAAAATGACTGCCAGATTGCTGTCCTTCTTGAGCATCCCTTCTCTCTGCGCTCACGCTACTGCCTTCCTCTAGCTGAGTGTCATCATCAGAGCCCACAAAACACTGGGCATCCTCCTGGAACATGTACCCAACACTGTGCTCAAACAGTTCGGGGGACTCCTCAGGAGGACGTGGTGGGTCTAGGGAAGGAGTCACTGATGATGACATTGAAACGAGGGAAGAGGATGCGTTGGCAGCTGCTTTGCTAGTACCCTGAGCCTGGGTGAGAGAGGATGAGGAGGATGAAGAGGGCTTGGTCATCCACTCTACCAAGTCTTCGGCATGATGCGGCTCAACACGTCCAGCTGCCGAAAATAAGGACAAGCGTGTCCCATGGCCATGTGCTGATGACGATGCACCACATCCACGACCAGCACTGTTGTCTCTAGACACAGAGCCTGCTTGCCCTATTTTATTGGCTTGTGCCTGTCTGCCTCTCCTTGTTGGCCTTCCAGACATGGTAATGGCCTGCAGGGAGATGAGAAAACCAGCAATTGGGTAGTCTATATTGTGCTGGAGGCACAAAACACCCACTAACTCCTGCAGATGCCTTTATCATAGAACACCAGCAATAAAGAGTAGATATAGGTGTATACTTTGCTGTGCTGGAGGCACATAACACCCACTAACTCCTGCAGATGCCTGTATTAGAGAACACCAGCAATAAAGGGTAGATATAGGTGTATACTGTGCTGTGCTGGAGGCACACAACACCCACTAACTCCTGCAGATGCCTTTATTATAGAACACCAGCAATATAGGTAGCTACAGGTCTATACTGCGCTGGAGGCACACAACACATACTAACTCCTGCAGATGGCAGATGGCTCAATTAGAGAACAGCAACAATGGGTAGATACAGGTGTATTCTGCGGTGCAGGCACACAGACAAAACCCAATCGCCCACTAACTCCTGCAGACGGCAGATGGCTCAATTAGAGAACACTCAGAACAGCAATGAAGGGTAGATACAGATGTATTGTGCGGTGAAGGCACACACACAACATCCACTAACTCCTGCAGAATACTACACAAGGCCGCCACGCTGGCAGCCTTATATAGTGTGGGGCTTGTACTACACAGCCTGAGATATAATTGGCCACAGGCATCCTGCCTGTGGCCAATCATGGCTCTCCTCGCTGCCGGCGCTGTGATTGGCCAAGCATGCGGGTCACAGTGCATGCTTGGCCAATCATGAGCCAGAAATGCACTGCGATGGCGCAGTGCATTGTGGGCCGCGAGCGCTACATGAATTTGGCACAAATGGCCCACAGAGTTCTGGCTTCGCCGAACAGGCGAACAGCCGGTGTTCGAGTCGAACGTGCGTTCAACTCGACCACCAAGCTCATCCCTAGGTAATACCATGGATGTCCAGATATAACACTACGATGTAAGAGAAATCAGAGCGGGGCGTGGCTTGGACGGGACCCGAGATGGCTGCCTAAACAGGGAGCTCCCGCACCGAGAGGACAAAAAAGCCGCCTTAATAGAGGACTCAGACGAGCACCAACCATGGGCAGATCTAACAGGAGCACCTCGACCCCCCGCACCGTTAAAGACCCCGGGGCGCAGCTTGGGAACAGTATCCCGGAGATGTTCCGCTCCCGCCCGGCGGGCCAGCACGTGGAGCCGCAGGCCTCACAGGCCTCACAGGCCTCCCGAGATTCACAGGCCGCATCCCCGGACTCGCGTAGATGCGCCGAGGACCGGACGCTGGAGAGCCCCGCGGTGCCTAGCCTCCTGGATCTCCAGAGGGATCTGCAGAACGTTGCGCTGGACATTAAGCACACCCTGACCTCTGCCATTGCCGAACTAAAGACGGACATTCATGCTATGAATCACCGCCTTGCAGCGGTAGAAGACACTTCCCAGCTACAGGCTGCAGCTATCAGGCAAGTGCAACGTTCTTTTGACTCACAACTTCCCCATATCTTTGAGCTCCATCGCCAAGTGGAAGACTTGGACAATAGGGGCCGCAGGCACAACCTAAGATTGAGGGGGGTCCCGGAAGGGGTAGATGCGGCCGCCATGCCACAAACAGTCTGTGCCATTTTTAATAACCTGCTGGACCGGCCTGCAGACACCCCGATTGAGATGGAGCGCATCCACCGTGCGCTGAGACCCCCCCCTCGGGACTCTGATCCCCCTAGAGACATTATCTGCTGTATCGTTAACTTCCCTCTTAAGGAAGAAATCCTCAGAAAGGCAAGAGACCGGGGACGTATTTTATTTAACGGAGCAGAGGTAAAACTTTTCCAGGATCTCTCACAAATAACTTTGCAAAACAGGCGCACGTTACGCCCCCTGCTAGACATACTGCGATCACGCAATATCCAGTACAGATGGAAGTTCCCATTTTGTCTTGCGGCTACCTCCAGAGGGCGCACCGCACTGCTCAGGACCCCAGAGGACTTACCTATGTTTTGTGAACAGCTAGACATACCCTTGGTGGATATCCCAGAGTGGTGTGCCTTTTACTTCCCTACTGAGCCGTGGAAATCAGTGGCCCTCAATGCATCGCCCAAGAGCCAGCGACCGAGCTCCAGACGCCGCAGATTGGATCCCACCTCACCTGGAGACCGCCAGTCCAGAAGAGACCCCTCCTCTCGCAGTGCACACCTGGCTGACACCCCGAGACGAGATCGCCACAATGACTAGCCTGCCTTGATACCCCCCACCCTTTTTTATTTTTTTTATTTTTTCTCTTTTTCTTCTCCTCCTCAAGGCCCCGTCCGAGGACAGCGACAGAACTTACCGGTCCCATTTTTACAGGCACCTGCTTTAGGTGCTATCTTCGTCCCCTCCCTCCCTTCCCCTCCTCCTTTTTGTTTTGTTTTTCTCTCCCACCAGTTCTAGGCAGGAAAAGCTGTTGACTCTTCACGCCTTGTAAAGCTGGTTGCTTTTGAAGACCCATCTAATTCTCTCCACCCCGAATGGATGACATCTCTGGTTGACCGCTTCCAGCAAACACCCTGGCGTTTTCAGCTGCTTAGATCCAGGTACTGTCGCTGTTCGGGCACCTGCCTGTTCGCAGGCTAAAAACATGTTTTGGAATCCTGTCCCCCTACTAAGACCATGCCTACACCTATCTCACTTTCAGGACTTTTCCAGTAAGAGTAATTATAGATCCCTCTATGTTCATTTTTTCGCCCCCCTCCCCCTCCCTCCTCCCCTTCCCCCCCCCCCTTTTTTTTTTTCCCTCTGGTCTTTATTTTGTTTTGTTTTTGTCTTTGTTTTTGCTTGTTTGCTGTATGGGATTGCACAACTGTCGTGTTGGTCCTTCGACGACACATCGCACGAATATGTTGACACTTTGTTAAACACCTGTTTACGCTCTCTTTCTCTCCCTATATTTATGGGGCCTGAAATAGGCGTACTTTATGTTAGGTTATTTATTTATGCCTTTGGCACTTTTGCCTTTGTATATTTATGTTTTTGTTTAGGATGCATTTGAATTTCAATACTGGTTACCTATATGTGTCCCCTAGACTACCATGCACCACATAATTATATGACGACCTCCCGCCACTGTTGTATACTGAACAGGCCCTCGTGTCTGGTTTCGAGGGACTGCTCTTACACACAGCCGGTGACGGCTAAGCTAAGCACCCTACAATGCGACTTAGTCCCCATACCACTATCTCTTATTGAGTACTGCCCTGTACGATGCGTACACCCCTCTGTCTTAACTGTTTGCCATACCTGTCCTTCTCGGTGCTACTTCTCCTGACCCTCCCCGAGCTCACTGTCCCCACACAGACGGTCGCATTGACCCGTGCTGACCATCCGGCTCTCCCCCATTAGGTGGATAGGCACGCCTACGCCCACCTCCGGTATAAATCCCTGTCAGAAATCTAATTGGATTCCTGAAATCTTTCTTCCCCCTCTGTCCTTCCTTTCCCCCCCCCTTACTCTCCTTTCCATTTTCTGCCCTTGCCCCCCCTTCTCTTTCCTCCCCCTCTCCCTCTCTACGCCTCTTCCCCCCCCCCCCTTTTTTTTTGTCCTACGCGGGGCCGCTCCTCTTCCTGATCCCCCCATTCTTGAGACGCATAGCTAATTTCCACTTCCTATAAGATCCATACTCACCTCTCCTCACGGTTATAATCCCAGATCCTTGCAGTCTAGCACGATGAGGGAAGTCTCGAACACGCAGACACGGCTCTCTCTGAAATGCCTCTCTCTTAATGTGAAGGGTCTGAACCTCCCGGAGAAGAGATCACAGGTTCTTTCTGCCCTGTCTAAACATAAGGCACATTTTATCATGCTGCAGGAAACACACTTCCGCTCCGATGCGATTCCTAAGCTGACGAACCATATATACAAACGCACGTTTCACTCCACCAACCCTACTTCCAAGACTAAGGGGGTATCTATACTTGTTTCCAAACTTGCTGATTTCCAACTAACTGATACCATGAGCGATCAGGATGGTAGATATATCTTTATCAAAGGCACATACGCTTCTAAACCTATCACGGTGGCTAACATCTACTGTCCAAATGAACATCAAGTGGTCTTCTTTAGGAAGACTTGTGATCTTTTGTCCACATTTAAGGAAGGTATCCTAATTCTGGGGGGAGACTTCAATGTCCCACTCAACCCGGTCCTGGACTCCTCTACGGGAGCCTCGACATTGCCCTACCGAGCTCTAAGACAGATTAGAATTCAACTGCAGAACTTGACTCTCCACGACACTTGGCGCACCATGTTCCCAGTGGACAAAGACTACACCTTTTATTCCCACCCACATCAGAAATACTCCAGAATAGATTACATATTTCTCTCCCAGACCGACCTCTCACTCCTCTCTCAAGCTACGATAGAACCAATGTTCCTTTCCGACCACCACCCCATAACAATGACCCTTACTTTCCCTGACTCTAAGACGATTTCCAAGACCTGGAGGCTAAACCCTTCCCTTTTAAAAGACCCAGAAAATTTACGACACCTAGACGCCAAACTACGCCTTTACTTTCAGGAAAATACCTCCCCTGACGTATCACCCATTTCACTCTGGGAGGCACATAAATGTGTACTTCGAGGGGAGCTTATTTCCATGGCTGCTAAGGCCAAACGGCAACACCAGGAAAGGATCGCATCCCTTCTTAGCACAATCAAGCGACTTGAAGCAGCACATAAACAATCGACTCTGCAAACCACACTGCAAGACCTCTTATATGCCCGTTCTTCTTTGTTAGATGAATTGGGCAAACGAACCAGGCGTAGATATGTCCTTCAAAATAGAGTGTTCTATGAACACGGCAACAAAAGTGGACGGCTGTTAGCGCGCACGATTCAAACAGCTAAAACCTCGACTATAATTCACTCTCTTCGGGATAATCAGGGATCTCTTCTCTCTAAAAATGAAGACATAACATCTCACTTTGAAAAATTCTATTCTACACTCTACAACCTACCAGAGGCAAACGCAGGGCCTCCTGGCACTCCTGACCGACTTTCCCAAATAAGAGACTTCTTATCTCAGTATAGCCCCAACCCCATTACCCCTCAGCAAACCGCGAACTTAGATCAACCGCTCTCCACCGAGGAATTGTCCCTCGCCATCAAACAAATGAAGCCGGGCAAGAGTCCGGGCCCTGATGGCTTTCCCCTTATCTATTATAGAAGCTTTTCTGATATACTCTCTCCGCGACTGCTGACGACTCTGAACTCTCTAGCGAACCCCGCCACCCCTGCGGGGCATATGTTGGGTGCCCATATAGCCGTTATCCCCAAAGAGGGTAAAGATCCTTCTCAGGTCTCTAATTACAGGCCCATTTCCCTATTGAACGTGGATATCAAGCTCTATGCTAAAATAATAGCAAATAGACTCTCACCTCTTGTCCCTGGCCTCGTCTCCCCCGACCAGGTAGGGTTTGTTCCGGGGAGAGAGGCTAGGGACAATACTGTCCGGACTTTAAATATCCAACACTGGCTCTCTACAAGAGAGACCGAGGGATTCCTTCTTTCGCTTGACGCAGAGAAGGCGTTTGACAGGGTGGCCTGGGACTATATGCGGGAGGTTTTGAGGGTCATTGGCCTTCCCTCCCGTATGCTCGCATATATCAACGCCCTTTATACGAACCCTTCCGCAAGGGTGAGAGCCAATGGCCTCCTGTCAAACGCCTTCCCCATCAGTAATGGCACCCGACAGGGGTGCCCATTATCCCCCCTGATATTTGTACTAACGTTGGAACCCCTTCTTAACAGAATACGTGCCAACACAGACATCCAAGGGATCTTTATTAACCGTAGGGAATACAAAGTTGCCGCCTTCGCGGATGATATTTTACTGACCCTCCAAACGCCCCGGACATCTTTACCTAATCTCCTGGAGGACATTAAGAATTTTGGACTCTTGTCCAACCTCAAAATTAACTATTCTAAATCCCACGCCCTCAACATTTCTCTCCCCCCACAAGACGTATCCCATTGCCAAGATTCCTTCCCCTTTCAGTGGAAGAAAGAAGCGATTACCTACCTTGGCATTCAACTCACCAAGGGAATGGCGGGTCTTTACGCCCACAACTACCTGTCGGCTCTAGCCAGAGTCCAAGCTGACCTGAAGAGCTGGGCGAACCTTAATGTGTCCTGGTTTGGCCGATCTGCCTTAATAAAAATGATAATTCTTCCACGCATATTATATCTCCTACAGACAATCCCAATCCAATTGCCCCCATCTTTTTTCCTGACTTACAAGAAGTTATGCACACTGTTTATTTGGAGGGGCACCGCTCCCCGTATTAAATACACTCGCCTGACGCGCCCTAAGACTAAAGGTGGCATTGCCCTACCTGACCTATACCATTACTACCTAGCATGCCACCTGACGAGACTAGTGGACTGGAAAGCTCACAGAAAAGGGAAAACTTGGGTAGCCTTGGAAAGCTCTTTCTCAGGTTACCCACTGCACACCCTTCCCTGGCTCTCACCGAAGCACTGGCCCCACCCCGTTAAGGCCCATCCGCTTATTCATACCTCACTGTTGGTCTTTAAGAAAGCGGTGACCTCCCACCATCTCTCCTCACACTTGGGCCCGCTGACCCCCTTGAGGGGAAACCCTGACTTCTCTCCTGGGGAGTCGACCACGTTTCTTATGCAAGAATGGCCACATGATGACGTTTTGGCTCAGCACTTCTTTCACAAAGGAAAACTAAGATCCTATGAGGCACTCAAAAATACCTCGCTCACGAGGGAGTTCCCCTTCTGGACCTATAGGCAATTAAGGCACTTCTTTACCTCCCAGAATCATACTGACGTTTGGACAAGACGACTCACCCCATTTGAATTGCTGCATTCCCAAACCACACCGCAAAGACATCTAATATCCCAGATCTATTCTATCCTTCAAGACGATTCCCACACTTCCCAGACTGACCCTCCTAAAGCATCATGGGGTAGGGACCTGCAAATCTCCTTCACAGACGATGACTGGAGTACTATCGCCACGTATGCACATACAGGCTCACTGAATGTAGCCATTCAAGAAAATGGCTACAAGATTATCACAAAGTGGTATAGGACACCTTCTCGCTTACATAAATTCTCTCCCTCAATCCCGAACGTGTGTTGGAGGTGTAATAAAGAAGAAGGCTCTATGCTCCACATATGGTGGGAATGCACCATGCTTCAACCATTTTGGAAAGAAGTACATGCCATTATAGCACAAGTTACCACATACACCCTTGATTTTAATGCTGCTCAGTATCTCCTCCATCACACTTCTCTGACCAAACGGTCATACCACAAATCACTGGCCATGCACATGGTCAATGCCGCTAGACTTTGCATCCCTCCGCTCTGGCGCTCCAATAAGACCCCTACCATTAGAGACTGGCTGACAAGGATCGCTAAAATTGAAGAAATAGAGGAATTGATCTATACATCCCAAGATCGCATACAGAAATTCTCCACCATATGGGCCTGCTGGACGCATTTTAAGTCCACGGGAAGATATAAATCTTACTTCCCACAGTAATAGTTATACCTGTAAGCCACCAGAGATGAACTTTGGCTGGACCTAGATGTTGTAATGGGGCCGGGAAGAGGAGCGCCCCCCCCCATCCTCCCTTCTCTCCCTATACCCCACTTTTCCCCCTATCCCCATACAACTGCCCTTCTAGAGTCCCTCTTATGGACCCCCCTGCTCCCTTCTTCCCCATGTATTACCTTCCCTTCCCCACTTTTACCCTCTTCTCTTTCAACTCCCTATAGAGTTCTCCACTTCATTGGCACACTACCCAATGACAAAACCCCTCACTTCGTGAGGGAATGATACCGGGAGGCGCGTCGACCCTCATAAACTTATCTGCTAGTCTTATGCTCCCTCTGAGGCCGTAGGGGGGCCGAGTTTTGGCGTCCCGGTGGCCATAGTCCACTCTTGATTACGCTAGCCACCACTAGATTGTAGCCTCCCGGGAGTTCGTAACTGTTGGTAGTAAATACACTGGTTATACCCGTTTATTAATTATATTTACGTAGTACATTGTGTACTATATCTTTTCATGTCTAGTAACTCAAATGTTTAGCCTCAATATGCTTTGTCATTGTACCGCACAGTATTTGTTGTTACCTTTCTGTACCAGTTTGCTATGACATGTATGTGATTACTTTATCTTTGAAAAATAAAAAAATTTTTGTGGAAAAAAAAGAGAAATCAGAGCACCAAAGCAGTTTAAACTGTTGACATTTTTTTTTATTTGATACATAAAATCCAACACATTACATAGACCTCATCACATCAGAGGTCCCCCATTATAACAAAGGTCACCCATTCCACCAGAGCCTCCCATCACAACAGAGGTCCCCCATTACACCAAAAGTCCCCCATTCCACCAGAGCCTCCCATCACATCAGAGGTCCCCCATTATACCAAAGGTCCCCCATTCCACCAGAGCATCCCATCACAACAGAGGTCCCCCATTACACCAAAGGTCCCCCATTCCACCAGAGCCTCCCATCACAACAGAGGTCCCCCATTATACCAAAGGTCCCCCATTCCACCAGAGCCTCCCATCACATCAGAGGTCCCCCATTACACCAAAGGTCCACCATTCCACCAGAGCCTCCCATCACAACAGAGGTCCCCCATTACACCAAAGGTCCCCCATTCCACCAGAGCCTCCCATCACAACAGAGGTCCCCCCATTACACCAAAGGTCAACTCTTCCATCTGAGCCCCCTCATTACATCAGAGGTACCCTATTCAGGGCCGTCTTTAAGGCAGGACAAAAGGGGCAGCTGCCCTGGGCCCTGTCATTGTTGTGGGGCCCAAAGCAGCTGCCTCACACTTGCCAACTATCCCAGTTTAAATTCCCTTGTCCCTTGAAGTTTTAGTCCTGTGCTGTGTCCCAATATCTCAGTGTGAAGTGCTGGTATTATTGATGCCCAGCTCTGCCCTATTGTTGTGTACAGATGACTCACCTGCAGACCCTGTGTTTATATTCAAATAACCAGCATTCATATGTAAATAGCGGTATATAGCTGTGGCTGGCGGCATTGATATGTAAATAAAGGTGGCATTCGTATGTATATCATGCTCCCCTGCAGTGAGGAGATGATGTGCTGTAACCACTAGCAACCAGTCATTAAGCAGTAATGATATGCTGTAACCACTGACAACCAATCTCAATTGCTGCCTGATCTGATACAGTAATTGATTTTAAGTCTAGCTGCTATTTATTGTATGTCTCAGAGCAGGTGGCGAGTGAAATTGCATGGGGGGGGGGCAAGAAAATTTTTGCCCAGGGTTCAAACGATATTAAAGATGGTCCTGACCCTATTTCATCATAGCCCCAATTAGATCAGAGGTCTCCCATTACACTAAAGGTCCCCTAATCCATCTGAGTCCCCCATTACATCAGAGTTCCCCCATTACACCAGATGTCCCCCATTGCATTTGATCCCCTTCATCACATCAGAGGCCCCATCACAGCAGATTCCCCCAAAGCATCAGAGTACCTCCAACACAGGGGTTAGGCTTGGCCCCTTAGTTCCAGTGAAGGGATTCCTCGACATTTTGGACAATTTCATGCTCCCAACTTTGTGGGAGGAGTTTGGGGATGGCCCCTTCCTGTTCCAACATGACTGCCTGCCAGTGCACAAAGCAAGGTCCATAAAGACATGGAGGAGCGAGTTTTTTTCTTCAGATATAAAATCTTTCTTGATAAATTTAGGGCAAACTGTATTCTGCTACATTTCCTTGGTAAAAATCACCCAGATCAGTGTCTATTGTTTAGCCTGTGTGAAAGTTTCAAACTATGGTATATAGAAGATTTCTTGAGACCCTAAAATGCCAGGACGGTACAAATACCCCCCAAATTAACCCTTTTTGGATAGTAGACAGTCTGAGGCATTTTTTTTTTCTGTCATTTTGTTCCGTGATTAACAATCGATCTACACCAGGGGGCGTTTTTTAAAATTTTAGTTTTTCATATAAAGAACTTGTCGCAAACTGCCTACTGTCTTTTTTTTACACTACACTTTTTTTTTGGTAAATGAGTACCCCATACTCATGTACATGGGGGGCAGGATCTGGGATCCCTTTTGAAAGGAGGCTTTCCAATTCTGATAAGCCCCCTGCCCTCAAACCTCCCCCCCAACAACCAGCCTGGGTTACGGGAAAGAGGCCCTTGTCCTCATTAACATGGGGACAAGCTGCTTTGTGGTGTGACAGAGCCCCACCGTGCCCCAAAACACCACCCGCCATGTTGAGGGCATGTGGTCTGGTATGTGGTCTGGTATAGTTCGGGGGGGGGGGGGGGGGCACACTTGTTTGTCCCCTGCTCCCTTCTTGACCTGTCAATATGCATGCTCAGATAAGGGTTTGTTATGGATTTTAGGGGGGGGCTATGTCATTTTGGTCTGGTCCAGGGAGGGAGAAGAGCTCGCCCACCCCCCCTTTCCTAACCTGCCAGGCTGTGTGCTCGGATAAGAGTATGGTATGGATTTTGGGGGGACCCCACGCCCCTTTCTTTATTCATTTTTGGTGTGGGATTCCCCTTAAAATCCATACCAGACCCATAAGAGCTAGTATGGACTGGTGGTTACACCTTTTTTTTTTTTTTTTATATTGCTGACCCGCAATTGCAACTGCCAGTCAATTTAAATGTTATTTGACTCATTTCTTTCTTTATACATGCCAGTTTTGCTGCAGCAGGTTCTATCTATACACGGTACAGATGTGCCACTTTGCAGGCACACTAAGGAGACCCCTCAGGCACGATATTTAAGTGAATATTTATTGTTTTACTTTAAGCATCATTAAAATCACTGCTCCTTTAAAAACAATTGTTTTTTTTTTTATTGCATTGATATATGTACCCCAGGGCAGTACCAAGACCCCCCATACCCCTTTTTATAGCCAATGACTTGCATATAAGCCTTCAAAATGGAGACTTTTGATTTCTCATGTTTTGCTCCCATAGAGTTCAATGGAGTTTGCGGTTGGGGGTTAAACTTTTCCCCTGTTCGGGAGTTCTGCTGTGAACCAAACAGGGGAGTGTGCAGCCCATCTCTAACCGGGACAAACCGAGAAGGTGAAAGACCCAAGTAAGGAACACAGACAGCTATTAAATATGACAGGAGATATAACCCTTCCGCACTCCATACAAAACAAAATGCTATGACTTAGGAAACATTTTACATTGATCTCTATCACACTAAACCTTTATAGTATATATTTAGAACCTCAAGCTAAGCGTTCTCCACATGTTAAGTCTCTGTGTTCCTCCAGATTCTGGTCCAGAATCTTCTCAGAATGATCCTTCTCAGCTTGTTGCTGGCCTGGAAGATGACGGCGGCCTCCACCGATGGGGATAATATTTGTAAATTCCAAAAAACTATTGACAGTGAGGCTCTTGGAAGAAAATTGATCACTTGATACCCGCAGAAGAATGTGAGAATGAGAAGTAAGAAGAAGATTGTCCTCAGTGCAGTGACATGAGCCTGAAGATTTGGACGTGTTGATCCAGAGTCGTTATTCTTCACCCTCCAGACGTGTCTGAGCAGAAAGGAGGAAGTGAGGACCAGGCACAGAAGACTAAGGCAGAATGGTAGAGTGACACCTAGGGTGTTTGCAGACACATAATAGGAAAACACTTTATCTAAACTGATACCGGAGACATTTGTACTGTTCACAGAAGACTGGATAAGACTTTCTGCATTGAGAGCCCAAAAGCCCGGGACACTCACAATGAACACCCCAAGTGCTGTCAGGAATAGAAGGTGACTCAGGAAATTGGACACAATTCTCTTTACCCAGATGAAGAACCCATAGCTGAGATTGGTGATGGTGGTACAGTAATGAGCCGAGAGCCAGAAGGTCAACCAGAAGTTGTAAAAGATTAGGAAGTAAACTGATGTGTCCATAAATACAGATACTTGTCTAATATTAAAGATTTTCAGAGACAAGGCAAAGATCATTCCCTCTATACTCATCACACACTGGAGGAGAAGATTCACAATTCCCTTAGCCAGAAAGATCACATCGGTGGGACTCAACTTCCCTTTCTTTCTGATGATGTCCAGGTTACCCATCACAATACAAGTGTAAGAAGGGATTGCCAAGCCAAGTCCCAAGACTGAAGAGACTAAAACGGATAAGAAGAACAGATGCATCATGTTGAGGTTTGGTGTGATCTCCGGACAGAGATGACGGGACACGTCCAGTGATAGCAGACAGAATGATATAATTAGAGTTGGAATTATGGAAAAAGCCTTCAGAGATCCGTCTCATGATTGACTTTGCATAAATGTGATGGATTTCATTGCAATGCCGACATCTAAAGTACAGAACAACCTGTGTAATACAATCTCTGACTAATTTTACTGAAATAGCTAACCACTTCAGAACTGGTAGCTTTATGTCTCTTATTGACTATTATATACAATCAGTACTATGACTATTATATAAGCTCGGTACTATGACTATTGATCTTCCAATTTACAGTGAACATAGTCCCTCGTATCTCTACACTAAAACTATATTCTGGGAATAAAGCATGGTGACTTATATATCAATTACATTTTTTTATCTTCAAATAATTTTTATTAGAATTTTTATAGAAAACATACAAAAGCATACAAATTACAGTCAGTATATACTTCGACAGTCAGTTACACTTGGAAATACAGATCCGCAACCAACATGTAGCATTTCCTTAACAAAATAGTGACACCCCCCGTGCGTTAAACAGATACACGTGGGGGTTTAGGCGTTATGTAGGGCCTATCCGCTCGGGTGGACCCACGCAAGCCCCCTAGGAGACCGCATCCCCCGAGCGGGTACACCTCCGTTGTGATTCAGTCTGTTAAGTATAAGGTAAAGCGGAAGAGCTTGTGGTGGCTAAGTGCACTTGGAAAATTACTGATATCACATTATCCGACTGCATTTGTCATAAATCAAATGGTTTGTAAATCGAGTAACAATTATAATAACAACTCAAAACTTAAAACTTGAAACCTTAAAGTCAGTCTTGATAATAGTAGCGTTGCCTATTCCCTTATTTACTCCCAGCGAAGGCGGGCTGACCCTTGTTGCTATACGTCAAGTACCGCTTGTGCCATGGAGCCCATGACTCGCATGTTTCCTCATACTTCCCCAGAGTGGAAGAGTGCAGAATTTCGTATTGGCTATGGGTGTGCACCGTAGTCATAACTTCCAAGAGGGATGGGGCTGCGGTATCTCGCCAGTGCCTGAGGATAATTAATCTAGTAGCCAACAGCACGTGTGAAACCACTGTTTGATATGTGCTAGGAAATTTGTCCAGGTCAAGCGAGAGTATCGCCGTCTCTGGGTCTAGTTTCCCCTGCGTACCTGTTATGTTAGAGATAGCTCGCTCAACATGTTTCCAAAGTGGGCCTAGCTTAGGACACTGCCAGAGGATATGACTCAAAGATCCATATCTCCCGCAACTCCTCCAACACTCAGACGATGTTGTGCGATAAATTTTTGAGAGGCGGCTTGGGGTTAAGTACCATCTAAGTGTGATTTTCTGTTGCATTTCTCGCAGATTAGTGCTTTTTGTGGATCTGTGTGTCAGTTTGAAAGCCCTCTTCCATTGTTCTATCAGAAAAACCTTTCCCAGTTCCATCTCCCATGCCTCCATATTGTGCGATTTCTCGCACAGGTTTTTCCCCTGAAGACCCATGTATATTATGGAAATCCCCCTCGAGTTGTTAAGTTGATCTGTATAGAAGCTATGCAAATTAGAGGGAAGTAAAAACTGTACGTTAGTGTCCTTCTTGAGGAGCTGTGAAAGCTGTAAGTATCTGTAGTACTCCCGTTCCGGCAGGTCAAATTCCCGGGAAATAGAGGGAAATGGCCTAATACTTAAATCTAGCATGATGTCCTCTAAATAGCGGATGCCTCGGTCCTCCCATAACTTCAAATTAATGTCCGGTATCAGATATCTGATCGCTGACATGGGTAATTTTAGGGGAGAAAGAGTACCCGCTCCTCTACAATGTTTCTTAAAATACAGCCAAGCTCTCAGGGCGGCCAATATGGTAGGCGACAGAGTGTTTAGAAAAGAATGTGAGTGTGCCGTAAGTAAGAAATCTTTCAACGTACCCGATGACAGGTGTGTCCCCTCAATTTCTGACCACAGTTTCCTCTGGTCGGGATTGGGGATGATCCAGTGTCTGAGTTGGGTCAGGATTGCTGCAAAATAGTAATCCTGGATATGGACGTGTCCCACTCCTCCTGCTCTCTTACGTTTGATCATCCTACCGAAGGCACATCTAGCCTTTTTTCCCTGCCATATAAACCTGTTCAGTACAGACTGCATAGCTTGGAAATATGAGTTAGGTAGTGGTATAGGAAGCGTGCGAAAGACGTACAATATTTGAGATAGAATCTGCATTTTAAAAGCCGCCAATTTTCCTAACCAGGACAATTCTGTCACTGAAATAGCTTTCAACTTCCCCTCAAGCTTGTTTAGCATTGGAATATAGTTAGCTGCTACCAGCCCATCCGTCCTGGAAGTGAGAGTTATGCCTAAGTACTTAATCCCTTCTTGACTCCATATATACAGGAACCTCTGTTCCAATTTGTTCTTGGAGTGGTCCGGGACTCCTAAGTTAAGTATGTAAGATTTACTTGCATTTATTTTGTAGTATGATATGTCGTTAAAATCTTGTAGGGCTTGATGCACCGCTTCTAGAGAGTCCTCAACATCTGTGAGCATCAGAATAATATCATCTGCAAACAAGCTAATAACGTGCTCCCTCCCCCCAATGCTTACTCCATGTACATGTGGATGCGATCGCAAATGAATAGCGAGAGGTTCCATCAGTAGGTTAAAGATCAGGGGTGACAACGGGCACCCCTGCCTCGTCCCATTCGTAATCTGAAACGGCTTAGATAGGGCCCCTGCCACAAGTACCTGAGCCGACGGCCTGGAGTATAAGGCCATTATGGCGCTATAGATTGCACCGACAAAACCAAACCCCCGCAACACCCGAGAAAGAAACTGCCAATGTATTCTATCGAACGCCTTCTCTGCATCCAGCGCAAGGAGCAGAGAAGGCGTTCCTCTCTTATTAACTGTATGGATCACATTGATCAGGCGCCTAGTGGCTTCCGAGGACTGCCTCCCCTTAGTAAATCCCGATTGATCCGCATCAATCAATTCAGGCAGGATGTGCATTATCCTTGTGGCCATAAGCTTAGCATAAATTTTAACATCGTTATTCAGCAATGATATCGAGCGAAAATTCTGCGGTGAGTCCGGACTTTTACCCGGTTTCGGCAATGCCACAATAGTGGCTTTCAGCATTTCCTGAGGGAACGAGGAGGAGGCAGCAGCAGACCCAAACACCTCCACCATATGGGGGGTTAATATATCTTGAAAGGATTGATAGTATTCCCCGGGGAAACCATCTGGGCCCGGGGATTTGTTTAAAGGTAGACCCTTTATTAACTGGCCAATTTCCACGCCTGTAATGGGACTATTTAGCACCTGTAAATGATCCTCCGTAAGCTTGGGGAGGTTAAGCGTGTGTAGGAAGTTGTCTATAGCGGTAGTGGACGGTTGTGTTATAGTAGGGTCGTCTTTAAGGTTGTATAATGATCCATAGTAGCTACTAAACGCATCCGCTATATCCTGTGGGTGCTGTAGTTTAGTCTTTGTCTTATGGTGTAGTACATATTGAATGTGGGTCCTATGTCTATACCCCTTTAATTTTTGCGCTAGCAGTTTCCCCGCTCTATTACCACTAGTGTAGTAAGTCAATTTCATTTTCCTGGAGGCTTTCTCAAAGTCCTCCAGAAGGCTCATTCTCAATTCTGTTCTCAGCAGCGTAAGCTGGTCTGTCAAGGTTTGAGTCGTGTTTCGCATGCTTTAGGTCTCTAGGGACTTCAATGTTTCAATAATAGCTGAGGTCTGCTGCTGCCTCTCCCTTTTAGCCCTCGCCCCTTGCTGGATCAGTACTCCCCTGGCGAACGCCTTGTGGGCATTCCAGAGAATAAAAGGATCTGATACTGAGCCTAAATTAGTATTAAAGAATTCAGACAGTCGTTTCTGAACATATTCCTTGGTCGGACCATGGCGGAGGAGTCGGGGGTTTGCTCTCCAAATAAAAGCGTTTTTCCTGTTCATAGGATTCCCCACTTGCAACTCCACCCGGAGCATGGTCCGACCAAGTTATGTCGTGAATCTGCGCAGACTTGCATTGAAACAGTAACTGCTTGTCAATCAAAAACAAATCGATCCTGCTATATGTTTTGTGGCTATTAGAAAAGAATGAAAAGTCCCTGGTGTTGGCGTTCAAACATCTCCACGCATCAAAAAGGGAGTGCTTGCGCAAAAATGGGAGAAGAGAAGGTTGAGGCCTCTTCGGATGTGAGGTAGAGTCCAGCTTGTGATCTGGAGCCACATTGAAGTCCCCGCAGATCAGCAAAGAGCCTTGAAGTACTTGATGGATTTTCCTCATAAGTTTGTTCAAAAATTTGGATTGACCTGCGTTAGGGGCATAGATGTTCGCCAGTGTATAGAGTGAAGAGTTAATTTCACAGATCATAATTAAAAATCTACCCTGAGAGTCCTCCTCGATTCTATGTAGTTTAAATGCGACAGTGTCTCTGACCGCCACCATCACCCCCCTTTTCTTTTGGTCCGCACTAGCAAAAAAGGCCTGGGGGAATTTGGGATGGGTGCATTTTGGAGGTGCAGTGCTCTGAAAGTGAATCTCTTGCACGCACAAGATGTCACAGTTCCTTTGGAGGGCCTCTTTCCATAGAGACCTGCGTTTAGTGGGGTGATTAAGGCCCTTGGCGTTGATTGATAAAAATTTAACCGCCATGGCAAATGAATGTGGAGAAGGTGCTTAACAAGCGGGAGCGACTCACCCATATGACTGTTGCACAGCGCCAACGTAGATTTCATAGGAGCTTCTCAGGCCGATGTTCTAATAGATTCGGAGGACATAGGATGGAAGCTTGCCTTGCATCTGGGAGGGAAAAGACGATTGACCATTCAAAGAGAAAAATAAGGTGAGAGTCAACAATGAACTGGGTGGATAAGTGCCACCAACCATGTAAAAGGAAAAAAATCAGAAGTAGTAGAAAAGTCAAACATAACAAAAATGTAAAAAAGTGTGACATGATGCCACTCAAGTAGTAATAACTTGGGGGAAAAGTTGTATCCAACTTTACGGAGTGGAACACTGTCTCCTGAGCGGGTGAGGAGTTGAGGGTCCCTATTCCCGATCAACTGTGTTTACGGGCGTTTTTGTTATTAACGGTGCGCCATTCCGTATCTTGCTCATCACAGGGGCTACCCTGTCTGGGAATCTTCTGAGTATCTGCAATGATCTCAACAGGGCCATACCCTTGGAGATGGAGTCCATCACATATTCCTTGCCATCTTTCGTGACTATCAGTTTTGTGGGGAAACCCCATCTGTAGCTTATTTTATGATTTCTGAGTGCTTTTGTCAAAGTAACCATGTTTCTGCGTTTTTGCAGCGTGTAGTGAGAAAGATCCGCGTAGAATTGCAGATGAGAGTATTCGTGAGGAATCTGGTCCTTCTGCCTAGTGGCAAGCATGAGTCTTTCCTTCATGTGGAAAAAATGCAGGCGGCGAATAACATCTCTGGGGATGTTGTCAGATAGGTAGCTGGGTTTTGGGAGTCTGTGAATTCTGTCCACTGTGAAGTCAAGCTCCTTCATGTCCGGCAGAATAGCCGTAAAAAGCTGTATTGCATAGTCCCTCAGCTCCTGCTGTTGCACCGACTCGGGGACCCCTCTAATCTTCACGTTATTCCTCCTAGACCTATCCTCAATGTCCGCCATTTTAGCTCTGATATCTTCTATCTCATCATCCTTCGTCTCATTGGCGTCAACTAGCTCATTAATAGTTGTAGCATATTCCCTCATTCTGTGTTCAATATGGGTCACTTTAGCAGTCACAGATTGTAGATCTTTCCCAAATTTATGCATGCACGCAACCATGTCTGAATTCAGTGAGCCCCTCAAGGATACTAGCATCTCCTTTAACACAGTGTCCATGACTGGTTGACCGATAGTGGGGAATGTATCTATGGAGTCTGGTAGCTCCCTAGTGTCATCCCCTGAGTCTAAGAGGGAGCTCACCTCATGGATGCCATCCGCGTCATCCGGCTTGAATCGCGCCTTCTCTGGGCTCCCTGAGGATGGTGTGGCTGGCGGGGACTTCGGATCACCCGGAGGGCTGCTTCGTTTGTGCTTCCCATGTTGCGTTCCGCGGCTGGAGGCCGCGATGGACGGCGTGGAGGTATGGCCGGCGCCATCTTGCTTTCCTTCATAGGCAAAGTATTCCGTGAGCCGTGCTGGCCCTCCCGGCCTACGTTTCTTCCCCGGCATGTCAGCATGGTGGTCCCTGACTGTCGGGGGTCTGGATCGCCGCCGTGGGTGCCCGAAAAAGCGATCGGGATGGGTGCTGTTAGCCGCTTCTTTCCCGCTGAGTCAGGAGCTCCACTGCTACGCGTCCATCTTGGACTCCGGCTAGCTCCGCCCCCAATTACATTTTTTTATAATACATTTTATTTGGTTTTACTCAATACAGACACCCAGAAATGGGGTTGCAGGCCCTAAACAAAACAAGAAGATAATTGAGATACATGAGAGATGTGTAAATATTAGCATATAATGAAGCCAAGTAACCGCCCATGCTAATGAAGAGAAAAATGCAAACTGTCTACACAAAAGGAGACATGGATGGATTCTCTCAGAGGGGTCACCATCTATCCAGAAGGGATCAGAGAAGTCGGCCAAAAATTAGGCTTAGCAGGAAAGCGTTAGGTAGCGATCACTCAGAGAAAGAGCTAACTATTAAGAAGCTATAAGAGGGAATCGAGAAGACTAGAACTGGTCCACCACATCGTACAATAAGATGTCTAGCAGATTAGTGAAGCACCGATATACAATAAGATTATAGGGGAACTGGGAATAGTTCCTTTCCCAAGTCAATCATTAGTGAGGTGTTTGTGGCTGTATGGTAGATCTTTATTGTAGCAGAAATAAGTGGGGTTGTAGCAGGCTTTTTAATTCTCTTTTGACATCTGTTACAATTGGAGAAGTAGAGGTTGTCCATTTCTTCAGAATGGCCCTACGAGCCACCAGCAGGCATGTCCAATGTAGGTACGAAGTTGTGACAGTCCTAGACATTGGTGGTTGAGGCGTTGGACTTTCATACCCAAAAAGTAATACGAGAGGGTCCTTGGGAACATGACGGTGTGTTATTCCAGATTGACCTCCTGGTCCCAAAAGACTGCTATGGGCTGACAAAGCCCAAAGCAAACAGCAAGTGTTGTTATATGAGGGCCACATCAAGGGCAGGGAGCAGCCTGTGGCCTGGATTTGGAGGCAAGAAAGAGAATATAGTCTCTGTGTATTAGTTTTAGTTTGACATCCTCACCATACTTCATTGATAATAAGGTGGAGATTTTATTATACCAGCTTAGCAGTTTATCCGTGAGAGATTCAGATAGAAAATCCTTGACTCGGTTTGTTTCTGAGAATGAGCTGAACGGTTTCATACATTGCAGATTAGGAGGTCAGTAAATGCCTGAGATGGAGTCATTTTGAGTGTGGAAGAGGCGATTGATCAGGGAGAGCTGGAACCTCTTTGTTTTATCATGACAGAAAGATTTCACCCTTCATTGCTAATGCATTGTTAAAAGTGAAAGAGATGGCGCGAGGAAAGGTGAACTTGTTCGTGACATTATTGAGGGTCTGAGGGTTGCCAGGGTTGAGGTTGAAGAGCTGAGAGACTGACGTGAGACCTTTAGTTTTCCATGCTGAGAAGGCCCCATGTTGCAGTCCTGATGGGAACATTGGGTTAGTCTGGATGAGTAGGTGTCTAGAAATAAATGGTGAGAGGTCTTTTTGCTGATGATCAAAATGATTAGAGACACATACATAAGTTTAAGTGAAATTGTTGGATCTTATTTACTGCAAGACTATAAGTAGTAGATTCCAATAACATAAACTTAGCCAGTGACGGCTTTTGGGTTCTTCTTTTGGGGGAGGGGAGCAGTAGATGTTCCTACACCCACACACCATGACTGTTTCTCTCTTTCTTTGTAGCACAGGCCAAGATTTGGCCACAGCACACACTGACACACAGTCACTTGCTAGCAGTTCCAGGCCGGGGTCCCGAGAGAGAGATCCCACCCACACACTCGCCTTTTATCACCTCTCCCAGCATCCTGTTATTCTTTCCCAGCTGGCTTGTATTTGTAGTTCAAAACAGTCCAGCTGAATGAAGATGTTGACTCCCTGGGCTACACATCCCAAGATGCTTTGCTTTAATCTTAGCACTCAGTCACTCTATGTTCAGGATATGACAACACAGAGTCCTGGACTGTACACTAGGAAAAACAGCTCCACAGAAGTCATGCTGCACAGTGTCTCCTGACCTTTCAGGCATCATTAGTCAACTCCTGGCTACATCAGGATCAGCGGTGAGGATGAGGATATCATCAGCAAAAAAGGCACCTCAAACCTTCCTATATGGACACCATACAAGGGGGCTGCCTTGGATAAGTAACGGGATAAAGTTTCCAAAGCCAGGTTGAACAAAAGAGGAACTAGGGGACACTCTTGATTTGTTACCTTGAAGAGCCTAATGCTATCTATCGGATAGTAGACCAGCAAACACCACACTGGCCATCAAAGAAGCATACCTATTATGAGCAAGATGAAGAAAAGGACCCAAAAAGGCCTTCTTGCCAAGAACCAAGGAGAGCTAGTCGAAAACTGACATTATCAAAGTTTTTCTTGGCATTCAGGGTGATGATCACATTGCCGTCGGGTTTAATTTAGCACATTCTAGGACCATAAGAATGTTGCATATGTTTATTGAGGTGGTCCTTCATTTGATGAAGCCCAATTAAGCTGGATGGATTAATGATGGCAGTATATCTGCCAATCGGGAAGCTATGATCTTGGAGAGGATTTTTACATCCAATTTGAGCAATGTTGAAGGTCGCTAGGACCCAGGATCCAGGGGATCGCTTCCCTTTTTTGCCAATAAATAAAATATAAACCTGGTTACCTATAGACAAATATGGACCAACTGACCAGATCCCATTGTAGACCTCTAGCATGGTGGGCTACAGAGTATTTTTGAACAACTTAAAGAATTCACAGAGAAGCCATCGGGCTGAAGCTTTGTTGCTGGCTAGGTGTTTGCTAGGATTCCCCCTGCAGTTATATGAGCATTTGGCATCTCAAGTTGGGAGGCCGTGATACTTCAAGAGCTGGAGCCTGTTTAAGAAAGCTTGGGCACAGGGTGAGCATAGAAATGTTCCATAATTTTTTTTTTTACTTCCATGGGAGAGGATCACACTGACCTTTGTTAGTGTTGGAGAACTGCTATGAGTTGTCTGGCGCGTTCCTCTTGATGGCAATTTTTCTGCTTTATTACCAAATTTACATAATAATATCTATGTATAGGAACATTTAACCAGCTCCAATTGTTCTGCCCACTGATCAAACTGTTGTTTTTCTTTATGCCATCTAGTTCTAGTTCTCAGGGGTATTGTGTGACTGGAGAACACTCTGAGCTTCCCGGGAACTCGCCATTGAGTGTTTTATAAAGGATGCCGTGTAAGATAGGATTTGTCAGCCTCCCAATAGAGGTCGGGATTGTCCTTGTGAGCTGAATTGTTGGATTCATATTCCACCCAGTCTGCAATGAGGGCGCAGCAAAAATCTGATAAAATGGGGCAAGAGGTAGGTGGAACCCATGTGGGTGGAACTTCAAAGGGAAGAAGCAAACAGTGGGGGTATGGTACAGGTCCCCTAATCTGAAGGAAGAGGAGGAGTTGGATCTCCTGGCACAGGTAGAAATGGCAGTGAGGCAAAGAAATGTCATTATAATGGGGGACTTCAACTATCCAGATATTGACTGGGCAGAGGGGACAGCTCCCTCATTGAAGGCCTGTCATTTTGTAAAGTGGATGTAAACCGATTCATGAAATGTGAGCTGGGCTCATATATCTGTAGTGTTTTCTTATCTCTCTCCAAAGCACTGAGTCCCGTGGCTTTATCTTGCTCTGTAGCTCTGTTAACAGCCTGAAAACTTCTTACAAGTTCTCCAACACAGGAGATAAAAGCAGCCTGAAATTTGTGTCGTGGGATGTACAATGTACAACAGCACAATGTTGTGTGAGAGCCATGATTGTTTACATTCCTGCAGCTTTTGCTCACTTCTGGTTGTGATGTTGTTTTGGATCAGAACAAAAGCCCGATATTATTATATCTACTTCTGATCAGATTTAATATAAAGCATGCACGCTCTGAAGTAATACGCTGACACCAGTTCAGAGTAAAATACTTTCTGTTTAATATTTCCGCTTCTCAAGACTTTTATACAACTCCATTAAAGATTAAGACACGTCAACAAAACTGGCGCATACTAACAACGAATATAAAAATACATATAGTGCTAAAACATTGGTTTTAATTGGGTGCTCATTTGAGGAAGTAGCTTTGTTCTTGCAGCGGCATTCTTGCTTCTTTTGAAATGGTGTTACCTTTGAGTGTATACTTAGAAGAGGTGCGATTCTTCTGTTAACTGTCCTTCTGTTAACTCTTCGGTTCCACAGCAGCAAGGGAGGGATAAGCTAAGCTTTGCAAATATCTGAATATGTTTTTTTAAGGTTTATTAAGCATAGAAGATGAAATATATTAGGAATATAAAGCATGTATTGGAATAGACATTGGAATAGATGTTTCATGATTCCCTTAATCGCATCCATTACAGTTCCCCCCTTGAAACTGTATATTTAAAACTGTCCCTCATACTAAAAGTCCTACTCCCTTGGCCCATTCTCCTCTGCCACTCTTTTGGGCTATATATAGAGAAGAGCAGTGACTGATTCACTACCCCCCTCGATACAGCTTGGAGAGGGGCAATCAGGTGTTGTCTGTCCCTGTAATCCTATGGTGTTGCATCTCAGGGGGAAGTGACTGTAACGGACTGTAACACATAATCATCATCAAGTCTTACGTAATTTTCATCATCACCATCTGGTATTTCTTGGTTCATGAACATGAGAGTAGATTAGTCAACAGTTTCTTCTACACACTTCTTAAAGCAGGAAAGAACACAGCAGACCATGACAGCTAGGGTCACTAGAATTATCAGAATGGCTATTCCAATCTGTGTTAAAATTCCCTGCCATCCCCCCTTGATCCAGGTGAAGTACTGATCCCAGAGTTCGGAGAGCTCTGAATTCTTCTTTAATTCTTTGGACAAATCCTCAAGTTTCTGGATGACTAAAGTCACTTTACCATTTGGGCCTGTGTTATCTGGGATATAAGTACAGCATGTACTCGCTTCAGGTAACATCTTAGGCCGCGTACACACGCGCGGACTGTTCGCCCAACCTTGTCCGCTGAACAGTGTTTGGGCGGACAGTCCGCTCGTGTGTGGGGCTTCAGCGGACAGTTTCAGCGGACAGTTGGCCGAACAAGGTCTTACGGAAATTCCGAAAAACTGTCCGCTGAAACAAGGTTTCAGCGGACTGTTCGCTCGTGTGTAGGCTTGTTCGGCCAACTAAGTCTCGCGCATGCTCAGAAAGGATTTCCACGTCGGAAGGTTGCATTGCAGTGTATAGGACGTCGTATTTTTCGTCCCGTCGTACGTGCCGTTCACGTCATCGCGCACGGTTTCAGCAAACTGTTCGTCCGTCGTGTGTGGCCATGTCCGTCCATGCTAAGTTTGAGCGGACTGTTCGCTCAAACTGTTGGACGGACAAAGTTGGGCCAACAGTCCACGCGTGTGTACGCGGCCTTACACACACCCCCCTTTTCAGCTAGCACCATATCTAAGGCCATACAGTTTTGGAAGGTCATATGTGAAGTGGCTTCTAGTTGTTCAGCTAAACATCAGAGTGCATCTCTGGTGTAATTAACAAACCTTTGTTGGTTGTAGTAGATGTAATTTATCCAGTCTACATTCTTATTTCCAGTGATGATGGGGATCAGAGATTCAATTACTGCTGCTACTTGGTCTCTTGCTTTGAACTCATCTGGGACCTCTCTAGATACTCCTATGATGTCTATTTATACATGAGGGTCAAAGCTTTCTGCTGGGGCACTCCTACGTCTCCTGTGAGGTCGGGGTGTGTTGTTTGCATCTGGTTTTGGGTTCTCTGAGAGAATATGTAGAGGCATTATAGCCTTGGCCAGTGCACATTCTCCTGTCCACTGTCCTGTCAATCTGCTTCTAATTTTCATGTCTCCACAGATCCAGTACACGTCTTCCAAAGACTGGACTTGATTTTGCACCAGATCTGCAGAGGCCTCACTATAAGACCCACAGTAACCCTTGGTGAAATTCCCAAGAGATTTCCCCACTCCCTGTTAACATCCATAGCATGTGTAATTGCCAGGATATATGGTGATACCCTCTCCTGGCTTGGGGGTCTTGGTGACCATGGGATATTCCTTCTTCCAATGTTCACACAGGGAGTGGCTAGTGGTTGTGTTGGTAAATAGGCTGAGGAAACATGTCTCATGTTTGGGGGGGTATGCTTAGGGGTACCGTTCCTAAATATGGTCTAGCCCCCCCACACACACACATAGCTATTGGTCTTATTATGTTTTACTGCACTGTACCTCATCCACTCGAGCCAAAGGTTGATATCTGAAAACCCGGTTTCTGCAGCCATAGTATCCTCAAAGGTAGGGTCTGCTATGGCCACCATGTCCTTTAATGTCTGTATATGGGGCCTCAGGGTGTTGGAGTCAGATGTAGATTGGGGAACTCCCCGCTCTGGGTTGTTGAACATATCTTTCAGATGGAAAGGTTTTCTAAAACTGGAATACCCACTCCCCCACCATAGGCCCAGAACATAGGTCCCGTTGTCTCCTGGGCTGCCAGGATTCTCAATGGTCAGCCTGAACCCCTTGGTGAAATACTGATCCGTGTGTTTGTTGATTGTCATTCTATCTATTCTATTCATCCCACTGCTCCCCAGGAATCACAGTTGTTACCCCAATAGGTGTCAGTGACGCATACATACACAGTCATGGGCCTTACTGCTTCATCCCAGGACTGGATCTTGTACATAGTACCTGGAATTATCTGTTCATAAGAGCATATAAAAGTGGCAACATGTGTATTGGATGAGTTATACCAGAATTGTGTTATACCATCTTTTTTGTTATATGGCTAGCTTCTGTGCCTGAGCAATGATTACAATGAGAAGGATATACAAGATCATGATTTGGTCCCTTCGGGCCTCTTCCTCAGGTTCGGGGACTTTCTTGCAGTGGGAAGTTGGCAGTTGTTAGCAGAACCTGGAAAGGACCATCTGGGTTCAAGGGGGGGGGGGTGCTTTCTCACAAACTTCTTTACCAGGACCCAATCGCCGGGAACCAGCTTGTGTGTTCCTGTATCTAGCTCAGGATCTGGAATGTAAGAAAACACTGGCGAACGGGTTAATTCTCAGGATAAAACAGTCACATAATCAGTTAATACATCAGATTGGGGCTGCAATTGCTGTGGGAAATAATAACCTAGTCTGGGGGCTGAACCAAACAATATCTCATAGGGTGACGAGCCATGGTTTCCCCTTGGAGTGTACCTAACACCGAATAAGGCAATGGGTAGGCTGTCTGGCCAACTCATTCTCATTTCCTGAGACATTTTTAGCATTCTGGACTTTATTGTACCATTCAATCTTTCCACCTTCCCACTGCTCTGAGGATGGTATGGGGTGTGGAAAGCTAGTGTGACCCCTAAAGCTGCCCATATTACCTTGGTCACTGAGGCCGTGAAAGCTCTCTATAACCTCTGGGACACCATATATGCACATAATTTCTGTTAGAAGTCTTTTGGCTGTGGTCTTTGCTGTCATGTTGGTGACGGGATTGGCCTCGACAATGGGGGGGGCACCATGGGCCCACTGTACCACTGCAGGAAACATTGATTGTGGCAGCCATGGTCTCTTGTTTAATTCCATGATTCCTTGAACTTCTGTGGCTCCTTGAGATGAGTCCTGTCCACAGGAGGGTTTTGTAGAATCATGGTGGTTTGCACAGTCTTTTCAGGGTTATCTATCAGGTCATCCAGGATGGACGCATTCACTCTGCTGACCACGTCTTGCGTTCCATTTGCAGCGTGTTTTTCAGCGGTATTTGCCAGGTGATTGCCCCGTGCTTCTTGAGATACCAATTTGCTGTGTGCCTTCATCTTATGTATAGCCACTTGTGAAGGGAGGAGTAAGGCATCCATTAAGTTCTGATAGCTGCACTGTGTTTCACAGGTGTTCCTGCTGCTGTCAGGAACCCTCTGGTTTTGCAATTTGCATGCCATGTTTAGGGCCCAGAGTTCTGCTTCCTGGGATGACATGGAGGAGGGTAATGCTGAAGCCTGAAGAACTGTACCTTCGGTGGTGACTACGTATCCTGTGTGGTCTGTCCAGTGCTGTCTGCATACCTGGAACTAGTGATGGATGAACTTCCAACGGACATTTCGCAAACGCAAACCGCGAACGCGGCCAGAAGTTCGTGAACCGCAAGGTTCGCGGCAGACCCCATTGACTTTAATGGCAGGCGAACCTTAAAGACCAGCCACAAAATACTTACTAGCTGTCCCACCACATGGACACTGACATAACAAAAGTATGAAGTGAATCTGGGATCGACAACGACAAGCATTCTTTTTTTATCTGTGAAATTTTGACAATTCAGGAGCGCATGAAGGCATGGAGGAGAGGCAAGGTCAGGCCAGGCTATGAAGGGGGTACAGGAGATGATCAGTGCCACAGTCAGGGCAGCGCAGTCCTGTGCCAGTGTCACAGTGTGCCAACCTATGCTTGAGCCCCTGCTCTGCACGGCCCTTACCCCCAACTATGCAGGGCTCCACTGTGGTGATCCGGAGGTGCCAGTCCAGTGCTGATCCTCAGCCATGGTGCTGGCACTGCCTGCTGATTGGCTTTTCCTCTGCTATCTCCCTCACTGTCTGACACCAGCACCGCGATAGAGACTGAGCACTGACACCAGCACCATGTTAGAGAGTACTGACCCCAGCACCGAGATAGAGAGCACTGACACCAGCACTGTGATAGAGAGCACTGACACCAGCACTGTGATAGAGAGCACTGACACCAGCACCGAGATAGAGACCACTGACACCAGCACCATGATACAGAGCACTGACACCAGCACCGAGATAGAGAGCACTGACACCAGCACTGTGATAGAGAGCACTGAAAAATAGTACAAATAGTACACCTATACCAGTCCTTAAAAGGACCTTTGTGAACCTAATAGTAGCTAGCTAGTAGCTAGTGAATTGCAGACTGCCCCTGCTCCAAACACCAAACTGTCCCTCCCTACACTGAGAAATGACAGCTGCAGAATCGGACAGCAGCACAGCAGTGCAGTGCACTATCATATGTTTTCTATAGTTGAAAGAAAATATATTATATGTGTACAACCCTATATAATGTACACCTATACCAGTCTTTAAAAGGACCTTTGTGGACCTAGTAGCTAGTGATTTGCAGACTATCCCTGCTCCAAAACACCAAACTGTCCCTCAGTCCCTACATTGATAAAAGACAGCTGCAGAATCGGGCAGCACTCACCAGCACAGCAGTAAGCAGTGTACCATAATATACTTTCTATATTTGAAAGAAAGTATATTATACGTGTACAACCCTATATAATGTACACCTATACCAGTCCTTAAAAGGACCTTTGTGGACCAAATATTACTAGCTAGTGATTAAACTGACTGTCCCTGCTCCACACAGCGTCCTGTCCCTACACTGACAAAAGACAGCTGCAGAATCAGTCAGCAGTGCACTCAGCAGCACAGCAGTCAGCAGCAGTGCACCAGAATATACTTTGTATAATTTAAAGAAAGTATATTCTAAGTGTATTATAACCCTATATACTGTACACCTATACCAGTCCTTAAAAGGACTTTTGTGGACCTAATAGTAATAGCTAGTGATTAAACTGACTGTCCCTGCTCCACACAGCGACCTGTCCCTACACTGACAAAAGACAGAATGTAAAATGGCCACCAGATGAGGTCTATTTATAAGTTAGGGGAATGTCCAAATGCCCATTTGCTGAAAAGTCTCAATTGGCTGTCCTGTATAGGGATGGCCTCGTGGTTCTCCCGGCGGTCGGTTTGCGGCAAATTTTGCATGTTCGCGATTCGACAAACCGGCGGACTATTGGCGCTGTTCGCCCGACGGACATATGCGTTTACAGTGTGAAAGAACTTTGACCCACGATGACACATCCATCATGGGGTACAGGACAGCCAATTGAGATATTTCAGCACATGGACAATTGGACATTCCCCCTACCTTATAAATAGACCTGATCTGGTAGCCATTTTACATTCTGTCCTATGTCAGTGTAGGGACAGGACGCTGTGTACAGCAGGGAGAGACTATAGTGACACAAATCACTAGCTATTAGGTCCACAAAAGTCCTCTTAAGGACTGGTATAGGTGTAGTACAGTATATAGGGTTCAGTGCACTGCTGTGCTGGTGATTGCAGCTGTCTTTTGTCAGTGTAGGGACAGGACGCTGTGTGGAACAGGGACAGTCAGTTTAATCACTAGCTAGCTATTACTACTAGGTCCACAAAGGTCCTTTTAAGGACTGGTATAGGTGTACAATGAATGAATGAATGAAATACTTATATAGCGCACAATGCGAACTGAATCGCCTCTAGGCGCTGTGGCGAGCTTTGATCATCTGCTAAAAGAGGAAGGTCTTGAGTTTTTTCCTAAAAGCCAGGTGATTTTCTTCCAGGCGGATGTTGATTGGTAGAGCATTCCATAGCCGAGGCCCTTGGACAGCGAATCTCCGATCCCCCTTGGATTTATACCGGGCTTTGGGCACGAGGAGGAGGTTTTTGTTGGCTGATGGAAGACTGCGGTTTGGTGTGTAATGATTTATTTTCTCCATTAGGTATTGCGGAGCTTCTCTATGCACGCATTTGTGGGTGAGGCAAAGGGTCTTGAACGTGATCCGATTTTTTACGGTTAGCCAATGTAAGCTCCTCAGTGAAGGAGAAATGGATTCCCAGGGTTTTTTTCCTGTCATCAGCCTTGCCGCCATGTTTTGGATCAGTTGTAATCGCGCAAGTTGATATTGTGGTAATCCTATGTAAAGCGAGTTTGCGTAGTCCAGTCGTGAATTAATGATTGTTCCAACTACCACTGCTTTGTCATTCTTTGGGATAAAAGGGATGAGTCTGCGAAGCATGTGCAGCAGATGGTGAGATCCACTGACTACAGATCCTATTTGCGCATCCATTGACATTTGTGCATCTAAAATAACCCCGAGACTCTTGGCTTTGGTCTTTGGGGAGATAGTCTGCCCAAAGACGGTTGGTGGAGACCAGGAGGTTTTGGTTGCGGGATTATGATTTGGGTGTAAGATAAGAAGCTCTGTCTTTTTTTTTTTTTTTAAAGAGTATTTATTGAGAAATAAGCAAAGAAAACAATACAAATGCAACAGAAAATAAGTGCGAGAATTCGGAACCATCATCGCAGATGAGGTGCATAAGAAAATTGGAGTAGAATGTAACTTTATCGTTATAAACTAAGACCATAGACATTAATATATAAAACCAAGAGGATGGTAGTGAATTTAGTATGATAGACCGGCGTACTAACAGCGACTGGATGGATCTTGTATAAAGACAGTTGCAAAAGTAATATGTATGCAGAACAGTAGGAATACCATTTCCCAAGAATAACAATATAACAGACCGTAGAAACGGGAGTAATAGGTCGGATGTATCAAAGGAAAAGAAAAGAACAGAAAGAGAAATAAAAAACAAAGAGAGGAGAGGGATGTGAAGAGGGGAATGCAGGAAGATATATGAAGGAGAAAAAAAACAGGTAGAGAGAGGGGGGGGGGAGAGGGATACGGGGTTCATAGGTAGAGTCCCTAGGGTAGGAGGGTTTCAGAGAGATGGTCCAGGGGTTAGTTGGCAGCTGGGCGAGGCACAGGTGGTAGGATGGGGGGAGACCAACCCCGGGATTGGAAGATTAGTGCCAAAATAGGAGAAGGTAAAGTTGTCCAAGTTGAGCATGTCCACCGGAGGGAGAGTGACAGATATGAAGGGAAGCCATCTCGCATAAAAACGAGATTTCGCTTTTTCGTCCCTGTAGTTTGTATTGTAGCGATCCTTGTAGAGGAGTGAAAGGAGTTCCTTCTGCGTCTGGGCGACGGAGGGTGGGAGAGAAGAAGTCCAGCTCTTTAAAATGGATTTCCTGGCAAGGAGAAGGCACAGCAGAGACCAGTCCACATGGGGGGGTTTGGAGGGCGCGCCGCTTAGGGGCACGCGGTTGGGGATGGAAGACCATGGAAGCAGGAGAGGGTCCCAGTATCCAAAGATGAGAAGAAGGGGGTCCTTTGGCAATTTCAGCAGGGTGACTTTAAAGATGTAGGAGAGGATCTGGTCCCAGAAGGAAGAGATGAAGGAGCAGGACCAGAAGCGGTGGGCCAGCGAGGGCCTGTTCTGAAGACATAGGGGGCACTTAGTGCTGTCCTGGTCAGATTTGGAAGGCAGGAAGGGGAGGTAGGCCCTGTGGGCAATTTTTAGTTGCATTTCTCTCCAGAGCTCGTTCGGGGTTAGGCGGTGAACTTTGTTGAGTCTATGTAGGATTTTATCCACTATATCTGGGTCAGGGAAGTCTTTCTCCCAGTTGGCGACTGATGAGGATGTCAATTGAGGAGCGACCTGCTGGAGTAGCGGTGTGTAGATGTCAGAAATTTTATAAGTATCGTCCTTGAGCAGGCGGTCCAGGAAAGTTAGGGGGAAACGCTTACGTTCATCGTTGCAGATGTCCTTTAAATAGCTGACACATTGCCTGTGGTGGAAGGCGTGAGCTGGTGGGAGGGAGAACCTTTCAGCTAGAAGGGAAAAGGGCAGAGGGTGCCCAGATTCAAGATCGCAGATTGTAGCAAAATTGATGATGCCCTTCTCCTTCCAGATGTGAAACGGTTTGTGGAGTAGGCCAGGGGAAAAAGTAGGGTTCCCCTGAATCGGAAGGTGTCTGGAGATGAAAGGGGGGAGCTTGAGGCATTTTCTGGATTCCCTCCAGGCTATGGCAGTGTCCCTGAGTAGGAGGTTGTGTTGAAGCAGAGACGGCATTGACTTCCACCAGCAGTGGAGGAGTGCTGTCAATGAGAGTGGAGAGACCATAGCAGCTTCCAAGGAGTAGTTGGAGTATCTGGAGGATTGAGAGATCCAGTCCAGACTAGTTCGTAGCAAGCATGACAGGTTATACAGTCTTACATTAGGTAGGCTGATACCCCCCTCGCGTCTGGGAAGATGCAACTTTTTTAGGGCTATGCGTGGGCGTTTTCCCTTCCATAAAAAAGAAGAGAAAGCCGATTCTAGAATTTTTATGTCCTTGTGGAGAAGGAGCAAAGGAATAGTTTGAAGTGGGTACAAAAGCCTGGCAAAGCTAACCATTTTTAGCAGGTGGCATCTTCCCAGAAGCGAGAGAGGCAGATCCATCCAGTTCACCATTTCTTGAGAGATTTTCGTGATCAGGGGGGGGGTAATTGAGATGGTAAAGGGAGGAAGGTAATTTTCCAATTTTAATGCCTAGATAGGTGATGTGTGAGTTGGCGATTGAGAAGATAGAATGTTGTGTCCAGGGGGGTTTGCGAGAGGGCCCTATAGGGAGGATTTCACTTTTACTATAATTTATACGCAGCCCTGAACATGATCTAAAAACGTCAAAGACCTCTTTAATAACGGGCATGTCAGAAGCGGGGTCTGAGGAGAAGATGAGCACATCATCGGCAAAAAGAGAGGTGCGCAGGTCGTGTTGACCAATACTAATCCCGTGAAGAGGAGCCGATCGGGACAGGTATCTGGATAAAGGTTCTAGGGCGATGTTAAATAGGAGAGGGGAGAATGGGCAGCCCTGGCGAGTGCCTTTATGCAGGAGGAATTCATCGGAGAGAACTCCAGCCGCGACTAATTTAGCTGCTGGGGATGAGTACATGACTTTGATGAGATGGCAGAAATGCCCCGAGAAGCCCATTTCAGATAAAGTCATAGAGAGCCATTCAAAACTGACATTGTCGAAGGCCTTTTCCGCGTCTAAATTTATAATAGCAAAATCCCCATCCGGATTGTTCTTAGCATGTTCCAGAGCAAGCATAACCTTACGTATATTCAAGGTGGCAGTTCTGCCTCTCACAAAGCCAGATTGGGCAGGATGTATGAGGGAGGGTACAATGGCAGCCAATCTCGTGGCTATGATTTTGGATAGGATTTTTACATCCAGATTGAGAAGGGAGATCGGCCTGTAAGAACCTGGGTCAAGCGGGTCTTTCCCTTTTTTGGATAAGAGTTTGATAACGGCCTGGTTTCCAGAAGGGAGATATGGGCCGCCAGACCAGATGCCATTGTACACCTTTAGGAGAGTGGGTTCTGTAATGGAGGAGAGGGTTTTATAAAATTCACTGGTAAACCCGTCGGGGCCTGGAGCTTTGGATGGGGTTAGTTTACGAATAGTGGAGGAAACTTCGACAAGGGAGATGGGGGCATTGAGCGCTTCTAGTTGTTCAGGGGTAACTTTAGATAACAATACATTATCGAGGAAAGAACGAGCCGCAGTGCTATCTATGGGGTCTGGGGCGTAGAGGGACGTATAGTAGTTTAACATTGCTTTATTAATTGCTTGTGGGGTAGTTTGTACAACACCCTTAGCGTCCCTGAGGGAAGTGATGTGCGTCGGGTGGAATGGGCCCTTACACAGCCTCGCCAGTAGCTTGACCGCCTTGTTACCAAACTTGTGGAGCGTCGCGTCTAGTTGGGATCTTTTAGTTTGTTCAAGTGTGGTTGCCCAAGTGTCGAAACTATTCTTGGCCGCCTGCCATTCGGTCCTGTTAACAAGGGAGTCGTTAGTAGAGAGGGACCTTTGGGCTAAATGTAGTCGCGCACTGGCCCGTTTATAGTGGGATAGTGCGTTCCTTTTAAAGGAGGAGGCATAGGAGATGATCTGACCCCTGAGGAACGCCTTGCCGGCATCCCAGAAGAGGTTGGGGGAGTCCGAATGGGGGGAGTTTGCGTCCGAGTATTCGCGCCAGGAGTTTGCCATGAAATGTTGAAAGTCTGGGTTGTCATGGAGATACGAGGGGAAGCGCCACAGTCTTGGGTGAGGTGGGAGATCTAGGTCAGCAAGACTAACAGAGATTGGGGCATGGTCAGAGATAGCAATATCGAGCACTTCAGTTTCAGACAAATTTGGTATGAGATCGTCAGAGCCAAAGAAATAATCGATTCTCGAGAACATGTTATGGGGGTGTGAGTAAAAGGTATATTCCCTGTCCGCTGGGTGAGAGAGACGCCATAGGTCACGAAGACGGAGAGATTCCATAGTGGAAGCAAAGTGGGAGGGAGTAGACGAGGTACCAGTCGCCCTGCGACGTGGGGGGGAGGACCTGTCGTCTGTATGGTGCAAGATGTCGTTGAAGTCACCGCCGACTAAATGGGGGGTCTGGGAGGTCTGGAGTAACCAAGAGGTCAGGTCACTATAAAAAGTCTTAGTAGGGTTATTGGGAGCATAAACGTTCGTGATCACTAGTTCCTTAGTCCCCAATCGGGCGTGGAGCGAGAGGAGCCTGCCCTGGGAATCTGAGTGCGAGGACAGTACCTCGCACGGGAGGTTTTTGTGGATCAATAGGAGAACACCCGCTTTGCGATTAACGGCGTCGGAGCCTAGGACTTTGCCGACCCAGAGTTTCCGCATGCGATGAAAATCTGGGGCGGCCAAGTGGGTTTCCTGCAATAGGGCGATATCTGTTTTCAACCTTTTTAGGTGTCGGAGTATTTTCATTCTCTTATTAGGAGATCTGAGGCCTTTCACGTTCCATGAAACTATTCTTATGTCAGGGGCGTCGAGAAGGAGAAATGGGCAGGCTTTAGAAAATTGTCGCCAGCCGGTGGGCAAGGCAGAATAAATTGTTGCTGGGAGAAAATGGACCTGGAAGTAATGTGGGACAAGGGGAATAGTATGTTCAGAAAGGAGACACTGGTACTGAGGGAAGGTGGGGGAAGGGGGCAGTAAAGGGGTGGAGCAAACTGAAATATAAACAAAAACATAACCATATACACTGTAGAGAACTTCACTTTTTTCCGCATGGAGTCACTGTGTAGGCCAGCCCCCAGTGCACGGCCCAGAGGTATTGGATGCGAGCGTCCGGGCAGTGGGCCTAAAAATCGAACAGGGGTGCGGATACGCCCCAAGAGCCAAAAAAGGGCGCGTGCCATGTTGCGGCAGTGGACATACGCAGTGATTCCAGGAGGAGCAAGGCACAGTTCAATAAACATACGTAATAAGGCAACAGACCCACATTAGTGTGAAACAAACATGTATGAGGACCCAAGGGTGGTATTGTTATACAGAAAAAAAAAAAGAAAGGTAAGGCAGGTGTCCGCAAGATAAAAAAAGAAAAAGAGCAACGAGATCAGGAGCGGCGGGAACTCCTGGTATATTTAGGCCAGGGCGGCACATAGAACGTAGGTGGCCAGTAGTACTAATGGTGTGCCCATTGGATAGGGGCAGCGCTGAAGGCCGAGGTAGTCAAGTATCAGCAGGCTGGACTGTGACCAAGCTTGGGCGATAACAGAAAAAAGAAAAATAACAACATAGTTACTCACAAGAATAAGTCAGGATGACGGACCTGGCGATAGGATCACCTAAAAGGTGAGAAGAGAGGGATCCAGGAGGGCTGAAAAGTCATCAACGAGGGACGTCCCGATGGCGGGTATCAGGGGCAGCAGACCTGAAGCGTTTGGGTGAGTCCTTCCGGGGGCTCCTCTGGTCCAGGGCGCGGTTGAGCGGTGAGGCTTTGGAAGGGGTGTGAGGGTGTGCACCCTGGTGTAGGGAGCGGATAAAGGCTTCGGCTTCAGAGGGGTCCTGGAAAGATAGTTGGTCACCATTTGGGGCCTTTAGGCGAAGAATAGCCGGAAAGGCTAGGGAGAATTTAAGTTGCATATTGAAGAGTTCCGAGCATACCTGTTGGAATGCCTTTCTTTTCTTGGAGACCTCGATGGAATAATCGGCAAAGATTAGGACCTTGATCCCATCAACTTGTAGAGAGCGTGTTTGCCTGAACTTCTGCAGGATCAGGGCCTTGTCCGAGTAGTTTAGGTACTTTGCTATGATAGGTCTAGGTGACTTGCGTTCTGGTGCAGGTTGACCCATACGATGTGCGCGTTCGACCGTGCAAGGGCCGGGAAGGCCAAGGGCTTCTGGGATGCGCACCGCGCAAAAGTTAGACAGCTCCGAGGACTGTAGCGATTCGGGGATCCCTACGAATCGCAGATTGCTCCGTCTGGCCCTGTTTTCCAGGTCATCGAGCTTCTGTAGAACATATTGATTTGTTCTGTCCTGGGAGCGTTCCGTGGCTTGGGCCTGGTAAAGTTCTTCCTCTATGTCCGACAAACGGTGTTCCAAATCATTTAATCTGGTGTGGTGTTCGCCTATTTGGGCCTTGAGCTGCTGCATGCCAGCATTTACAGCTTTTTCCACCGATGCCGCTATCATGGGGGATAATAGAGCGGCCACGGCCTGGGCAATGCGCTCTGTGGAGAAGTCCCCTGCAGGCTGCGTGGAGAGGCTACTCTGTGTCGGAGGGGCTGGAGAGGCTGGTAGTGCTTGTGGAGAGGGGGGAGGCACAGTATCAGAGCTCACCTCCATGTCAGCTGCGCGTTGTGGAGAGAAGGGGGCCGAGTAGGCCGAAGCCGGGGCCTCGATTTGCGGCCGCGCCGCGGTCACGGGCGCCGCCGCGTGTGCTCGCGTTCCGGTTTTCTCCAGGAACCGGTCCATGGTCGTGTGGGATGCCTCCGGGGGGTGTTCCGTCGGGTGCCCGGCCACTCAGCGGGATTTAATAGCCGATTTGGGGGCCGTGATGCGGGAGCCGAGGAGGAGAGCAGTTACTCCATGCGGCGCCGGAACCGGAAGTCAGAAGCTCTGTCTTTGATTGGTTCAGCTGGAGGGAGTTGGTGGTCATCCAGTCCTCTATTGATTTGAGGCAGTTTTCAAGTTGTTGTTGGTGATCTTTTTTTCCATTGATCCGGAAATAAAGTTGCGTGTCGTCAGCGTAAGAGTGGAAGCAGAGATCTGAGCATCTGATGATTTGAAGGAGTGGGCGAATGTAAATGTTGAAGAGAACGGGTGACAACGGAGAGCCTTGAGGGACTCCGCAGGTGACTGCCCGAGTTTCGGAGAGGAATTTTCCTAGTTTCACTGTCTGTGACCGATTTCCTAGGAAGGACGTGAACCATTGGAGATCTATGTCTTGGACTCCGGCTACTTCTGTGAGGCAGACGAGTAGAGTATTGTGATCTACTGTATCCAATGCTGCACTTAGGTCTAGCAGTACGAGGAGACACGGCTCTCCGTCATCTGCTGCTTCGAGGGCGTCATCCCAAATCTTGAGGAGAGCTGTTTCTGTTCCATGACCCGGGCGGAAGCCTGATTGCAGCGGGTCCAGGAGTTTGTGAGTATCCAGGTGAAGTTGTAGCTGATGTACTACAGCTTTCTCCATGATCTTAGAAATGGTGTTGAGGCTTGTAATCGGCCTACGGTTGTTTGGATCCTGAGGGTCCAGGTTTGGTTTCTTGAGTAGAGGTTTGACGATGCCTTGTTTGAGGATGCTGGGAAAAATCCCTTCGTGGAATGATCGGTTTATGGGGTGGGTTATGGTTGGAGCCACGATGTCGGAGCATTCTTTCAGTAGTTTTGTGGGGATGATGTCAATAGGTGAGGTACTGTCACGCAGTTTATTAATGATGTTTTTTGCGGTGTCTACGGTAATTGGGGATAGTGAAAATTTTGGCGGTTGCGGTATGTTGGTGCGGACATCCTCTTTATGTATTTGCTGGCTGAGGTTGGATGTTTTCTTCTGACAAATTGTTTCCCTGATGGTTTTGACTTTATCGATTAAAAAAATCCGACAGTTTGTCACAGTAATCCTGGGATTCGCTTTCTGGGGGTTCTAGGCACACCGGATTCATTGATTGATTATACAATTATCAATATATTGATTGACAATATATAGGGTGCTGGTGCACTGCTGCTGACTGCTGCCCGATTCTGCAGCTGTCTTTTATCAGTGTAGGGACTGAGGGACAGTCTGCAACTCACTAGCTACTAGGTCCACAAAGGTCCTTTTAAGGACTGGTATAGGTGTACAATATATAGGGTTGTGGTGCACTGCTGTGCTGCAGATTACTGCTCATTTCTGCAGCAGTCTTTTATCAGTGTAGGGACTGAGGTACAGTCTGCAAATCACTAGCTACTAGGTCCACAAAGGTCCTTTTAAGGACTGGTATAGGTTTACAATATATAGGGTGCTGGTGCAGGGCTGTGCTGCAGATTACTGTTCGTTTCTGCAGCAGTCTTTTATCAGTGTAGGGACTGAGGGACAGTCTGTAAATCACTAGCTACTAGGTCCACAAAGGTCCTTGTAAGGACTGGTATAGGTGTACTATTTGGTGTGCAGTATATAGGTGTGTAATACACGTATAAAATACTTGTACATATAGAAAACATAGTATAGTACATTTCCACTGTGCAGCATTGTGACTGCTGAGCGGTTCTGCAGTGATACTACAAAGAGTGACAGACACAATCAAAAAAAAGTATTATAACTGGTGTGATAGACCAGTGGCCCCCAAAAACAACAGATTGAAGCGGGGTGTTATATATCCTTCTTCCACATACATACTGCACTTTTCTAGAGACTTTTGTCACAGGGTCATTTAAAAAATGACAGGCAGAGGAAGAGGCAGGCCCTTCCGCAGGGGTGTTAGGGGTAGGGCAGGAGCAACAGGCTTGAGCCAAAGTGGCAAATTGCAGAATACGTCAAAGGAGTGGCTCGCTCAGCCTTACTCTTCTGCACCCTCCTCATCCTCTCGATCTGCACCCTCTTCTTCACTCTCTGCTATGTGCACCCCCAAAGACACTACCACCAACAACACCACCACCACATACCTTCCGCTTGAGTCACAGGAATTATTTTCCGATCCATATCAAGACATTTCCGATGCACAGCCACTCTTGGTATTGGATCAGGAAGAGGAGGTAGCAACAACCGCCACTCAGCAGTCTGACGACAGTACCCAGATCAGCCCAAGGAGGAGGTTGGTCCCCGCTGTTGCTGCCTACTCCGAGATGTCTAATTATAGTGGTCGGGAAGGTGACGTCGATGATGACGTGTCTAGTGATGTCACATGGGTGCCCACAAGAGAGGAAGAGGAGGGGAGTTCAGAGGGAGATATGAACTAGCAGATAGGGAGGAGAAGCAGGAATAACTTACATTGCACAGGAGGGACAAAGCAGACTGCGAATGTATCAGAAGCCAGGCATCAACCATGCACGGCCACATCTGGCGCTCCCAGGATGCCAGCACATGGCTCCACAGTGTGGACTTTTTTTAACGTGTCCGCTGCTGACAATAGTGTTGCCATCTGCAATGTTTACAGTCAACACATAGGTCGCGGTAAGCCCAACACTCACCTAGGGACGACCGCCTTAAGAAAGCACATGAGCTGCCATCACTAAGCCCAGTGGGAGCAATGGAACCCACAAAGCCACACTCCAGGCTCTCACCGTCCAGCCTCGTCTTCTACTTCTCCTTCTCCTCTCTCCACACAATTGTCCTCCACTCCACCTTCCATCGCGCCATCCTCACGTTTTTCTGCAAAAAGGCAGGCTTCCGTGGGCCAAATGTTCGAGTGTAAAAAAAAGATGATGTTGGATAACCCTCTTGCCCAACGGTTGACGGCTGGCTTGTCAGAACTGATAGCCCGCCAACTACTGCCGTATAAACTGGTGGACAGGGAGGCCTTTCGAAAATTTGTGGCCATTGGAACACCACAATGGAAGGTCCCAGGAAGGAAGTATTTCTCACAGATTTGCATCCCAGAGCTATATGGCCATGTTCAGCGGCAAGTGAATGTATCTCTGGCACACAGTGTCGGTGCCAAGATACAACTGAGCACAGACACGTGGTCTAGAAAACACGGGCAGGGAAGGTATATCACTTTTACTGCCCACTGGGTGAACCTTCTGATGGCCGTCAAGCATGTAACCCCTGGTTCCCAAGTAGATTTGGTTTTACCGCCACGGATTGCATGCAGGGCTGACTCTTCTTCCCCTCCTCCTCCTACTCCATCCTCCTCCCTCTCCTCCTCGGCTGACTCCTCCTTTTCTGCTGCTAGCATCTCTTCCGCTGCGCCGCCCAAGCTCCCCAGAACCTATTCAACATGCCAGGTGAGACGTTGCCATGCTGTTCTGCGTCTGTTGTGCCTGGAAGCCAAGAGCCACACTGGCCCGGCACTCCTTTCAGCTTTGCGTTCACAGGCAGATCAGTGGCTAACACCGCTCAATTTGACAGTTGGTAAAGTGGTGTGTGACAACGGTGCCAATCTGCTTAGCGCATTGAAACAGGGCAAAATTACGCATGTGCCAAGTCAATGGGGCCCGCCGCAAACTTTGCGGTTCGCAAACTTTTGGCCGCGTTCGCGGTTCGCATTCGCAAAACGTCCCGTCGGAAGTTCGTCCATCTCTAGTCCTGTACCCTATGATGGATGTGTCATCATGCATCAAAGTTCTTTCACAATGTAAACGCATATGTCTGCCGTGCAAACAGCGCCAGAAGTCTGCCGGTTTGGGGAATCGTGGACGATCAAATTTTGCCACAAACCGAGGCGAACCGCAAGGCCATCTCTACCTGGAACCATCCACAAACATTGTCAAGTCAGGGCTGTTTCACTAACTGTCGGCAGGTTGTCAGAGGGGAACAGGGTCACCGGGTGGCCCTGCTCTCCGTTATACAAGAAGTGTCAGAAGAATGAAGCATCACACAGCGGAAGACTTCCACTGAGGCAGATTGTGCGGACGGAGCGGAGAAGAAGCCGAAGGAAGATGCGGGACGTGAAGAGCGGAGGAAGAAGAAGATGGAGAAGAAGAAGATGGAGGAAGAAGCAGAAAGAAGAAGAAATTAATAAAGGAATTATCAAAACACGTCTCTTGTGTTTTTTAACCTTTTTGACACTTTTTTGACACTTTTTTTGTGAAATGGTAGGGGTACATTTGTACCCCATTAGCAATTCACACAGGGGGGCGGGATCTGGGACTCCCCTTGTTAAAGGGGGCTTCCAGATTCCGATAAGCCCCCTGCCTGCAGACCCCCACAACCACCGGGCAAGTGTTGTGGAGATGAGGACCTTCTCCCCATGAACATGGGGAAAAGATGCTTTGGGGGGCTGCTACCCCAAAGTACCCTCCCAATGTTGCGGGCATGTGGCCTGGTATGGTTCAGGGGGATGCTCTATCATCCCCCCTCTTTTCCTGTGGCCTGCCAGGTTGCGTGCTCAGATAAGGGCCTGGTATGGATTTTTGGGGGGCCCACGGCATTTTTTTTTATTTTGGCGCAGGGTTCCCCTTAATATCCGTACCAGACCTGAAGGACCTGGTATGGAATTTAGGGGGAACCCCACACATGCTTTTTTAACATTTTGGTTTGGGGTTCCCCTGTGGGGGAATCCAACGCCGTTTTTATAAATTACTTTTACCGTATATACTCGAGTATAAGCCGAGATTTTCAGCCTCTTTTTTGAGGCTGAAAGTGCCCCCCTCGGCTTATACTCGAGTCATCGCCGTCTGACTGCTCGATCAGCGTATCGAGCAGACAGACGGCGGACATACTACAATTCGAAAGCCGCGCCTCCGCCTCCGCCTCCGCCTGTGATAGGCGGAACACTCAATTTCCCAGCAGTCAGTGTTCCGCCTATCACGGACATCCGCTCATCCTCGTACTACGGACGAGGATGAGACGATGTCCGTGATAGGCGGAACACAGGCTGCTGGGAAATTCAGTGTTCCGCCTATCACAGGCGAAGGCGGAGGCGCGGCTTTTGAATTTTAGAATGGCCGCCGAGGCGCCGACGAAGAGCGGCGATCCTGGCAAGGCACGGGACGGAGGCAAGGCAAGGCACGGCACGGGACGGGACGGAGGAAAGGCACGGCACGACACGGGACGGAGGCAAGGAGGCAAGGCACGGCACGGGACGGAGGCAAGGAGGCAAGGCACGGCACGGGACGGAGGCAAGGAGGCAAGGCACGGGACGGAGGCTCGGGACACAGGCTCGGGACACAGGTAGGCTGGACACACACACACACACACACACACACACACACACACATGGACACACACACACAGGGATGGATGGATGGATGGAGACACACACACACAGGGATGGATGGATACACACACACACAGGGATGGATGGATGGAGACACACACACACAGGGATGGATGGATGGATGGAGACACACACACACAGGGATGGATGGATGGATGGACACACACACACACAGGGATGGATGGATGGATGGACACACACACACACACAGGGATGGATGGATGGATGGACACACACACACACAGGGATGGATGGACGGACACACAGGGATGGACGGACACACAGGGATGGACGGACACACAGGGATGGACGGACACACAGGGATGGACGGACACACACACAGGGATGGACAGGCATGTCTCACCCTCGGCTTATACACGAGTCAATACGTTTGCCAGTTTTTTTGGGGGTAAATTGGGGGCCTCGGCTTATATTCGGGTCGGCCTATACTCGAGTATATACGGTATGTGTATTGCCGGGACCGACAATTCATTATAGCCACGATTAGTTTTAAATGATTTTTTTTTCCTTTAGAAATGTCATTTTGCTGTCAGACTGTTCTAAACACGGGAAACATGCGCAAATTTAAAGGAATATTTCACTTTTTTTGTTTTTTTGTCCAGCTGCCGAAAAGAAGGACAAGCGTGTCCCATGGCCACATGCTGATGATGACAATGCACCGCGTCCATGACCAGCACTGTCGTCTCTAGACACAGAGCCTGCTTGCCCTCTTTTATCAGCTTGCGCCTGTCTGCCTCTCCTTGCTGGCCTTTCAGACATGGTAATGGCCTGAAGGGAGTTGGGAAAACCAGCAATTGGGTAGTGTATATTGTGCTGGAGGCACACACAACAATCACTAACTCCTGCAGATGGCAGATGACTCAATTAGAGAAGAGCTATGTAGGTGGATATAACGGTGTATACTGGGTTCAGAGCACGCAGACAGCACACACAATATCCTACCACTGACTGCAAGCTCTATTTAAAGCGAGCAAGATAGCTAGCTATATAGATGGATATAGCGGTGTATACTGGGTTCAGAGCACGCAGACAGCACGCACAATCTCCTACCACTGACTGCAAGCTCTATTTAAAACGAGCAAGATAGATAGCTATATAGATGGATAAAGTGGTGTATACTGGGTTCAGAGCACGCAGACAGCACGCACAATCTCCTACCACTGACTGCAAGCTCTATTTAAAACTAGCAAGATAGCTAGCTATATAGATGGATATAGCGGCGTGTACTGGGTTCAGAGCACGCAGACAGCACGCACAATCTCCTACCACTAACTGCAAGCTCTATTTAAAACGAGCAAGATAGTTAGCTATATAGGTGGCTATAGCGGTGTATACGGGGTTCAGGGCACGCAGACAGCACGCACAATCTCCTACCACTGACTGCAAGCTCTATTAAAAAAGAGAAATATAGCTAACTATATAGGTGGATATAGCGGTGTATACTGCGGTCAGGGCACGCAGACAACAACCACTACAGAAGAGCAAGAACGAAAAATCGGCCGATAACGATCGGTGTATACTGTGTTGAAGGTACACAGAACACCCACTAACTCCTACAGACGCCAACACACTACACAAAGGCTGCTGCGCTGGTAGACTTATATAGTGTGGGGCGTGTACTACACAGCCTGAGCTATGATTGGCCACAGGCATCCTGCCTGTGGCCAATCATGGCTCTCCTCGCTGCCGGCGCTGTAATTGGCCAAGCATGCGCGGTCACAGTGCATGCTTGGCCAATCATGAGCCAGCAATGCACTGCAATGGTGCAGTGCATTGTGGGCCATGAGCGCCACACGAATTTGGCGCGAACGGCCCATAACGTTTGGAATTCGCCCAATGGGCGAACAGCCGATGTTCGAGTCGAACGTATGTTCGACTCGAACACAAAGCTCATCCCTAACCACCAACAAGATGTGACCAACAACCAACAACAAGCAACAAGATGTGTGACAAACGTAGAGAAATATAGGATTGTTCTCACAGGATCCCAGCGCCACCGCTGGGTGCATTCAGGACACCCCCTTCTGGTTTTCCCGTGCTTCATCGCACCCTTGCTTTACCGCAAAATATATTTCCCAGGAGAAGTTTAAACCATATCCTGACACCTCCTCCTGGTTTTCCCATGCTTTTACCGCACTTCCCAGGAGAAGTTTAACCATGTCTTCATCCGTGACTATATAATCAATTCCTCATTCCCAACAGCCGCCAGAAAACTCAAAATCGTTCAGTAAAACAGAACAGAACAAAACAGGTGGTAGATATAATTAGTACATGTTCAAGGGCTATGGGCAAGATATATATACCTGTCTCTTTGCTGACTGTGGAGAGCCGATATAGAGATTAGCCAATCACCGATACAGGATAAACAGTAGACTAGATATACAAGACATCAAAAGTCTGTCTTACCATTTGTAGAGGTGATCAGTCTCCATCCAGTCTCCATATTGGCTTGTCCTGGTCCCTTCTCGATCGGCTATCTTTCGGTACAGAGCCCACAGCCCCACGTTGGGAGCCAAATTGTTTTGGATCAGAACAAAAGTTTGATATTATTATATCTACCCCGATCAAATTGAATATAAAACATGCATGCTCTGAAGTAATACGCTGAGACCAGTTTAGAGTAAAATACTTTCTGTTTAATATTTCCACTTCTCAAGACTTTTATACAACTCCATTAAAGATTAAGTCACATCAGTGCTCAACTGCTGACAGTGTTCAACTGCTGACAGTGTTCAACTGCTGACAGTGCTCAACTACTGACAGTGCTCAACTGCTGACAGTGCTCAACTGCTGACAGTGTTCAACTGCTGACAGTGCTCAACTGCTGGCAGTGTTCAACTGCTGACAGTGCTCAACTGATGTCAGTGTTCAACTGCTGACAGTGCTCAACTGATGACAGTGTTCAACTGCTGACAGTGCTCAACTGCTGACGGTGCTCAACTGCTGAAAGTGCTCAACTACTGACAGTGTTCAACTGTTGACAATGCTCAACTGTTGACAGTGCTCAACTGCTGACGGTGTTCAACTGCTGACAGTGTTCAACTGCTGACAGTGCTCAACTGCTGACAGTGCTCAACTGCTAACAGTGTTCAACTGCTGACAGTGCTCAACTGCTGACGGTGCTCAACTGCTGACAGTGCTCAACTGCTGATGTTGCTCAACTGCTGAAATCATTCAATGGCAGGCATCGCTTAATCGTTGACATCGCTCAACTGCTGACATTGCTCAAACTGTTGATATCGTTCAACTGCTGTTATTGCTTAATTGCTGATATCGCTAAATTATTGATACTGTTAAACTATTGACAGCACTAGTGGCTATCGTTAAATCGTTGATGATGCTAAATTGCTGACGCTGCTAACTGCTGACGCTGTTTATCTAATGATGCTGCTGAAGTGTTATGGATGAAAAACAGTTTATGCTGCTAAATTATTGATATTGTTGATATTGACAGGTTGCTGATATCGCTGAAATTCAGATACTACTAAATTTTTGTTAGTGCTAAACTGCTGATATCGCTAAAACTGTTGATATTGTTGATATTTCAGACAATAAGAATATCATAGATTCAGCCGTTAATGTTGAAACTATTGATATTCCTGTTTTGACAATAGAAGTGATCGTAAGTTATTAACATTGGGAGGATTGCACTTGATAACACTGGTAGTACTAGAAGTTAGACTGCGTGGATAAGCTGTCTTTTAATAAGACTCTAAAGCAGTGACCGTTGGGAATACCCATGGGATGGAGGAAGAGGAGAGGAGAGTATAGTACAGTATGTAAGCCGGCGAGCGCGGTGTTGTGCAACAAGGGTATGTTAGGCAATACATCTAATCGTCCATTAATAGTCCCCTCTAACGCTCAGCAAGGGACAGCAGAGTTTTTTCCGGTAGGTGGCCGGACACGATCACGTACATCGAAGACAACAATAGATAGTAACAGGGGAATGTCAGCTTCTGTTGTTATGCAGGATACACATATACAATCATTACAAGCAGAAAAAACTATATTAACACCAGTAGTATCAATAATAATCAGTGTCATCTGTAAGGCCGTTAGGCTCTTTAAGCACTGGGGCAGTAAAAGACGCACAGATAGCAAAAATGGATAGTACAGATGCCATAAAAAACATGTGGGAATCGGCTTTGGAGTCACAAGAACAGATTGAATTTGTAGAATCCGTAGATATTACCGAAGTGCCTAATACCTCTGATATAGGTGCACTAGACATACATATGAATGTGGGAGGACCCGAGGATGGCCCTCAATACTCAATCTCACCCCCCCCGTTGTTAGGGGGATATAATACAGTGAATATAATGGATAGCGAGAATATAGATGGGAATCTAAAAGGTGACACAATGGGTGAAGAGTTGGGACCAGAAGTGGGGGATGTACGGACTTATTTAAGAGCACTGCCTACTCGCCATGAAATGGAAGCTTTTATTCAGCGTCTAGAACAAGGTTTCCACAAGGAGATCCAATCAGTACATAAAGAACTACAGGCAACTGGGAAGAAAATATCAGAAGTTGAGCGTTCTGTAGACATATTGGTGGATCGTGTACAGTCTCAGGAACAGCGTATAGATGCCCAAGAGTCTCATATTCATACATTATTTCAATTATGGGAGGACCAAGACAACCGTAATAGAAGAAATAATATTAGGATCAGGGGACTGCCAGAATCAGTTAGAACTGAAGAGCTTGTTATAACAGTTAACCAAATTTTTACCTCACTGCTGGGGAAACCGGAGGAATCAAATTTGGAACTTGATAGAGTACATCGGACAGTGGGACCACGTAAATTAGATCCAGATAAACCAAAAGACATAATATGTCGAGTACATTTCTATAAGGATAAGGAGGAGATTATGAGAAGGGCAAGAGAGAGGGGACGAATTAATGTTAATGGAGCAAATATACAATTGTTACAAGATCTATGTCAATTTACTCTGGAGAAGAGGAAGGCGTTAAGGCCTTTATTAAAAATGCTGCAAGATCGTAACATTGTATATACTGTAGGTGGAATTTCCCTTTTCAGCTACAAATTAAGAAAGATGGCAGGTGGCTAAATTTACGTGATCCCTCTGATATTCCCGCTATACATTCTGCCCTAGGTTTGCACGATCTTCCATTAATAATTTGGCCCAAGACTTATACACAGTTTAGAAGATCGGAACCTCGGGAGGACAATAGAAACAATCAAGCAGAAAATCCAAAATTTAATCAGGCAGATTAGAACAACTGGCGATTTCAAGTGTAATTGTAGTAGTAGTCATTTAATTTAGGAAATGTATATCTGTAAGCTTCCGCGCTCTATGTAAAATGGGGGGAGGTAAAAACAAAAAGCAGCAGCAATCACTATATGAGTGGACTCTCAATGTGTAAAAATTTAAAAAAGGGGGGTGTGTGCGCTTACTTATTAAACCCCAAAATAAGAGAAAAAGACAATCTTATAAACGCAATCTTATAAAATGACCAAGTGTAAATCAATGTGAGAATATGTGAAACATCAAAAGTGGTCAATAAAAAAGTGGATCAACTCAAACAATTAAAAATTGCGGGTATGTGCAAGAACTAATTAAGATTGCTACATGCAATAAAAAAAGTGCATAAAACCTGTGCATATAATACTCGAAACAAATCAGTGAATCACAGCAGTAAAAAAAATTAAATAAAATGCAATATGATGTAAACCATATATGTGAGGCACAATCGTGTTAGTACATCAAACTAAAGTGTCCCAAATAGCATCCAATAAAGACATGCCACTAAAGATTAAAAAATCGCAGCACAGAAAAAGCGTCAATCGGGTTGAAGTGCAAAGTGCCAAACGTGAAACGATCCTCTGGTGGTGATCCGTGCCAGTGGTTGTGCTATCACTAGGTAATTACCTCCCTGCTGCGGGATTAAGCAGCGAGACAGACACACGGGGCAATCAGGAAACAGAGGATGATCCAGGTGATGGCTGTACAATGGAATCTTGGAGATGACACAAATATATCCAGTTTCCTTGTGTATGGTCACCAGGCTCAAAAGGATAAACCGAGATAAACACAAGGAAACTGGATCAGGAAACAGAGGATGATCCAGGTGATGGCTGTACAATGGAATCTTGGAGATGACACAAATATATCCAGTTTCCTTGTGTATGGTCACCAGGCTCAAAAGGATAAACCGAGATAAACACAAGGAAACTGGATCAGGAAACAGAGGATGATCCAGGTGATGGCTGTACAATGGAATCTTGGAGATGACACAAATATATCCAGTTTCCTTGTGTATGGTCACCAGGCTCAAAAGGATAAACCGAGATAAACACAAGGAAACTGGATATATTTGTGTCATCTCCAAGATTCCATTGTACAGCCATCACCTGGATCATCCTCTGTTTCCTGATTGCCCCGTGTGTCTGTCTCGCTGCTTAATCCCGCAGCAGGGAGGTAATTACCTAGTGATAGCACAACCACTGGCACGGATCACCACCAGAGGATCGTTTCACGTTTGGCACTTTGCACTTCAACCCGATTGACGCTTTTTCTGTGCTGCGATTTTTTAATCTTTAGTGGCATGTCTTTATTGGATGCTATTTGGGACACTTTAGTTTGATGTACTAACACGATTGTGCCTCACATATATGGTTTACATCATATTGCATTTTATTTAATTTTTTTTTACTGCTGTGATTCACTGATTTGTTTCGAGTATTATATGCACAGGTTTTATGCACTTTTTTATTGCATGTAGCAATCTTAATTAGTTCTTGCACATACCCGCAATTTTTAATTGTTTGAGTTGATCCACTTTTTTATTGACCACTTTTGATGTTTCACATATTCTCACATTGATTTACACTTGGTCATTTTATAAGATTGCGTTTATAAGATTGTCTTTTTCTCTTATTTTGGGGTTTAATAAGTAAGCGCACACACCCCCCTTTTTTAAGTCATTTAATTTAATAATGAATTAAGAATTATTTCTTCTCGGATTATTATTATTATGTTTGTTTATGGATGCCCACTGTCATTTCATAGAGCCACCCTCAGTGCTCTTTAAAGTGGAAGTAAACTCCCCTATCGTTTTCAGCCAAGGAAGCTGCCATCTTTGCCTCTGTTTAATCTTCAACTGCTATGGTGCTGCACATGTGATCCGTTATGACACCAGCCATTGGATGGTTTAATAGTTTAGCAGAGAGCACAGCCAATGTGCTGTTAGCATTCCCGGCATTCCTTTTTTTTTAACTGTTTAAATCAATGGGTTTACTTCCACTTTAACTCTTTCCCCTTATAGGAATCACCGTCCCTCGGGTAGGGCTTGGTGTTTTTTTTGGGATAGATTCCATATTGGGTGGGGGTTTCCCTTTTTTTTTTTTTTTTTCTCGGGTAATTAGTTAACTTCTCCCTGGGTAACTTGGGGATCGGTGGGAGAAGGAGCTTCTCCAATTTTAGAGAGCACAACTCTGTAATTGTTGTGCCGGGGGTGTTTTTTTTTTTTTCACTCCTCTTTCTTTTCCCCTCTCTCTTCCGTTTTCTTTCGTTCCCTCATAATTTGATATGGCAGCAATTTTCTCCTCGCCAGTGTCACTGAAATTATGTACCTACAATGTTAAAGGTCTTAATAATAAATCAAAAAGAGGTCAGATTTTATATAGTTTACATAAAGCTAAGGTAGATATTATACTCTTTCAAGAGACCCACTTTCGAAGTGATAATATTCCAGTGTGTTCTCGTAAACACTATTCGCAATGGTTCCATAGCACTATGTCAAGCTCAAAATTAAGAGGGGTCTCTATTGCTTTTCACAAGCACTTACCAGTTCAGAACTTGGAATATAGAGCTGATTCAAATGGAAGATATCTGTTTCTTAAAATCAGATTGTGGGATAAAATCTTCACAATTGCAAACTTTTATATTCCAAATTATGATCAAACTAAGACAATGGTGAGTTATCTTGGCCTCTTAGAGGATTTTGCAGAAGGTACGGTTATCGTGGGAGGAGATTTTAACCTAGCTTTGGACCCTTCATTAGATACGTCAGCTCAACGATCAAATATTTCATATTCTCGTTTGAGGGCACTCAAAAACAAACTTTTTGAACATAGATTGATGGATCTCTGGCGGACCCTAAACCCTAAAGATCGTAACTATACATACTTTTCTTTAGCACATAAAACATATAGCAGAATAGATTTTTTTTTAACTGGTCCTAAGGTGTTGGAATGGAACCCTTCTATAGAAATCGGATCATTCATTTGGTCCGACCATTCACCAGTATTTTCAACAATATCACTCCCCCAGATTCAGGGTACCAATTGGTTGTGGCGTTTGAATGACACACTTATGCAAGATCAAATCTGTCATAAAGCAATTGCGGAGGCGATTGATAATTTTATTTCCGACCATGAACAGGATGAAACTGCTTTACCCATGAAATGGGAGGCCTTAAAGGCAGTAATAAGAGGGGTGTTTATTCAACATGGTTCTCGTCTTAAAAAAGAAAAATCGAAAATTATCGAAAATACGTTATTAAAACTTCATTCTTTGGAAACTCGACATAAAGCCCACTGTTCTCCAGATATATCAGCCAATATTTTCTCTACAAGGATATCTTTATTACAGTTATCCAAATCATCTCAGAGCTCATACCGACAAAGACGTGCAGTGGGAAGATATAGATTTGAGAATAAGTGTGGGAAAATGTTGGCTGATATGTTACACCCACGTCAATCACAGACTTTTATACCAAGTATAAAAAAATCATCAGGAGAACTGACATTGGATCCATATGAGCTTCAACAAACTTTTAGGGAATATTTCTCAGCCCTTTATAATTTGACCCCATCATCATTATTGGAGGATAAAGGAGCTGGAGATAATATTATTGGGGAATATGTGCGGGAAAACGCTATTCCGACAATAGATAGTGTTACTGGGGAATCTTTGGTTTCTCCATTTTCGCCTAAAGAACTACTAGAAGTAATTGCCAATACTCCAACAAATAAGAGTCCAGGTCCTGACGGGTTTACATCAAAATTTTATAAGACGTTTAAAGAACATATAGCCCCGTTTATGCTTCAAGTGTTTAATTCTATCTCTTTTACGAATCAATTTCCAACACAGACTTTGGAATCTCATATCACTTTAATTCCCAAACCAGAAAAGGATTTAACACTTTACTTTAGTCGTTAATTGGGATAGATTTAAAGATATATGCTAAACTGATTGCACTCCGTCTTCAACCACTTCTTCCAAGCTTAATACATACGGATCAGGTAGGATTCGTTCAAAGTAGAGAAGCACGCGATAACACGATTAAAACTTTTTGTTGATGAATTACGGTATGCACAAAGGGCTAAAATTCCAGTATGCCTTCTTTCAATTGATGCGGAAAAGGCATTTGATCGGGTGGGATGGCTCTTCCTTAAACATTCTTTAATGCAAATAGGACTGGGGTCAAATATATTCCATAAGATCATGGCACTATATACTAAACCGATAGCTAGAATAAAAATTAATGGTTCACTGACAACAAGTTTTAATATACAAAATGGTAACCGTCAGGGATGCCCATTATCCCCTTTGCTTTATGTTATAGTAATGGAATATTTAGCGACGGCTATTAGACGGAACTCTTCCATTACTGGTGTATAGATAAAACAGAGGGAAATAAAAATGGTTTTGTTTGCTGATGATCTATTACTTTATATCACTAATCCACACATTGCAATTCCCTCTGTGTTATCTGAATTCCAGCGGTTTGGGAAACTGAGCAATTTTAAAGTACCGTATTTGCCGGCGTATAAGGCGACTGGGCGTATAAGGCGATCCCCTAATTGTCCAGCTAACACGTTGGTTTTGACATATGCTCGCCCTATAAGACGACCCCCTTTCGACTAGTGCTGTGGTGGTAAATACCTCATGTGCCTGGCAAAATACACTGATGGATGGTCGGGTGCCAGATGGAGGGTAGGGTGCCAGATGGAGGGTCGGGTGCCAGATGGAGGGTTGGGTGCTTAAAACCAAATCTCCGGTGTTGAATGGCGAGGTGGCCGTGGAGGGAAGAGGAGCCGAGGGGTAGCCGCATTCATACTGTATACAGTATTACAGTGTACCGCGCCGAGCCAATCACGGCAAGCGATGTATTCTATTAATGAATACAAAGCCTGCACGGATTGGCTTTGAGATTCAGAGAGGCGCGGGCTGATGATATTACAGCCTCTGCCAATCCGAGCAGGCTTTGTATTCATTAATAGAATACATCGCTCGCCGTGATTGGCATAGGTTGGAACATCATTAACCCATGCCTCTCTGAATCTCAAAGCCAATCCGCGCAGACTTTGTATTCATTAAAGCGGGATTCCACTGTCTGGAAGTTTTTTTTTTGTTAGCAGTATGACAAGCAATAACAGCACTAAATTAAGCACTCACTTCTTTTGTTTTCCACTCGATTTCCTGTCACTTTTTTCCGATATGGATAACTTATAAACTTTCCTCCCGAGCGTTTCCATTTTGCCTGTGGGCATGTGAAGCCCACAGGCATCCTCTTCCGGGATACGGGCATGCTGATGGACCAGCATGCACCGCCCGTTAGAGCGCCGATCTCGCGTATGCGCAGTCTCGCCGGCATTAATTGCACAGGTTGTCATCACAACGGGCGGCGTGGTTCGGAAGTCCCGCCCCGTTGCGATGGCAACAAAGATTATTTATTGTTCTGGTGTAGTGTCACATTTTGCTGCCTATCACAGGATGCTGCGGAAGTGATGTTGCCGCCAGAAATTGCGTACTGCGCATGCGCGATGCGTTCCAAACACTCGCGCCGTGCGTTCCAACATAGTTTCAGCAATACAGTTCAGCGAAACCATCACATAATGTTACGGAAGTTTTAAGCACAGTCCAGCCCACAGACTCATGGGAAACGATGACACTCATTTCCCATGAAGCACTGCAACTAAGGAAGAGAAAAACACCACCGCGGAGGAGGAAGAAAGCAGATTAGCAGATTCAGCATAGCAACAGGGTGTTCCAGGTAAGTGAAATTTTTTTTTTTGTCAGAATGATTTTTAGAACAGTAAAAGGGAGAGGATAAAGTGAAATGATTTTTCTGGGTGGCCCTCCACTTTAAAAGAATACATTGCTCGCCATGATTGGCTCGGCGCGGACATTAATGCTGACATCCATATACCGGCGTATAAGACGACCCCCGATATTTGGGGGATTTTTTTAAGTATAAAAAGTCGTCTTATACGCCGGAAAATACGGTAAATGTATCAAAATCAGAAATCCTTAATGTGTCGCTCGTACCCGAACAGGTTGCAATGTTGAGAGCTAATTTTATGTTTAGGATTTGCTCTGCAGCTGTAAAATATTTAGGTGTTAAAATCACCCTGGACTGGAATCATCTATATTCAATGAATTATGTTCCTCTTCTGCAACGTACCTTACAAGATCTAAAAAAATATGATGTTAAGCAACACTCATCGTTTGGGAGGATTAATATATTGAAAATGGATATAATACCGCGGTTTTTGTATTTTTTTCAAACTATCCCAATTGGTGTCCATAGATAATTTTTCTCCACTTTACAATCAGCTTTTACAAAATTTATTTGGGGACATAAAAAACCAAGACTACAAAAGAAATTATTATCACTACCAAAAACGAAAAAGGAGGTGCGGGTGCACCTGACCTATACTATTATTACGTCTCGGCTGTTTTGACTAGACTGGTAGACTGGTTTTATTGTTCGGAAACCAAACAATGGGTAAAAATAGAACAAGGGTTGAATCAATTGGATTTAAAGGTGTTGCCATGGTTAGATTTGTCTGGTAGTAATTGAAATCGAGAGTTGTTAGAGTCTATGCCTTCTCTCACATCTCATGTGTTGAATATATGGGGCAAAACAGCTATAAAATTGGAACTTTCCTCCTATGAAGGACCTATGACACCTTTATTTGGCAATCCCTTTTTTCCACCGGCATTAAATAGGACAAGTTTTCTTATATGGAATAGGGAATCCCATTATAGACTGAGCAATATTCTATGCCAGGGGACAATTCCGTCTTTATTAAATCTATTCCCTACACAGCGACCATCATTTATGCAAATGTTGGAGTTTTGGCAGTTGCGGTCATTTTGGTGTACAATTCATTCAAGTAAGTCTCTGGGTAGAGATTTAACACAACTTGAAACTCTCCTGACACAAGATCAGAAACCAAAACATGTTATATCAGTACTGTATAAGATGTTTATTATTAAAAATCACCCGGAGCCCCCAGAATATATAAATAAATGGGTTAATGAGATCAATGCTCAAATTGAGGTTGGGGAATGGGAGAAGGCATTTAATTTCTCTCACTGTTTATCACCGTCGATTAAAGCACAAGAGACGAATTATAAATTGCTCTCAAGATGGTACTGGAGCCCAGTGACACTCCATCGTATATACCCAGAAAAATCAGATATATGTTGGCGGTGCCATAGAGACCGCGGCACTGGCGATCAACCCAGTCTCCTACGATAAATGAATGGGCTCTAGAAATGGATAACATAGAGAGAATGGAGATACTTTTAGCACAAGAATTAGATACATATGAAAGGTGCCTCCTGGTTTGGACTCCCTGGAGACAGCATAGGAAATTGGTAAAAAATTGAGGAATTAGGAGGGAAGAAAGGGGGGGGGGAAGGACTCGCGGAGGAGAGAGAGGTGGGGGAGGGGGAGAGGTTAGATGTACATTTTCCCCCTTTTTTTTTTTTTTTTGGGGAGGGAAGAGGAAATAAAATAATAAATGTGATTATTATGTATGTAAGTAATATATATGTTTGAAATTGTTTAACTATGTGTAATGCTTTATAATAATTGAAAATAAAAATAGAATTGGATAAGATTAAGTCACATCAGCAAGACTGGCGCATACAAGCCACAAATATAAAAATACATATAGTGCTAAAACATTGGTTTTAGTTGGGTGCTCGTGTGAGGAAGTAGCTTTGTTCTTGCAGCGGCATTCTTGCTTCTTCTGAAATGGTGTTACCTTTGAGTGTATTCTTAGAAAAGGTGTGATTCTTCTGTTAATTGTCCTTCTGTTAACTCTTCAGTTCCACAGCAGAAAGGGAGGGATAAGCTAAGCTTTGCAAATATCTGAATATGTTTTTTTAAGGTTTATTAAGCATAGAAGATGAAATACTGTATATTAGGAATATAAAGCATGTATTGGAATAGACATTGGAATAGATGTTTCATGATTCCCCTAATCACATCCATTACAGTTCCCCTCTTGAAACTGTCTATTTCTAACTGTCCCTCATACTAAAAGTCCTACTCATATCTACCTATATATATATATATATATATATATATATATATATATATATATATATATATATTTATGGTGTAGAGCCCTCTGACCGATACGTATAAGGATGACAAACAAGGTTAACATAAACTCCCTTCCTAGAAATGGACCTGAAAGTGTGCCCTGGTCTAACGTACGGTATACCAAAATAAGGGGGCATACCCTAAATAGAGAAATGGGTATAAATGAGATAAATATGAAATGGAGTGAAATGAGTACTCTCATGAGGAGTATAATGCCTGAGCAATGCCCTAAAAAGGGGATGGGTGGGTGGGTATCGCGCACCGGAACCGACGAGGAAGGCAGGCGAACGGGCTAGTTATATACCCCACCGGGCTCCTCCCATAATTCCAGGCCACCATACTGGCCTTTCTATTTATGGTGTAGAGCCCTCTGACCGATACGTATAAGGATGACAAACAAGGTTAACATAAACTCCCTTCCTAGAAATGGACCTGAAAGTGTGCCCTGGTCTAACGTACGGTATACCAAAATAAGGGGGCAAAAACATTCAGGTAGGGGTTGTATTTTATTTGTTTCAAGTTTGAGACTGGGTGAGTTTAACAAAGGCCTGGGCCATCTCCACTTGCGGGTTGGGTATGTAACGGGCGAAACAGGTGGACTTCCATCTGCCCAACTTCTTGATAACATGGTCCGGGACCCCTTGGCGGGAGGCGGTTGAAGCTGCTCCGATACGAAAAGAATGTCCGGAGTAGTGAGTAGGATTGAGGTGAAGGATGCCCAGAAGTATCCTGACATGTTCCATAAACTGGGCAGCGTTCAATGGTTTAGTGTGAAATGGCAGAAGCGGGCCAGACCCTGGTTGACCGGCCAGAAGGTTTAACAAGCGGGTGAGAATGGCGACCGGGCACCAGCGGTTGTTGGTTTTATAGAAATATATGTCAGTACCCGAGCCAAGCTGCTGCGTCTTGGAGACTGCTAAGTGTAGGATATAATGATCTTCGTATCGGACCAGGTGGTGCTTGCACAGCATGCGTGCTGAGGGGCCATTACAAGTAAACTCGCCTGGCCGTAAGAAGCCGTAGAAGGCCAGGTGTATGGCTGCTTGCAAGACGATGCTTATGCGGAGACCAAAAGGTGAAGTGGCCAGAATATCTGACATATCTCTAAAAACATCTCCTGTAATAGGCAGCCGTTTGGTGCGGGCCACTGGCTGGCGCTTCTGGATGCCGGGCAAAAGAGCCCGTACGGCGTGATAAGAAAATAAGGAAGGTTCAGTAGGGTCCTGGAGGGACGAGAAATGTTGTACGCCGGCCAGATATAGTGATGGACGAACTTCCGACGGGACGTTTCGCGAACGCGAAACGCGAACGGACACAAACGTTCGCGAAAACGACCGTTCGCCGCGGGCTCCATTGACTTCAATGGGAGGCGAATTTCGCAAACCTTTAGGTCGAATTTGCGGCCACGGGGTAATTATTAGGGGGTAGCACGTAGTCCCACCACCTGGACAATAGCATAATACATGTATGAGGTGAATTTGGGATCGATAACTACAAGCATTTTTTTTTTATTTGGGAAATTGTTCTGACAATTCAGGACTATGGAGCTAATGAAGGCAATGGAGGAGAGGGAAGGTCAGGGACCAGGGTAGGCAAACAAGAGGGTGCAGGAGATACAGAGCACTGACAGCAGCACCGTAATACAGAGCACTGACATCAGCACCGTGACATACAGCGCTGACAGCAGCTCCGTGACATACAGCGCTGACAGCAGCTCCGTGACATACAGCGCTGACAGCAGCTCCGTGACATACAGCGCTGACAGCAGCTCCGTGACATACAGCGCTGACAGCAGCTCCGTGACATACAGCGCTGACAGCAGCACCGTGACATACAGCGCTGACAGCAGCTCCGTGACATACAGCGCTGACAGCAGCTCCGTGACATACAGCGCTGACAGCAGCTCCGTGACATACAGCACTGACAGCAGCTCCGTGACATACAGCGCTGACAGCAGCTCCGTGACATACAGCGCTGACAGCAGCACCGTGACATACAGCGCTGACAGCAGCTCCGTGACATACAGCGCTGACAGCAGCTCCGTGACATACAGCGCTGACAGCAGCTCCGTGACATACAGCGCTGACAGCAGCTCCGTGACATACAGCGCTGACAGCAGCTCCGTGACATACAGCGCTGACAGCAGCTCCGTGACATACAGCGCTGACAGCAGCTCCGTGACATACAGCGCTGACAGCAGCTCCGTGACATACAGCGCTGACAGCAGCTCCGTGACATACAGCGCTGACAGCAGCTCCGTGACATACAGCGCTGACAGCAGCACCGTAAGCAGCCCCAGGAGGAAGTCAGCACAGCACAGGGATGGTGTGATCCCCTCATAATAAGAACCCCCAGGAGGAAGTCAGCACAGCACAGGGATGGTGGGAGCCCCTCATAATAAGAACACCCAGGAGGAAGTCAGCACAGCACAGGGATGGTGGGAACCCCTCATAATAAGCAGCCCCAGTAGAAATATGACACCGCTCAACCTCTTCAAAGAGGAGGGTAGGGGCATATAGTACGGTGTGCTTTTTTGGGTCAGGGAAGTGAGCCAAATGAATTAAGAAGGTCTGTGTGCTTGATTCCAAAAATTGTTTATAGACATATACATGGTCTACTGATCACATGTGTTGAATTCCTCCGAGATCCATGCCTCATTCATTTTTAGAAATGTGAGGTAGTTAACACTGTCGTGAGCTAGGCGAGTACGCTTATCGGTCACAATCCCCCCTGCTGCGCTGAACGTCCTTTCGGACAGGACACTGGATGAGGGGCAAGCCAACAGTTCGATTGCAAATTGGGCAAGCTCTGGCCAGAGGTCAAGCCTGCCCACCCAGTAGTCTAGGGGTTCATCACTCCTCAGAGCGTCCACATCGGCCGTTAACCCAATGTAGTCGGACACCTGACGGTCTAGGCGTTCCCTGATGCTGGATCCGGATGACACCTGTCGATGGGTCGGCTGAAAGAATGACCTCATATCCGAAGTCACCAACACATCTTCAAACCGGCCTCTTCTTGCAGGCGCTGTTGGATTGGTACCCGCAAATCCTTCTCTGGGAGTGGGAATTGCTCCTCTGCCAGCGCACGCAAAAGCAGAATGCAGCATTTCTCGAAGCAAGGCCTGGAAGTGCTGCATTCTGACAGCCCTCTGCGACGGCGGTAACATTTCCGCCATTTTGTGTTTGTACCGGGGGTCTAAGTACGTTGCCACCCAGTACTGGTCCTTGACCCTCATGCTTTTTATACGGGGGTCCCTATTAAAACACTGGAGCATGAAGGCCCCCATTTGCACTAAAGTGGAAGCGGTGTGGTGGCCTGGCTCCTGCTCATCATCCAGGATAATGTCGTCCTCTTCATTCTCCTCTCCCCATCCTCGCACAACAGGGATCCCAGAAAGGTTTAAAGCATGCTCTTCTTGCTCCTGCTCATCCGCCCCGGCACCATCCTCCTCTGACTCCTCATCAGACTCCTGTTGTTGACTTGTCTCAGATAGAGTAGCCCCCCCTGGGAATTCATCCAGCATTGCGACTTCCTCATCTTCCCGCTCCTGCTCCTCCACAGCCTGATCAATGACACGACGCAATGCACGCTCCAGAAAGAAGGCATAAGGTACCATGTCACTGATGGCGCCATGGCTGCGACTGACCAGTTTGGTGATCTCCTCAAATGGCCGCAGAAGTCTGCATGTGTCGCGCATGAGCAGCCACTGGCGCGGTGAAAAAAAACCCAGCTCCCCAGAACCGTTTCTTTCGCAGAGTTCATACAGGTAGACGTTAACTGCACGTTTCTGCTGGAGCAGCCTATCAAGCATATAGAAGGTTGAGTTCCATCGCGTCGGGCAATCGCAAATAAGACGTCTGACCGGCAGATGGTGTCGCCGCTGAATGTCAGCAAGGCGAGCCATGGCCGTGTAAGATCTTCTGAAATGGGCCGAGATTTTCCTTGCCTGCCGCAAGATGTCCTGGACCCCAGGGTATTTGACAAGGAATCGCTGCACGACCAAGTTTAAGACGTGTGCCATGCACGGCACGTGCGTGATTTTGCCCTGTTTCAATGCGCTAAGCAGATTGGCACCGTTGTCACACACCACTTTACCAACTGTCAAATTGAGCGGTGTTAGCCACTCATCTGCCTGTGAACGCAAAGCTGAAAGGAGTGCCGGGCCAGTGTGGCTCTTTGCTTCCAGGCACAACAGACGCAGCACGGCATGGCAACGTCTCACCTGGCATGTGGAATAGGTTCTGGGGAGCTTGGGCGGTGCAGTGGAAGAGACGCTAGCAGCGGAAAAGGAGGAGGCAGCTGAGGAGGAGAGGGAGGAGGATGGAGTAGGAGGAGGAGAAGAAGAGTCAGGCCTGCATGCAATCCGTGGCGGTAAAACCAAATCTACACGGGTGCCACGGGTTACATGCTTGACGGCCGTCAGAAGGTTCACCCAGTGGGCAGTAAAACTGATATACCTTCCCTGCCCGTGTTTGCTAGACCACGTGTCTGTGGTCAGATGTATCTTGGCACCGACACTGTGTGCCAGAGATACATTCACTTGCCGCTGAACATGGCCATATAGCTCTGGGATGCCCTTCTCTGAGAAATACTTCCTTCCTGGGACCTTCCATTGTGGTGTTCCAATGGCCACAAATTTGCGAAAGGCCTCCGAGTCCACCAGTTTATATGGCAGTAGTTGGCGGGCTATGAGTTCTGACAAGCCAGCCGCCAACCGTTGGGCAAGAGGGTTATCCGGCGTCATCATTTTTTTACGCTCAAACATTAGGCCCACGGAAGCCTGCCTTTTTGCAGAAAAATGTGAGCTTGGCGTGATGGAAGGTGGAGTGGAGGACAATTGTGAGGAGAGAGGAGAAGGAGAAGTAGAAGACGAGGCTGGACGGTGAGAGCCTGCAGTGTGGCTTTGTGTGTTCCGTTGCTCCCACTGGGCTCGGTGATGGCTGCTCATGTGCCTTCTTAAGGCGGTCGTCCCTAGGTGAGTATTGGGCTTACCGCGACTAACGCGTTGACTGCAAAGATTGCAGATGGCAACGCTATTGTCAGCAGCGGACACGTTAAAAAAAGCCCACACTGCGGAGCCATGTGCCGGTGTCCTGGGAGCGCCAGATGTGACCGTACATGGTCGATGACTCGCTCCTGATACATTTGCAGTCTGCTTTGTCCCTGCTGTGCAATGTAAGTCATTGCTGCTTCTCCTCCCTATCTGCTGGTCCATATCTCCCTCTGAACTCCCCTCCTCTTCCTCTCTTGTGGGCACCCACGTGACATCACTAGACACGTCATCATCAACGTCACCTTCCCCACCGCTATAAGTAGAGTAGGCAGCAACACCGGGGACCAACCTCCTCCTTGGGCTGATCTGGGTACTGGCGTCAGACTGCTGAGTAGCGCTTGTTGCTACCTCCTCTTCCTGATCCAATACCAAGAGTGGCTGCGCATCAGAAATGTCCTCTTGATATGGATCGGAAAATAATTCCAGTGACTCAAGCGGAAGGTATGTGGTGGTGGTGGTGGTGGTCGTGTTGTTGGTGGTAGTGTCTTTGGGGGTGCACATAGCAGAGAGTGAAGAAGAGGGTGCAGATCGAGAGGATGAGGAGGGTGCAGAAGAGTAAGGCTGAGCGAGCCACTCAACCAAGTCTGGTGCATCCTTTAAAGTAATTGAACGCACCTTCTGCAACTTCCCACTTTGGCTCAAGCCTGTTGCTCCTGCCCTACCCCTACCACCCCTGCGGAAGGGCCTGCCTCTTCCTCTGCATGTCATTTTTTAAATGACCCTGTGACAAAACTCTTAGTCCCTATACCGCTGAAGGACTGCTGCAGTATAGGTGAGCGGTCAGCAGTGGTGCACGTCAACCCTATCTATTGTGGACCTATAGCGGTCCTTACAGAACAGCAGACTGTACCGCACTCAAGCCTATGTACCGTAGCACCCTATACCAAGTTACCAGTCCTTATAAGAACTTTTGTGGACCAAGCAGGTTGTGTATTAGTGTTTAGCAGACTGTACGTCAGTCCCTATACCGCTGAAGGACTGCTGCAGTATAGGGCAGCGGTCAGCAGTGGTGCACGTCAACCCTATCTATTGTGGACCGATAGCGGTCCTTACAGAACAGCAGACTGTACCGCACTCAAGCCTATGTACCGTAGCACCCTATACCAAGTTACCAGTCCTTATAAGAACTTTTGTGGACCAAGCAGGTTGTGTGTTAGTGTTTAGCAGACTGTGCGTCAGTCCCTATACCGCTGAAGGACTGCTGCAGTATAGGGCAGCGGTCAGCAGTAGTGCACGGCAACCCTATGTATTGTGGACCGATAGCGGTCCTTACAGAACAGCAGACTGTAACGCACTCAGGCCTATGTACCGTAGCACCCTATACCAAGTTACCAGTCCTTATAAGAACTTTTGTGGACCAAGCAGGTTGTGTGTTAGTGATTAGCAGACTGTACGTCAGTCCCTATACCAATGAAGGACTGCTGCAGTATAGGGCAGCGGTCAGCAGTAGTGCACGGCAACCCTATGTATTGTGGACCGATAGCGGTCCTTACAGAACAGCAGACTGTAACGCACTCAGGCCTATGTACCGTAGCACCCTATACCAAGTTACCAGTCCTTATAAAAACTTTTGTGGACCAAGCAGGTTGTGTGTTAGTGTTTAGCAGACTGTGCGTCAGTCCCTATACCGCTGAAGGACTGCTGCAGTATAGGGCAGCGGTCAGCAGTGGTGCACGTCAACCCTATCTATTGTGGACCGATAGCGGTCCTTACAGAACAGCAGACTGTACCGCACTCAAGCCTATGTACCGTAGCACCCTATACCAAGTTACCAGTCCTTATAAGAACTTTTGTGGACCAAGCAGGTTGTGTATTAGTGTTTAGCAGACTGTACGTCAGTCCCTATACCGCTGAAGGACTGCTGCAGTATAGGGCAGCGGTCAGCAGTGGTGCACGTCAACCCTATCTATTGTGGACCGATAGCAGTCCTTACAGAACAGCAGACTGTACCGCACTCAAGCCTATGTACCGTAGCACCCTATACCAAGTTACCAGTCCTTATAAGAACTTTTGTGGAACAAGCAGGTTGTGTGTTAGTGATTAGCAGACTGTACGTCAGTCCCTATACCAATGAAGGACTGCTGCAGTATAGGGCAGCGGTCAGCAGTAGTGCACGGCAACCCTATGTATTGTGGACCGATAGCGGTCCTTACAGAACAGCAGACTGTAACGCACTCAGGCCTATGTACCGTAGCACCCTATACCAAGTTACCAGTCCTTATAAGAACTTTTGTGGAACAAGCAGGTTGTGTGTTAGTGATTAGCAGACTGTACGTCAGTCCCTATACCAATGAAGGACTGCTGCAGTATAGGGCAGCGGTCAGCAGTAGTGCACGGCAACCCTATGTATTGTGGACCGATAGCGGTCCTTACAGAACAGCAGACTGTAACGCACTCAGGCCTATGTACCGTAGCACCCTATACCAAGTTACCAGTCCTTATAAGAACTTTTGTGGACCAAGCAGGTTGTGTGTTAGTGATTAGCAGACTGTACGTCAGTCCCTATACCAATGAAGGACTGCTGCAGTATAGGGCAGCGGTCAGCAGTAGTGCACGGCAACCCTATGTATTGTGGACCGATAGCGGTCCTTACAGAACAGCAGACTGTACTGCACTCAGGCCTATGTACCGTAGCACCCTATACCAAGTTACCAGTCCTTATAAGAACTTTTGTGGACCAAGCAGGTTGTGTGTTAGTGTTTAGCAGACTGTGCGTCAGTCCCTATACCGCTGAAGGACTGCTGCAGTATAGGGCAGCGGTCAGCAGTAGTGCACGGCAACCCTATGTATTGTGGACCGATAGCGGTCCTTACAGAACAGCAGACTGTAACGCACTCAGGCCTATGTACCGTAGCACCCTATACCAAGTTACCAGTCCTTATAAGAACTTTTGTGGACCAAGCAGGTTGTGTGTTAGTGATTAGCAGACTGTACGTCAGTCCCTATACCAATGAAGGACTGCTGCAGTATAGGGCAGCGGTCAGCAGTAGTGCACGGCAACCCTATGTATTGTGGACCGATAGCGGTCCTTACAGAACAGCAGACTGTAACGCACTCAGGCCTATGTACCGTAGCACCCTATACCAAGTTACCAGTCCTTATAAAAACTTTTGTGGACCAAGCAGGTTGTGTGTTAGTGTTTAGCAGACTGTGCGTCAGTCCCTATACCGCTGAAGGACTGCTGCAGTATAGGGCAGCGGTCAGCAGTAGTGCACGGCAACCCTATGTATTGTGGACCGATAGCGGTCCTTACAGAACAGCAGACTGTAACGCACTCAGGCCTATGTACCGTAGCACCCTATACCAAGTTACCAGTCCTTATAAGAACTTTTGTGGACCAAGCAGGTTGTGTGTTAGTGATTAGCAGACTGTACGTCAGTCCCTATACCAATGAAGGACTGCTGCAGTATAGGGCAGCGGTCAGCAGTAGTGCACGGCAACCCTATGTATTGTGGACCGATAGCGGTCCTTACAGAACAGCAGACTGTAACGCACTCAGGCCTATGTACCGTAGCACCCTATACCAAGTTACCAGTCCTTATAAGAACTTTTGTGGAACAAGCAGGTTGTGTGTTAGTGATTAGCAGACTGTACGTCAGTCCCTATACCAATGAAGGACTGCTGCAGTATAGGGCAGCGGTCAGCAGTAGTGCACGGCAACCCTATGTATTGTGGACCGATAGCGGTCCTTACAGAACAGCAGACTGTAACGCACTCAGGCCTATGTACCGTAGCACCCTATACCAAGTTACCAGTCCTTATAAGAACTTTTGTGGACCAAGCAGGTTGTGTGTTAGTGATTAGCAGACTGTACGTCAGTCCCTATACCAATGAAGGACTGCTGCAGTATAGGGCAGCGGTCAGCAGTAGTGCACGGCAACCCTATGTATTGTGGACCGATAGCGGTCCTTACAGAACAGCAGACTGTACTGCACTCAGGCCTATGTACCGTAGCACCCTATACCAAGTTACCAGTCCTTATAAAAACTTTTGTGGACCAAGCAGGTTGTGTGTTAGTGTTTAGCAGACTGTGCGTCAGTCCCTATACCGCTGAAGGACTGCTGCAGTATAGGGCAGCGGTCAGCAGTAGTGCACGGCAACCCTATGTATTGTGGACCGATAGCGGTCCTTACAGAACAGCAGACTGTAACGCACTCAGGCCTATGTACCGTAGCACCCTATACCAAGTTACCAGTCCTTATAAGAACTTTTGTGGACCAAGCAGGTTGTGTGTTAGTGATTAGCAGACTGTACGTCAGTCCCTATACCAATGAAGGACTGCTGCAGTATAGGGCAGCGGTCAGCAGTAGTGCACGGCAACCCTATGTATTGTGGACCGATAGCGGTCCTTACAGAACAGCAGACTGTACCGCACCCAAGCCTATGTACCGTAGCACCCTAGACAGACCAAGTTACCAGTCCTGATAAAGAGCTTTGTGGAACAAGTGAGTTGTGAATGATTAGCAGACTGCAGCAGAAGGGCAGCAGTCAAGTATAATATTCTTTCTATATTTGGAAGAAAGAATATTATACGTGTACAAGCCTATTACCGTACCACTGATACCAGTCCTGAAAAGAACCTTTGTGGAACTAATAGTAACAGCAAGTCTTTAAAATTATCCTCACTGCCTGACACACTGCTTCCTGCCTGTCCCTATACAAATTGGCAAAAAAGAGTAGGCTGGAACGATTAGCTGGAACAGCTCTTTTGTGGACCTGATAGTAACAGCTAATGATGATGATGATGATGATGATGAAGAAAGACTAATCTGGCTGAGCTGTCCCTAAAATAGCAGCATACAGCGCTCTGTCCCTTTATCTAAACTGACAAAAGAAACTCAGGCTGCTGACCTAACACCTATACCAGTCCTGAAAAGAACTTTTGTGTACCAAATAGCTAGCGTTTTCTCTGTCCCTACTCCACACAGGATCCTTTCCCTACAGTGACAGAAGAAAGAATGTAAAATGGCCACCGGATCGGGTGTATTTATAGGTTAGGGGGAATGTCCAAGTGTCCATGAGCTGTCATGTCTCAATTGGTTGTCCTGTAACACATGATAAACGTGTCACGAAAGGTTAAAGTTCTTGTATACATTAAACACGTAAGTCCGCCGGGGCGAACGACGGAAAAAGGCGTTCGAACCCGCGGACGGCGAAAGTCGGAAATTCGCCGCGAAACGACCGCCGGGCGAACCGTTCGGCCATCACTAGCCAGATATAGCCGGATCGTATTAAAGGATAATGCCAACTCCAAGTGGCAGTGGGAAAGGAAGGCTAGGACTTGCTTGACACGGGACGTCTCTGTGCTGTGACACGTCATGAAGCGGTTAAAGGCCCTCCAGGCCGATTGATAGGCCTTGAGGGTATTGCGTGAGAGGGAGCGCTCGATGAGTTGGGTCGCCGCTAGGAGGTGTGGTGCTAATCCAGGGTCAGCTGAGACCAGTCCGGGATAGCTGCTGATGTTGGTCCGGCTCCGGGTACCTGATCAAAAAAAGAGACAAAGTTAAAGCGGGAGAGGGCGTCCGCTGCCTGATTGAATTTACCGGGGATGAAGGAACAATGGATGTTGAACTGGAATGATAAAGAAAGCTGGACCAGTCGACGAAGGAAGGACATAATTGCTAGAGAGTTGGATCTGCCTTTATTAATGATCTCCGCAGTGGCTAGATTGTCTGTAGTAAAGGTCACCGTTTGCCCCGACCAACTGCGGCCCCATGTGTGAGCTGCAGCTACGATGGGGTACAACTCGAAGAGGGAGGACGTCTCAGCGAAGCCAGGAATAGCCAGTATCTGGGGAGGCCAGGGAGCTGCGAGCCACAGATGGCCAAAAATAGCCGCAAAGCCTGTGGAGGCCGCTGCGTCGGTCACCACCTGGGGTGAAAGGGAAGACACAGAGGGAATGAAGAGGGACACGCCATTCCAAGAGGATAGGAACTCCTCCCACATAGCAAGGTCTGCTATCGCCGTGGGATCCAGGCTGAGGACTTGCTCCGGGTCCTGTGAGAGGGATAGTAAGACTAATAAGCGTGACACGAATGCGCGACCCTGCGGGATGATGCACATGGCGAAATTTAGCATGCCGAGTAGGGACTGTAGCTGTCTTTTGGTGCAAGTTCTGGCACGGGTGAAATCCCTCAGGACTGTCCTGATGCGGGCCAGTTTGTCCAGGGGGAGGCTGGCCTGCATGGTGTTGGTGTCTAGGCTGACCCCGAGAAAGGTGATGGTCTGCGTTGGACCATCCACATTGTGCTCGGCAATGGGGACGTTGAGGTTACTGAAGACCGCCCTCAACTTATCCAGATCTCCTGGAGGTGAGCCGGGTGGCTCGATCAGCAGGAAGTCATCCAAATAGTGTATGACTCCCCGACACTGGGCTACGTGCAGCAGGATCCACGTGAGAGTCTGTGCGAAAGAATCGAAGAGCCAGGGGCTGCTCTTGGACCCGAACGTTAGTTTGGTGGCAAAATAGTACCGCTCCTTCCACTTGATGCCATGCCAGCACCAAAGAGATGGGTGGATGGGAAGGAGCTTGAAGGCGTCCGAGATGTCGGCCTTGGAGAGCCAGGTTCCTGTGCCTGTTTTGAGAATGGCCTGGATGGCCATGTCTACCGATGTATACTTGAGGGAGAACTCCTCTGAGGGGATGAGGGAATTAAGACTGGGGACGGAAGAGGAATGAGGCGCTGACAAATCGTAAACCAATCTGAGTTTATTAGAGAACTTGCCCTTGACAAGCCCAATAGGGCTGACTCTCCAGGTGTTAAATGGGGGCTGTGTGAAAGGGCCTATGATGAAGTCTCGGTCCAACTCTGACTGTAGTAGTTGGTCAATGGCTCGTTCATCCATAGCTGCTGACCGCAGGTTCTGGCATTCGTGCGTGAGGTGAGGAAGAGAAATAAGTCCAGTGTGAAAGCCCTGAGTGAAGCCCTGAACAAGGTAGACAGATAGTGAGGGGGTAGGATGATCGGTAAGGTAGACGCTGAGCCACGAGACGTTGACCCGGCTTAGTCAAGATTTCTTGATCTGTTTGACCTCACACATAATCCTGGGATGAGCCCTATGACACTGCGTGCATACGTGGAGCAGCCTGCACTGACTGAAATTGCATGACCCGCTATTATAATTGTTGCAAATTGCTGCACCCCCCATGGTCTTGACCGGGCGCCCAAATTTATCCGTCTGCGGCAGGCGTGCCGGCGCCTGTGGGCCCTGAGCGGTGCCTGAGGTAGAAGGGCCGTCTGAGGGCGGGGCTGCCACTGAGCTAGCGCACCAAGTCGCGGTGTGAGTAGCCGATTGGCAAATCGCACAAAGAGGAGACCGTAGCCCCGCGAAGTGGCGGCAGAATAGCTCTGTATCCATGACGCTCCAATCAGTAGGTGTCTGGAACTGGGAGAGCCTGGCGGCCGCCTTAGCGGAGAAGGAGCGGTGGTAGTCGTAAAATGAAAAACCGCCGTATTTATAACCTAAATCTACTACCACATGGAGGTAGCGATCCAGCTCCTCCCTCCTGCCAGGGGAGACTGAGCAGATGATGTCCCTCATCATGCCGAAGGCTAATGTAAATTCGGTGACAGAAAGCTTCCTGTCCAGCCTGGGGTCTTTGGTCTTGAGGACCACCGACACGTCCCCCCATGTATAAGCCTTGTTTTCTGCCAGTTCATGAATAGAAATGAGAAGCGAAGCCAGATTGACATCCTTGCCCTCTAGGATGTCCTTCCTGATGCTAGCTGATACCAGATGAGAAGGGTACACTACTGATGTACACCCGGTGGTACCTGCGAGAGGGCTAGTCACTGCCTGGGATGCTGGTACTGGAGGAGACACGGGCGGGCGGGTCTTGAGGAGGGCCATCCGATTCTGGACCTCTGACATTGAGGTCGTCAGGGAAGACACCAAGGTATGGAGCTGTGAAATAGCAGAAGCAATAGAGCCCAGTGAGGCCTGCTGGGTACTAGCCTCAGCCGCTGCTGGGGGAGGAAAGAGGAGCCTGAAAAGCTCGGCCTTTCTGGCTGTTGCCGGAAAGGGTACGCCTCTGCGCCTAAGCTCAGCTGTCAGCTTAGGAATAGTCCATGCTCTGGGAGAACGTTGGCTGCCACTCTCTGAGACTAGAGACGGAGATAATGGGGCAGTGAGGTCCTCGCTGCCAGCCCGAGACATGGTGGCGTAATCCAGACCTGGCGAGCCTATTAGTCCTTGGGTTCGGGTTTTCTCCTATGCGGAACCTATATGAGGGTGACATGGATTACAAGACTCGATGGAGACTCCTGAAAAGAATATATGCTTTAACAAGAAGGATGCTTCCGCTCATGAGCGTTTCCTCCTGGATGATGTTTTTTTTTTTTTTTCTTACCTAAGGAGGCACCGTCCCACCAGGTGCAGGGTGGACCTACTGAAAACGTGACTGACCTGAGGAGATGAAGGTGAAGTTTGAGAGTTCTATACCTGAACAGAAATGCTAGCCAAAATAGTGACTTCATGGAGGTGAGATTTCAGAAATGAAATGAAACAAAATAAAAAAAATAAAACAAACAACAAAAAATGAAATGTAGCTTCCTTTTCCCCCCTTTTTTTTTTTTTTTTCAGCAGGTATGAAACTTAGAAGCAAATTATAGTGAAATGTGGTCGATGAGCCAAGCCCCCGGTAGGAATCCGAAGTTTGAAGAATCAACTGGACTCAAACCGGGATGCGTATGACAGTGAAATGAGTGAATCCGCCATGACAGATGTCCGGATCGCCATGCCACAATCTTGCGACCGAGCACGAAACGGATTCTGGAGCATGTACTGAAATGAGGTGTGTCCTAGGGCACGCCGAGACGAATTTGGTACACGGATGTGACTATTCGTACCGGAGCGTGATAGGTGAGATGAAATGATACCCATGACAAAGACAAGAATCAGAGGATGTGCCCATGAATGAAACAAAACGAATCCTGTCTTTGGAGCATGTACTGAAATGAGGCGTGACAGCTGGGCACACCGGAACAAATCGGTGCATCAATAAATGCAACAGGATTCAAATCGGAGCGTGATAAATGACAGAAATGATATGCCATGACAGAGACAAGAATCAACGACTGGACAGATGGTTACAACAAAGAATCCGTCTCTGGAGCATGTACTGAAATGAGGCGTAACAGCTGGGCACACCGGAACGAATCGGTGCATCAATAAATGCAACAGGATTCGAATCGGAGCGTGATAAGTGACAGAAATGATATGCCATGACAGAGACAAGAATCAACGACTGGACAGATGGTTACAACAAAGAATCCGTCTCTGGAGCACGTACTGAAATGAGGTGTAACAGCTGGGCACACCGGAACGAATCGGTGCATCAATTAATGCGACGGGATTCGAATCGGAGCGTAATAAGTGACAGAAATGGTATGCCATGACAAAGACTAGAATCAGGGACTGTGCCTGAACCTGCGAGTGACTCAGTCTCTGGAGCATGTACAGAAATGAGGCCGAAAACTGGGGCACTTCGAAGCGAATCGGTGCATCAGGGATGCGACAGGATTCGCACCGGAGCGCGTGTGACAGAAATGAAATGATTAGAAAATTGATTGAAATGATTTGATCTGACATAAAAGATTGAAATGATACGAAGTGACATGAAATGACCGAAATAATTAGAACGGAATGAAATGATAGAAATGACTCAAACATATGAAATGAATTGCATTTGGAACGGTCGGACCGGTTTACCGCTTGAAAGGCCCGACATTTGAAATGTTGCGGACTGCTAGGTTTAACGTAACGAGCAGTCGGCTGTGGTATCGAAGTGATTCGACCGATTAGAATATTTAAGAAATGATTGGGGAGCCGTTCGGCTCGAAATGACGTGCCTACGAAATGAAGTGCCCGATGTGCCACGACCGACGCGTCTTCGAAAGGAAATAACAACTTTCCTTCGCAAGGAAAAGGAGTAGTGACATGAGGTAACGAGTACGAGTGACACAGTTTAAGACGTTCGTGAAATGAAAAGTGAGAGGTTCGTGAGTTCAGGATATCGTGTTTAAGTGACATTGTAACACATGAAATGAAAACTGGGTGCCGAAGCCCTACCTGCGACAGCCAGCCCAGACGCGATGTACGACAACGGCAGTTTCTTTGAGTATGCGACACTCGGACGGAAAACACACGAACGCCAACGACGACAAGACGATAGACAACACGGACACGATCAAGACAAACACGGGAACTCACGAACACAACTCGCTACGCTTGGTCTCAAACAGTCGGCCCTTGATTTCTGACGTATCAGATATCGCGCACCGGAACCGACGAGGAAGGCAGGCGAACGGGCTAGTTATATACCCCACCGGGCTCCTCCCATAATTCCAGGCCACCATACTGGCCTTTCTAATATATATATATATATATATATATATATATATATATATATATATAATGTTAGATATATAAAGCATGTATTGGAATAGACATTGGAATAGACGTTTCCTGATTCCCTTAATCACATCCATTACAATGTAACATCACTTCCGGTGGATGTGGTTCCACTTCCGGCGGCTGATATTGTGACTTGAAACACAAGGAGGAAGAGGTGTTTCTACTTCGCCCTCCTGCCTATATATAAGAAGTGACGATCACCTAACCCCGCCCGACATGTTCCTTATTGGACGAAACGCTGCATAGGGTGGAGCCTGCAGCTCTGACGTCACAACACTACACATGCTGCCATTCTGTTGTTTGAAAAGAAATGTTAACCAAGGACTTTTTGAGTTCCTGAAATGCTCCTTTTAATTCTCCAAATGTCAGTACCCTGTATGCTTTTCACTTGCTTGTCATATTTACACTGTGCCATTTCTTGGAACATGGACTCTTTACTCTCAATGACAGGGGATTTTTATTTATATAGTTATTGTTTGTATTTCTAGCGCTGCATATCTTTATACATGATTGACCAAAGGCAGAGTGCCTTTGACCAATCATGGCTCAGGGGCTCAAGTCCACACCCCCCCACTATATAAGGCTGCTGCTTACATGGGGGATGTGGTGTATCAGGACTTTACAAAAGCATTTGATACAGTCTGTTGGGGTGGACCATAAGGTATGTGCCTGGATAGAAAACTGGCTATGGGGGTGTGTCAATCAACGTATACTCAGAATAGTCTAGAATAGTGGTCTCCATACTGCGGCCCGGGGGACAGATGTGGCCCTTTGATTGCTTTTATCCGGGCCTTGGGGCATTATTCCCTCCACTGTCAGCAACAGTGGGGTATAGTTCCTGCCACTGACACCAACAATATGGCACTATTTCTCCCACTGACACTAATCATGGGACACTATTCTTCCCACTGACACCAATGATGGGGCACTATTCCTCCCACTGACACCAACAACATGGCACTGTTTCTCCCACTGACACCAATCTGGGAATGAGGTCAATTGATTTATAGTCTAATAGCAGAAAAGAGAACTCAAATCTTTCTTCATAGTGACCAATCAGGCTGAATTTTTTTATAGGCAACTGAAACAGAATTTTGCAACATTTTCGGGGGTTTTTGACTGTAGTTTTCCTCAGTTTGTGTAAATAAAGCTGTAAGGGTTTCTTTGTTGGGCTTATAAGGGTTTGATATGTTTGTTAAGGGGCCAAAAGAGCATTTTCCCGGGCACAGGGTGCCAACCGTGGAATGCTGGACAACAAGAGGTTGGTGAAAAAGGTGGTTGAGTTGATAATGAACACTTGTAAGATCTGATAGCAGATTGGAGACATTTCCAGAGAAAAGAGGACAAAGTCAACAGACCTAAATTTCTCGGTGTTATCTCGACCCGACTACAGACAGCCATGGTGTAGGGGGTGTGGTGTAGGAGCACTGAAGGTGTCATGTGATCTGTGGACATAGGTTGGGTCTTTAGATGATGTTCTCCATCGGATGGGGTAATACCATGGATGCCCAGATATAACACTACGGTGTAAGAGAAATCAGACCGCCAAAGCAGTTTGAACTTTTGACATTTTTTTTATTTGACACATAAAATCCAACACATTACATAGACCCCATCACATCAGAGGTTCCCCATTACACCAAAGGTCCCCTATTCTATCTGAGCGACCCATCATATCAGAGGTCCCCCATTACACCAAATGTCTACTATTCCATCCGAACCCCCCCCATTACATCAGAGGTCCCCTATTCCATCTGAGCGACCCATTACATCAGAGGTCCCCCACTACACTAAAGGTTCCTTAATCCATCTCCCCATTACATCAGAGGTCACCCATTACATCAGAGTTCCCCCATTACACCAGATGTCCCCCATTGCATTTGATCCCCTTCATCACATCAGAGGTCCCCCATTACACCAAAGGTCCCCTATTCTATCTGAGCGACCCATCATATCAGAGGTCCCCCATTACACCAAATGTCTACTATTCCATCCGAACCCCCCCATTACATCAGAGGTACCCTATTCCATCTGAGCGACCCATTACATCAGAGGTCCCCCACTACACTAAAGGTTCCTTAATCCATCTCCCCATTACATCAGAGGTCACCCATTACATCAGAGTTCCCCCATTACACCAGATGTCCCCCATTGCATTTGATCCCCTTCATCACATCAGAAGTCCCCCGTTCCATCAGAGCCCCCATCATAGCAGACTCCCCCAAAAGCATCAGAGTCCCTCCAACACCGGGGGTGGGCTTGGCCCCTTAGTTCCAGTGAAGGGAACTCTTAAGGCATCAGCATACCAAGACATTTTGGACAATTTCATGCTCCCAACTCTGTGGGACCGGTTTGAGGACGGCTCCTTCCTGTTCCAACATGAATGCCCACCAGTGTACAGAGCAAGGACCATAAAGACATGGATGAGTGAGTTTTTTTCTTCAAATATAAAATCTTTCTTGATAAATTTAAGCCAAACTGTATTCTGCTACATTTCCTTGGTAAAAATCACCCAGATCAGTGTCTATTGTTTAGTCTGTATGAAAGTTTCAAACTACGGTTGCCTCTGCGCCTAAGCTCAGCTGTCAGCTTAGGAATAGTCCATGCTCTGGGAGAACGTTGGCTGCCACTCTCTGAGACTAGAGACGGAGATAATGGGGCAGTGAGGTCCTCGCTGCCAGCCCGAGACATGGTGGCGTAATCCAGACCTGGCGAGCCTATTAGTCCTTGGGTTCGGGTTTTCTCCTATGCGGAACCTATATGAGGGTGACATGGATTACAAGACTCGATGGAGACTCCTGAAAAGAATATATGCTTTAACAAGAAGGATGCTTCCGCTCATGAGCGTTTCCTCCTGGATGATGTTTTTTTTTTTTTTCTTACCTAAGGAGGCACCGTCCCACCAGGTGCAGGGTGGACCTACTGAAAACTTGACTGACCTGAGGAGATGAAGGTGAAGTTTGAGAGTTCTATACCTGAACAGAAATGCTAGCCAAAATAGTGACTTCATGGAGGTGAGATTTTAGAAATGAAATGAAACAAAATAAAAGAAATAAAACAAACAACAAAAAATGAAATGTAGCTTCCTTTTCCCCTTTTTTTTTTTTTTTTTTTTTCAGCAGGTATGAAACTTAGAAGCAACTTATAGTGAAATGTGGTCGATGAGCCAAGCCCCCGGTAGGAATCCGAAGTTTGAAGAATCAACTGGACTCAAACCGGGATGCGGTATGACAGTGAAATGAGTGAATCCGCCATGACAGATGTCCGGATCGCCATGCCACAATCTTGCGACCGAGCACGAAACGGATTCTGGAGCATGTACTGAAATGAGGTGTGTCCTAGGGCACGCTGAGACGAATTTGGTACACGGATGTGACTATTCGTACCGGAGCGTGATAGGTGAGATGAAATGATACCCATGACAAAGACAAGAATCAGAGGATGTGCCCATGAATGAAACAAAACAAATCCTGTCTTTGGAGCATGTACTGAAATGAGGCGTGACAGCTGGGCACACCGGATAAAATCGGTGCATCAATAAATGCAACAGGATTCAAATCGGAGCGTGATAAATGACAGAAATGATATGCCATGACAGAGACAAGAATCAACGACTGGACAGATGGTTACAACAAAGAATCCGTCTCTGGAGCATGTACTGAAATGAGGCGTAACAGCTGGGCACACCGGAACGAATCGGTGCATCAATAAATGCAACAGGATTCGAATCGGAGCGTGATAAGTGACAGAAATGATATGCCATGACAGAGACAAGAATCAACGACTGGACAGATGGTTACAACAAAGAATCCGTCTCTGGAGCACGTACTGAAATGAGGTGTAACAGCTGGGCACACCGGAACGAATCGGTGCATCAATTAATGCGACGGGATTCGAATCGGAGCGTAATAAGTGACAGAAATGGTATGCCATGACAAAGACTAGAATCAGGGACTGTGCCTGAACCTGCGAGTGACTCAGTCTCTGGAGCATGTACAGAAATGAGGCCGAAAACTGGGGCACTTCGAAGCGAATCGGTGCATCAGGGATGCGACAGGATTCGCACCGGAGCGCGTGTGACAGAAATGAAATGATTAGAAAATTGATTTAAATGATTTGATCTGACATAAAAGATTGAAATGATACGAAGTGACATGAAATGACCGAAATAATTCGAACGGAATGAAATGATAGAAATGACTCAAACATATGAAATGAATTGCATTTGGAACGGTCGGACCGGTTTACCGCTTGAAAGGCCCGACATTTGAAATGTTGCGGACTGCTAGATTTAACGTAACGAGCAGTCGGCTGTGGTATCGAAGTGATTCGACCGATTCGAATATTTAAGAAATGATTGGGGAGCCGTTCGGCTCGAAATGACGTGCCTACGAAATGAAGTGCCCGATGTGCCACGACCGACGCGTCTTCGAAAGGAAATAACAACTTTCCTTCGCAAGGAAAAGGAGTAGTGACATGAGGTAACGAGTACGAGTGACACAGTTTAAGACGTTCGTGAAATGAAAAGTGAGAGGTTCGTGAGTTCAGGATATCGTGTTTAAGTGACATTGTAACACATGAAATGAAAACTGGGTGCCGAAGCCCTACCTGCGACAGCCAGCCCAGACGCGATGTACGACAACGGCAGTTTCTTTGAGTATGCGACACTCGGACGGAAAACACACGAACGCCAACGACGACAAGACGATAGACAACACGGACACGATCAAGACAAACACGGGAACTCACGAACACAACTCGCTACGCTTGGTCTCAAACAGTCGGCCCTTGATTTCTGACGTATCAGATATCGCGCACCGGAACCGACGAGGAAGGCAGGCGAACGGGCTAGTTATATACCCCACCGGGCTCCTCCCATAATTCCAGGCCACCATACTGGCCTTTCTAATATATATATATATATATATATATATATATATAATGTTAGATATATAAAGCATGTATTGGAATAGACATTGGAATAGACGTTTCCTGATTCCCTTAATCACATCCATTACAATGTAACATCACTTCCGGTGGATGTGGTTCCACTTCCGGCGGCTGATATTGTGACTTGAAACACAAGGAGGAAGAGGTGTTTCTACTTCGCCCTCCTGCCTATATATAAGAAGTGACGATCACCTAACCCCGCCCGACATGTTCCTTATTGGACGAAACGCTGCATAGGGTGGAGCCTGCAGCTCTGACGTCACAACACTACACATGCTGCCATTCTGTTGTTTGAAAAGAAATGTTAACCAAGGACTTTTTGAGTTCCTGAAATGCTCCTTTTAATTCTCCAAATGTCAGTACCCTGTATGCTTTTCACTTGCTTGTCATATTTACACTGTGGGTGATGCCATTTCTTGGAACATGGACTCTTTACTCTCAATGACAGGGGATTTTTATTTATATAGTTATTGTTTGTATTTCTAGCGCTGCATATCTTTATACATGATTGACCAAAGGCAGAGTGCCTTTGACCAATCATGGCTCAGGGGCTCAAGTCCACACCCCCCCACTATATAAGGCTGCTGCTTACATGGGGGATGTGGTGTATCAGGACTTTGCAAAAGCATTTGATACAGTCTGTTGGGGTGGACCATAAGGTATGTGCCTGGATAGAAAACTGGCTATGGGGGTGTGTCAATCAACGTATACTCAGAATAGTCTAGAATAGTGGTCTCCATACTGCGGCCCGGGGGACAGATGTGGCCCTTTGATTGCTTTTATCCGGGCCTTGGGGCATTATTCCCTCCACTGTCAGCAACAGTGGGGTATAGTTCCTGCCACTGACACCAACAATATGGCACTATTTCTCCCACTGACACTAATCATGGGACACTATTCTTCCCACTGACACCAATGATGGGGCACTATTCCTCCCACTGACACCAACAACATGGCACTGTTTCTCCCACTGACACCAATCTGGGAATGAGGTCAATTGATTTATAGTCTAATAGCAGAAAAGAGAACTCAAATCTTTCTTCATAGTGACCAATCAGGCTGAATTTTTTTATAGGCAACTGAAACAGAATTTTGCAACATTTTCGGGGGTTTTTGACTGTAGTTTTCCTCAGTTTGTGTAAATAAAGCTGTAAGGGTTTCTTTGTTGGGCTTATAAGGGTTTGATATGTTTGTTAAGGGGCCAAAAGAGCATTTTCCCGGGCACAGGGTGCCAACCGTGGAATGCTGGACAACAAGAGGTTGGTGAAAAAGGTGGTTGAGTTGATAATGAACACTTGTAAGATCTGATAGCAGATTGGAGACATTTCCAGAGAAAAGAGGACAAAGTCAACAGACCTAAATTTCTCGGTGTTATCTCGACCCGACTACAGACAGCCATGGTGTTGGGTGTGTGGTGTAGGAGCACTGAAGGTGTCATGTGATCTGTGGACATAGGTTGGGTCTTTAGATGATGTTCTCCATCGGATGGGGTAATACCATGGATGCCCAGATATAACACTACGGTGTAAGAGAAATCAGACCGCCAAAGCAGTTTGAACTTTTGACATTTTTTTTATTTGACACATAAAATCCAACACATTACATAGACCACATCACATCAGAGGTTCCCCATTACACCAAAGGTCCCCTATTCTATCTGAGCGACCCATCATATCAGAGGTCCCCCATTACACCAAATGTCTACTATTCCATCCGAACCCCCCCATTACATCAGAGGTCCCCTATTCCATCTGAGCGACCCATTACATCAGAGGTCCCCCACTACACTAAAGGTTCCTTAATCCATCTTCCCATTACATCAGAGGTCCCCCATTACACCAGATGTCCCCCATTGCATTTGATCCCCTTCATCACATCAGAAGTCCCCCGTTCCATCAGAGCCCCCATCATAGCAGACTCCCCCAAAAGCATCAGAGTCCCTCCAACACCGGGGGTGGGCTTGGCCCCTTAGTTCCAGTGAAGGGAACTCTTAAGGCATCAGCATACCAAGACATTTTGGACAATTTCATGTTCCCAACTCTGTGGGACCGGTTTGAGGACGGCTCCTTCCTGTTCCAACATGAATGCCCACCAGTGTACAGAGCAAGGACCATAAAGACATGGATGAGCGAGTTTTTTTCTTCAAATATAAAATCTTTCTTGATAAATTTAAGCCAAACTGTATTCTGCTACATTTCCTTGGTAAAAATCATCCAGATCAGTGTCTACTGTTTAGTCTGTATGAAAGTTTCAAACTACGGTATATAGATTTAAAAATCCCGATGTACTGATGGCCTATCTCATTTCTTGAGACCTCAAAATGCCAGGACGGTACAAATACCCCCCAAATTACCCCTTTTTGGATAGTAGACAGTCCAAGGCATTTTTTTCTGTCATTTTGTTCCTTGATTAACAATCGATCTACACCAGGGGGCGCTTTTTAAAATTTTTGTTTTTCATATAAAGAATTTGTCAAAAACTGCCTGCTGTCTTTTTTTTAACTACACTATTTTGGTAAATGGGTACCCCATACTCATGTACATGGTGGGGGGGCAAGATCTGGGGTCTCCTTTTAAAGGAGGCTTCCCAATTCTGATAAGCCCCCTGCCCTCGGACTCCCCCCCCCCCAACAACCAGCCTGGATTACAGGAAAGAGGCCCTTGTCCTCATCAACATGGGGACAAGGTGCTTTGTGGTGTGACAGAGCCCCCCGTGCCCCAAAGCACCCCCTGCTATGTTGAGGGCATGTGGTCTGATATGTGGTATGGTATAGTTCGTGGTGGGGGTGCTTTCTCAAGGTTCTCTCCAAAATCCCAAAGAGCCTGGTATGGATTGGGGGGGAGACCCCCAAACCATTTTTGTCTTAATTTTTCATTGCAGGCAATTCTTTTTTTTTACATTCAGCTGTAAGCTGATGACTCATCAGTTGGTGCACTGATGATGCACCGGATGGTGATGTCACAAGGGGTAGGGACCACCATGTGACATCACCAGGTAGCCCCACCCCTTGCTTATTTAGGAAATGTCACCCGGCGGAGCAGCCCTTCAGCGGTCAGCTGTCATCGCGGGCAGAGCTTTTATTTCATGGATCTGCAATTTATTTTTTAATTTATTTTTTTTTATATTTTTTTTATTTTTCATTAAAGGACTTTTCAAAAACTTATGTTGCATTTTATTTATTTTTTTAGACTTTTTTTGGTGAATGGGTAGGGGTACAATGTACCCCATACTCATTCACTGGGGGTCATCTTGTTAAAGGAGGCTTCCAGATTCCGATAAGCCCCCTGCCCGCAGACCCCCACTACCACCACCCAGGGTTGTGGGGAAAGGGCCCTTGTCCCCATAAAAAGGAGGACAAGGTGCTCTGGGGTGGGGGTGCCCCAAAGCATCCACTCCCCCACACTGAGGGCATGTGGCCTGGTATGGACCAGGGAGTGAGGAGTGCTCGCCCACCTCCCCTTTGATAAGTATTGTTTTTGGTCACTTTCAAAGTCCCACCCATCAAGGGGTATCGTGTTTTTCCTTTTTATACATTGTACAGATGTGCCACTTTGCAGGCACACTAAGGAGACCCCCCAGGCACTATATTTAAAGGATTTTTTTAATTTTATTGTTTCACTTTAAGCATCATTAAAATCACTGCTCCTTTAAAAACAATTTTGTCTTTTTAATTGCATTGATATATGTACCCCAGGGCAGTACCCAGACCCCCCATACCCCTTTTTGTGGACAATTACTTACATATAAGCCTTTAAAATGGGGACTTTTGATCTCTCATGTTTTGCTCCCATAGAATTCAATGGAGTTTGCGGTTGGGGGTCAAACTTTTCCCCTGTTCGGGAGTTCTGCTGTGAACCGAACAGGGGAGTGTGCAGCCCATCTCTAACCGGGACAAACCGAGAAGGTGAAAGACCCAAGTAAGGAACACAGACAGCTATTAAAATATAACAGGAGGTATAACCCTTCCACACTCCATACAAAACAAAATGCTATGACTTAGGAAACATTTTACATTGATCTCTATCACACTAAATGTCTATAGTATATATTTAGAGTCTCAAGCTAAGCGTTCTCCACATGTTAAGTCTCTGTGTTCCTCCAGCTTCTGGTCCAGAATCTTCTCAGAATGATCCTTCTCAGCTTGTTGCTGGCCTGGAAGATGACGGCGGCCTCCACCGATGGAGATAATATTTGTAAATTCCAAAAAACTATTGACAGTGAGGAACGTGGAAGAAAAGTCATCACTTGATACCCGCAGAAGAATGTGAGAATGAGAAGTAAGAAGAAGATTGTCCTCAGTGCAGTGACATGAGCCTGAAGATTTGGACGTGTTGATCCAGAGTCGTTATTCTTCACCCTCCAGACGTGTCTGAGAAGAAAGGAGGAAGTGAGGACCAGGCACAGAAGACTAAGGCAGAATGGAAGAATGATGCCTAGGACAGTCATAGGAACAAGATAGGAAAGACTGATACTGAACCTGTTACCAGAGGCTTCGGTGCTGTTCTCAGTAGACTGGATACTTTCTGCATTGACAGCCCGGAACCACGGGACACTCACAATGAACACCCCAAGTGCTGTCAGGAATAGAAGGTGACTCAGGAAATTGGACACAATTCTCTTTAACCAGATGAAGAACCCATAGCTGAGATTGGTGATGGTGGTACAGTAATGAGCCGAGAGCCAGAAGGTCAACCAGAAGTTGTAATAGATTAGGAAGTAAATTGATGTGCTCATAAATACAAATACTTGTTTAATATTAAAGGTTTCCAGAGACAAGACGAAGATCATTCCCTCTATACTCATCACACACTGGAGGAGAAGATTCACAATCCCCTTAGCCAGAAAGATCACATCGGTGGGACTCAACTTCCCTTTCTTTCTGATGATGTCCAGGTTACCCATCACAATACAAGTGTAAGAAGGGATTGCCAAGCCGAGTCCCAAGACTGAAGAGATCAAAGTAGATAATTCCAGGGACATCATGCTGAGGTTTGGTGTGATCTCCGGACAGAGATGACGGGACACGTCCAGTGATAGCAGACAGAATGATATATTTAGAGTTGTAATTATGGAAAAAGCCTTCAGAGATCCGTCTCATGATTGACTTTGCATAAATGTGATGGATTTCATTGCAATGCCGACATCTAAAGTACAGAGCAAACCCGTGTAATACAATCTCTGACTCATTTCCATTATACTGAAATAATTAACCAATTCAGAACTGGCAGCTTTATGTTTCTTATTGAATATTATATACACTCAGCACTATGACTATTATATACACTCAGCACTATGATTATTATATACACTCAGCACTATGACTATTATATACACTCAGTACTATGACTATTATATACACTCAGTACTATGACTATTATATACGCTCAGCACTATGACTATTATATACACTCAGCACTATGACTATTATATACACTCAGCACTATGACTATTATATACACTCAGCACTATGACTATAATATACACTCAGTACTATGACTATTATATACACTCAGCACTATGACTATAATATACACTCAGTACTATGACTATAATATACACTCAGTACTATGACTATAATATACACTCAGTACTATGACAATTGATCTTCCAGTTTACAGTGAACATAGTCTCTCCTATCTCTACACTAAAACTATATTTTGGGAATAAAGCATGGTGGCATTATATATGAATAGGGATGAGCCGAACACCCCCCGGCTCAGTTCGCACCAGAACTTTCGAACGGACCCCAAATTCGTACAAACTTTAGAACCCCATTGAAGTCTATGGGACTCGAATGTTCGAAATGAAAAGTGCTAATTTTAACGGCTAATATGCAAGATACTGTCCTAAAAAGGGTTTGGGGACCTGGCTCCTGCCCCAGGGGACATGGGTCAATGCCTAAAATGTTTTTAAAAATGGCCGTTTTGGCGGGAGCACTGATTTTAATGACGATTAAAGTGAAAAAAAAGTGAAATATTCCTTTAAATATGGTGCCTGGGGGTGTCTGTAGTATGCCTGTGAAGTGCCACGTGTTTCCCGTATTTAGAACTGTCCCTGCACAAAATGACATTAAACGGAAATAACGTAATTTAAAACTGCTTGCGGTTTTAATGTTATACAGTGGTGTGAAAAAGTGTTTGCCCCCTTCCTCATTTCCTGTTCCTTTGCATGTTTGTCACACTTAAGTGTTTGGGAACATCAAACCAATTTAAACAATAGTCAAGGACAACACAAGTAAACACAAAATGCAATTTGTAAATGAAGGTGTTTATTATTAAAGGTGAAAAAAAAATCCAAACCATCATGGCCCTGTGTGAAAAAGTGATTGCCCCCTAAACCTAATAACTGGTTGGGCCACCCTTAGCAGCAACAACTGCAACCAAGCGTTTGCGATAACGTGCAATGAGGCTTTTACAGCGTCCTGGAGGAATTTTGGCCCACTCATCTTTGCAGAATTGTCCTAATTCAGTTACATTAGAGGGTTTTCGAGCATGAACGGCCTTTTTAAAGTCATACCACAACATCTCAATAGGATTCAGGTCAGGACTTTGGCTAGGCCACTCCAAAGTCTTCATTTTGTTTTTCTTCAGCCATTCGGTGGTGGACTTGCTGGTGTGTTTAGGATCATTGTCCTGCTGCAGAACCCAAGTTCGTTTCAGCTTGAGTACACGAACAGATGGTCGGACATTCTCCTTCAGGATCTCTTGGTAGACAGCAGAATTCATAGTTCCTTTTATCACGGCAAGTCTTCCAGGTCCTGAAGCAGCAAAACAGCCCCAGACCATCACACTACCACCACCATATTTTACTGTTGGTATAATGTTCTTTTTATGAAATGCAGTGTTCCTTCTACGCCAGATATACTTGGACACACACCTTCCAAAGAGTTCCACTTTTGTCTCATCGCTCCACAGAATGTTGTCCCAAAAGTCTTGGGGATCATCAAAATGTGTTGTGGAGAAATTGAGACGAGCTTTGATGTTCTTTTTGCTCAGCAGTGGTTTTCTCCTTGGAACTCTGCCATGCAGGCCATTTTTGCCCAGTCTCTTCCTGATGGTGGAGGCATGAACGCTGACCTTAACTGAGGCAAGTGAGGCCTGCAGTTCCTTGGACGTTGTTGTGGGGTCTTTTGGGACCTCTTGGATGAGTCGTCGCTGCGCTCTTGGGGTCATTTTGGGCGGCCGGCCACTCCTGGGAAGGTTCACCACTCTTCCATGTCTTCGCCATTTGTGGATAATGGCTCTCACTGTGGTTCGCTGGATTCCCAAAGCTTTGGAAATGGCTTTATAACCCTTTCCAGACTGATAGATCTCAATTACTTTCTTTCTCAATTGTTCCTGAATTTCTTTGGGTCTCGGCATGATGTGTAGCTTTTAAGGATCTTCTGGTGGACCTTACTGTGTCAAGCAGCTCCTATTTAAGTGATGCCTTGATTGTGAACAGGTGTGGCAATAATCAGGCCTGGGTGTGGCTAGAGAAATTAAACTCAGGTGTGGACAACCACAGTTATAGTATGTTATAGTTATAGTATGCAATCACTTTTTCACACAGGGCCATGATGGTTTGGATTTTTTTTCACCTTTAATAATAAACACCTTCATTTACAAATTGCATTTTGTGTTTACTTGTGTTGTCCTTGACTATTGTTTAAATTGGTTTGATGTTCCGAAACACTTAAAGAGGAAGTAAACCCCTTCAAACCACTTTGACCTACAGGTAAGCCTAGATTAAGGCTTACCTGTAGGTCCAAGCAATATCTCCTAAACCTATATGGTTTAGGAGATATTTGCCCGAAAATGGGCACCGCTGTCATAGACAGCGGCGCACAGGCGCACTAAATGCGGCAAGTCCAAGAATGGATTTGCCTAATTTGTCGACTCCCGTGCACATGCGCGGGAGTGACGTCATCGCGGCTTCGCCGAATGCCAGCGGCGGAGCTGCGAGACGCGACTCCCGTGCGCATGCGCGGGAGTGACGTCATCGCGGCTTCGCCGCTGTCATTCGTCGGAGCTGCGAGACGCCACCAGCAAGATGGATGCGGCGGACTACAGGGGACAGCGGTGACTTTGCTGGCTCCTGTGTCAGGTAAGTGACACATAATGAGCTACTATGCAATGCATAGTAGTCCATTATGCTTTACCTTTGCAGGGAAAAAAAGAGGAAGTAAACCCATCAGGGTTTACTTCCTCTTTAAGTGTGACAAACATGCAAAGGAACAGGAAATGAGGAAGGGGACAAACACTTTTTCACACCACTGTATTCCTGCACCATGTAAATCAGACGCTGGCGATGGTTGCTGGAACCGATCATACCTTGGAGCTGCGGACTAAAAAATTGTCTGAACACATCGGTCAGACGGCCGCCTTCTCCACCGCTCCTTCTGACCGATGCCTCAGCAACACGTTGTCCAGGACCAGGAGTTTGTAACCTCCCAGTCTCTGGGAACGCGTTGCACAGACCTTTCTGCAAGGCCTCCTGGAGATGTCTCATCCTCTGCTCCCTCTGCGACGCCAAGATAAGGTCGCCAACCTAACCCTTGTACCGTGGATCAAGGAAAGTGGCCAGCCAGTAATGGTCCTTCTCCTTGATCCGAACAATACAAGGATCCTTCCGCAGGCTTTGCAGGATCAGGGAGGACATGCAACGTAGGTTAGCTGAGGCATTCGGTCCGGAGTCCTCTGGGTCACTAAGGACAACATGATCCGCAGCTACCTCCTCCCAGCCACGTACAAGTCCACGGGTTTCTTGGGACTGTAAATCATCCCTACAAGACTGCTGCTGCTGCTGATGCTGAGTGCCAGCCTCCACCTTCATGCTGACACAATTATCCTCCTCCTCCTCCTCCTCCTCTTCCTGTGTGATGGGTGGCACAGCAGGAACACTGTCTGGATAAAGGGGCCTTGAGAGGCAAGGAAGTCCTCCTCTTCCTGCCTCTGTTCTGCCTCAAGTGCCCTGTCCATTATTCCACGCAGCGTATGCTCCAAGAGGTGGACAAGAGGTACACTGTCACTGCTCACCATCCTTGTGGCCTCCTCAAACGGTGACAAGAGAGTGCATGCATCCCTGATCATGCCCCACTGGCGTGGTGAGAAAAAAACGAGCTCCCCTGACCCTGTCCTGGTGCCGTAGTCGCACAGGTACTCATTGATGTCCCTCTGTGGCATGTGCAGCCGCTGCAGCATGGCCAACGTTGAGTTCCACCTGGTGGGCATGTCACATATAAGGTGGTTCTTGGGCAGGTTCAACTCCTTTTGGAGCTCAGCCAGCCGAGCACAGGCATTAAATGATCAGCGGAAATGCACACAGACTTTCCTGGCCTGCTTCAGGATATCCTGTAAGCCCGGGTACCTGCCCAAGAACCGCTGCACCACCAGGTTAAGGACGTGAGCCACACAGGGCACATGGGTCAGTTGTCCCTGTCAGAGGGCAGGGAGGAGGTTGGTGCCATTGTCGCAAACCACCTTTCCTGGCTTAAGCTGGCGTGGCATCAACCAATTCTCGGCATTCCCCTGCAGAGCTGACAAAACATCCGCCCCAGTGTGGCTCCTGTCCCCCAAACAAACCAGCACAAGCATGGCATGGCATCGTTTTGCCTGCGTACTTGCGTAGCCCTGGAACACCTACGGAGCACCGCTGGTTTTGAGGACAGAGCACTGTAAGAGTCCATGGAGTAAGAAGAAGAGGAGGGGGTGGAGGAGAGAGGTGTGTCACAACCAATAGTAGCATTTTGGAGGCGTGGTGGCGCAACAACCTCCAACACTACAGCACCTTGTCCTGCATCCTTCCCAGCTGCCAGAAGAGTGACCCAATGGGCCGTGAAAGACAGGTAACATCCCTGTCCATGCCTGCTGGACCATGAGTCAGCGGTAATATGCACCTTACCGCTGACTGCCCTGTCCAGCGAGGCAAGGACATTGCCTTCCACATGCCGGTAGAGAGCCGGAATCGCCTTCCGTGAGAAAAAGTGGCGTTTGGGGACCTGACACTGAGAAACCGCACATTGTACAAACTCACGGAAGGGGGCCGAGTCTACCAACTGAAAAGGCAGCAGTTGAAGCTAGCATTCAACCGCTGGGCATGTGGATGGCTGGGAGTGAACTTCTTTCGCCGGTCCAGCAGCTGGGGCAGGGACATTTGCTTGCTATAATCGGACGTAGGTGTACTGCTAGCAGACTGCCCGGAAGCACTTGGCTGTGACACACCCAATTGTACACCTTCATTCCTCTCAGAGCAGGTTTCAGAGAGGACTGAAGGTCTAGTGGGGTTGGAGATCCCAGCTGAAGAGAAGCAAGGAGAGGTCCGCTTTGTTCTTTGGTGTGGGTCTTTGAGGTACGCTTGCCAACGAGCTGCATGGCAGGTCAACATATGTCTGGTCAAGCATGTGGTGCCCAAGCGGATGATGTTTTGGCCACGCGAGATACCCTTGAGACATATGTTGCAAATAGCAGCGGTGCGATCTGATGCACTCGTCTCAACAAAGGCCCACACCAAAGAACTTTTAGAATAACGCGCAGAGGCAGCTCCCTGACCAGAAGGAGCTCTGCGGTGTGATTCAGTTGGTGTGCTGCCCCTAAGCTGGCCCCCGGAGGGCATCCTGCCTCATGGACATGTGCCTCCTCCTCCTCCTCCTCCTCTCTCCTACCAGGCACCCACGTGGAGTCAGTGCCCTCATCATCCCCTCTCTCTTCATCGCTGGAGCAAACCTGGCAGTATGCTGCAGCTTGTGGAACATGACTGCCAGATGGCTGTCCTTCTTGAGCATCCCCTCTCTCTGCATTCACTCTACTGCCTTCCTCTAGCTGAGTATCATCATCAGAGCCTACAAAACACTGGGCATCCTCCTGGAGCATGTACCCAACACTGTGCTCAAAGAGTTCAGGAGACTCCTCAGGAGGACGTGGTGGGTCTAGGGGAGGAATCACTGATGATGACATTGAGAGGAGGGAAGATGATGCATTGGCAGCTGCTTTGCTAGTACCCTGAGCCTGGGTAAGAGAGGATGAGGAGGATGAAGAGGGCTTGGTCATCCACTACCAAGTCATTGGCACGTTGCGGCTCTACATGTCCAGCTGCCGAAAAGAAGGACAAGCATGTCCCATGGCCACATGATGATGATGACGATGCCCCGCGTCCACGACCAGCACTGTTGTCTCTAGACACAGAGCCTGCTTGCCCTCTTTTATCGGCTCGCGCCTGTCTGCCTCTCCTTGCTGGCTTTCCAGACATGGTAATGGCCTGAAGGGAGTTGGGAAAACCAGAAATTGGGTAGTGTATATTGTGCTGGAGGCACACACAACTTCCACTAACTCCTGCAGATGGCAGATGGCTCAAATAGAGAAGAGCTATGTAGGTGGATATAGCGGTGTATACTGGGTTCAGAGAACGCAGACAGCATGCACAAGCTCATACCGCTGACTGCAAGCTCTATTTAAAAAGAGCAAGATAGTTTTCTATATAGGTGGAGGTTTTTATTTAAAAAAAAAACTGCTGCCACTTGTGTTTACAAAACAAAGACATAAATACTCATTCTTGAAAAGAAGAAAGGAAAACCAACTTAAACAGACTTAAAGAGGAAGTAATCCCTGATGAGTTTACTTCCTCTTTTTTTCCCTGCAAAGGTAAAGCATAATGGACTACTATGCATCGCATAGTAGCCCATTATGTGTCACTTTCCTGACACAGGAGGAAGCGAAGTTGCGCTGTCCCCTGTAGTCCGCCGCATCCATCTTGCTTGTGGTGTCTCGCAGCTCCGCCGCTGTCATTCGGCGAAGCCGCGATGACGTCACTGCCGCGCATGCGCACGGGAGTTGACAAATGCGGCAGCTCCATTTTTAGAACTGCCGCGTTCAGTGCGCTTGCGCGCCGCTGTCTACGGTGCATGCGCCGTAGACAGCGGTGCCCGTTTTCGGGCAAATATCTCCTAAACCATATAGGTTTAGGAGATATTGCTTGGACCTACAGGTAAGCCTTAATCTAGGCTTACCTGTAGGTCAAAGTGGTTTGTAAGGGTTTACAACCACTTTAATAAAATAGAAAAGAAAACATGCTTTCTTCACCAGCTTAAAAGAAAAGTCACTCGGATTAGAACAGTTTATCAACAATAACAACCTATCTATATACACTACACACCCTTTATAGACAGGAACGTAACGAAACCATCAGTGCCTACCATGCTTTTAAAATTAGATTGCCCAAAAAACTAAACGTGAGGGACAGGACAGACAGACCCACCACCTAGGGAAAAAGAAGGGGGAGGATCATCAAGGTGGCTGGAAAGAAAAGCCTCTCCACAATCTGGCACACCTTTCCCTGCCCGTTCTTTCTCCCTCAAGATACCTCACCTTCCCCAATTCCAGAAAGATAACATCCGCCACCTCATGCACGGGCAGGAACTTGCCCCTAGTGGACACTAAGCACCACGTGTGCCAGGTGTAATAAAGGCAAACTGTACTAACTAAAAACAGTGACGATAACTCATGACCCCTCCGGACCCTGAAGTCGCCGTACACCCTCTCAGAATAGGTAAGGGCCCGGAGACGGGGATAGCGAATGGCATCCCCAACCTCCCCCAGAACCTCCAAGTTGAAAGGGCACTCAACCAAAAAGTGGTCCATGGTCTCCAGTGCCCCTCCACACTCGGGACGAGGACAGCCCCTGTCCTCAAGACTCCGGCACTTTAAGTTCGACCTCACATAGAGACGTCCATGGAACGCCCTCCATGCAAGATCCCAGAACTTGGCCGGAATTCTCTTAGAATTCAGAAGGGCTAATCCCTCCCTGAGAACCCTGTCCGGACAATCCCTTAAGGCTAGTGGTCTCAAAAAGTCCGAGGCTATGACCCGCTGGTACAGCTCGCGCCGACCCAATGAGCTCACCTCCAGGGCCATTATCCTCCACCGCCTCAGAAACCCTGAGGGCAGTTGGAACATAGGTGGGGAGGTACCCATGGGATCTCCGTAGATCACCGGGGCGACCACCCCCCTCCCACCCACTCAGGAAAACCAGAAAACAGTTCTTACATGAGCGTTCCCACAGGGAGGGTTCGTCCTGAAAAATGGATCGTCGGTTGAACTTAAGAAACACCATGGTAAAGAAAACCGTGGGATTAATCATGTCCAACCCACCCCGCCTCATCTGTCGGTACATGACCTCCCTCTTTATCAGATTCAGCCTGTTTCCCCACAAAAGCAGAAAGAACAGACCGCAGATCCACGCATAGAGCGATCTTGGCAGAAGACAAACGTAGCTGACAAAGAGGAATTCAGGAAGCAAATAGGTTTTGACCAGACTCACCCTTTCCCTCAGTGACAGCTTCCAGTCGTTCCAGGCATTAACCTTTTGGGTGGCACTCACCAGCCTGCGCTCCCAATTTAGTTTGGGATAGTCACCCTGGCCAAAAAGGATGCCCAGAATTCTAATTTATGGCCGGGGGCGTGGGGAACACGTCCGGGAGGGCAAACTGCTCATCCTCCCTCCCCAACCAGAGAACTTCACTCTTAGTCCAGTTGACCAGCAAACCGGACGCCTCGGAGTAATCTCCAATCTGTGTTTCCACAAACTGGGCCTCCTTTCGGCTAGCCACTACTACCAAGACATCATCCGTATAGGCCACCACCCTTACCGCCTTATCCGGGCCACTGCAGGGCTCTACCCGGACCCCCCTCAGGTGTCCGCAGTCTAGCCTCCTTACGAAGGGGTCAACCGCAAAGACATAGAGCAGGGGACACAGCAGGCAGCCCTGCCTAACACCAGAGTCCACCGGAAAGGTAGGACCCACCCAACCATTGACAAGAGGGAAGCTTTCAGCCCCCCTGTACAAAACTCTGAGCCAATCGATGAATTGATCAGGCAGACCGTATCTCCCCAAGAGAAGCCAGAGATACTCATGGTTCAACCGGTCAAAAGCTTTTGCCTGGTCTAATGCCAACAGATACCGCCCGTCACCCGTTGCCCTGCACCTTTCCACAGCCTCACGGACGTTGAGGACCGCACTAAAGGTGCTGCGGCCAGGAACCGTGCAGTGCTGGGAAACAGATAGTAGCTTGCCCACGACTGCAGACATACGCACAAACAGTATCTTCGCCAGGATCTTTCTATCCATGGAGAGAAGGGCGATAAGGCGCCAATTCCCTACCAGGGACAGATCTTTCCCATTTGACAGAAGGATCAGGGCCGACCTTCTCATCGAGGGAGGAAGCAGGCCAGATGCCAAACACTCACTGAACACCTCCCTCAGACAAGGAGCCAAGAGGCCCTTAAAGGTCCTGTAGAACTCCGCCGTGAACCCATCGGGTCCCGGCGACTTCTTTAGAGACAAAGAGTCTATGGCCTGTTCAACTTTGGCCACAGAGATCTCCTCTGTCAAAGAGCCAAGGGGGTCATACCCCACCTCAAGTGGAGTCTCATCAAGAAATTTCTTGGCTTTTCCCAGGTCCAAAGGATTCTTCTTCAGGAGGTCCAAAGAATGGGCTCTAACGATCCCCAGGATTCCCGGCCTGGACCTCGCCAAAGAACCCGAGGGATACCTCAGTCCGTGTATAACCTTCCCACTCACCGCGTCACCACAGGTCTTGTAGGGGTCTGGGTTGGTGAACTTCCCGTAATGCCTCTCAAGAACCAGGGAGGCGAGACGGTCATACTGACACTCCTTCATCTGAAGCTTCAGACCTGAAATCTGGTCCTGAGGGCCACCATCAGAAACCAAGCGGTCAAGCTGCCTGCGCAACTTCTGGTAGGCCTGGTACCGGGAAGCTTCCGACGACCAGAGACTTCACGGAAGAAGCCTTCCGACCTCTTCTTCACTACTTCCCACCATTCCTGGCGAGAGCAGCCGCTCTCAAGGTGCGAAGCTTATTCCATAAAGATGTCTTCATAGGCTGACCTGACTTCAGGGTCCTCAAGTAGCGACCCATTTAGTCGCCATAGGCCCCTACCCTTCTGAGGGGTGTCCGCCACATTCAGAGTGACCGACACCATACAGTGATCGGAAAACTCGACCGCATGCAGCACAGGAGCCGCAAAGGACGAGTCCCCCTTAAAAAAGAAACTATCTAGTCTACTCTTACTACTTCCTCTGGAGTATGTGAAACCAGTGAGGTTGGGGAAGTGGTGAACGTGCACATCCACCAACCCGGCCTCCCTCACTATGCGATTCAATAAGATACTATCATATACCAGAGGGCCTGAGGTGCCTGCCCGGTCCTTTGACCTGGTGACTAGGTTAAAGTCACCACCAAAGACCACCTGCTGGGATGTAAACAGTTATGGTTTCAGCAGCGCAAGAAGGTCCTTCCTCCCTCTCCTTGACTGGGGACCATATAAATTTATGAGGCGGAGAAATTCCCCTCTCACGACTGAATCCACAATCAAACACCTACCGATTTCTAATTCAATCACTCGTCGACAAGCCACCGAACCAGTCTTAAAAAGGACCGCAACACCACTGCAGGGCTCAGCCGCAAGAGACCAGAGGGTGGGCCCATGTCTCCACTCCCTCTTTGCTAGGTGGATCTCTGCCACAGATGCCAGCCGGGTCTCTTGGAAAAACAAAATGTCGGCTTCAACGCGGCCGAGAAAATCAAAGGCTGAAAACCTAGCCGCCGTAGAACGCACACTTGCAACATTAATCATTGCAAGGCGAATTGGAGAGGGTACCGTCATCCTTAGTGATTAAAGTTATTGAAAGTGGTTAAAGTTTACGTTCTTCTCTATATTACAAACCCAAGTTAATCCTCCTCGGAATCGGAGGATAGGACCCCAAAACGGTTCCAGAGGGCGAGCGAGGATCCCCCACCCGCCCCCAGACTGGTGCTGGGCTGAGGGTCCTCGCCACCCTCCTTCCCCAGGCCCTTCCTCTTCCGTTTTTTTGTCTTTTTCTTAACCCAGTCCGACTTGGGGGGCTCTCTCCCACTCTCACCATCCGACCTCCCACTAGACACCTCCTTGGGGCGCTTATTCACCCCCTTATCCACCTCAGAGGTGTCCATTGGGATACCACCCTCCAAGCCAACCCGCCGACCACCCACCACCTCCGTGGAGGCGGGAGGAGGCATGAGAAGGGCCATCGAAACAAGGGGGGAGGGGAAGGGGGGGCTGGGGAACTGGTGGAGGGGGGGAGGATGCTTCTTGACAGAGGGCTTTTTGGTTTAGCCTCATCCTCTGCTGGATTCTCTACCGTTGCCCCATCGGTCACAGAACCGGACAGGGCCGGGGAACCTGCTGACATACCCACCCCTGCAGTACCCGCCCCTGCTCACGCCGGGGGTCTGACCCTTTGAGGGAGGGGGGCGCCCTCATTCTGTGACCCAGAAGGATTGGGGCCCCCACTTTGTCTAGGGACCCGCCCACCCTCCGGGCCTGGAGCACTCTCCTCAGTCTGGCACCCCCTAAAAGCTTTGGGGCAACTGCTGAAGGGGTGCCCCATTTCCCCACAGAGGTTGCAGACTATAAGTCTGCAACCCTCAGGTGAGTGGCCGAAACCATTACACCTCACGCAGCGAGGCATAGTGCAGTCCGCGCTAAGGTGCGTGGGACTGCCGCATTTGAAACAGCGACGGGGCTGGCCAGGGTAGAAGACCAGGATCCGGTCTCTCCCTATAAACGCACTCCCGGGTACATGTGCCACGGTGTTGTTGTGGCGCTTGAGCCAGATCCTGACCAACCAAGCACCTGTCCAGACCCCGCGCTCGTCCAAATTCTTCCTCAACCCTGTCTGGAGCTGCCCATACTGCGCCAACCAGGTTGTGATGTCCTCAGGAGGAAGGGACTCGTTTCTAACCAAGACGGTCACGTTCTTTATCTCCTCCTGCCTCGAAAGAGGTCCTACACGGAAACCTTTCCACGGATCTGACTTCCTGACGATCTCGTACAGGGTCAGGAAAAGTTCCATAGAGACCACGGAGACGAAGCTCACATCGAACTCCTTGCTGTTCGCAGGATGTATGACCGCGAACAAGTCAGAAACCTTGAAGCGTAATCCCAGCAGGTAGTCAATTACTTGACCCCTACTGGGACATGCGGCCGTTCCCTCCCACCTGAGCTGCACCACATTCTGCCTGCGCCTCTCCGGACCCCCCGTACCCCTTGACCAAGCCTGTGCCCCCTGGAGCTGTTCCTCAGGGGGGGCCCTGAAGTTCTGGGCACCAAACTGGCCATACAGGGGGCCCAGAGGAACAGAGGAACCTGCCACCTGGGCAAATGAGCGCCCAGCTTTCAGGGCACCTAAGAGGTTTGCCTCTTCCTGCGTGCCCAAGATGGGATTCGGGACTGTGGGGGAAGGGTCAGACCCCCGCTGAGATGAGCCCATGGGCTCTGACGGAGCAGCACACATCCCCCCCACTCCCACCCTCTATCCTTCCCCCAACAGGTGCCCTGCTCTCAACCACCTCCGTAGATGGAGACATAGCCACACCCCCCATGGCGGCGAGGGCCTGAGAGGAAGCCACTTCCATTCCCCATGCCATATCCTGCTCCTGCCGCTGGGACCCCTCCAGTTCCCTGATGAAGTCCAAGGCCGGGCATTCTCCCCTTAGTTCCCCCATAGGGGACTCCCCCCAACTTGTCTGTCCACCGGGTAAAGCTCCACTGGAGGATTCCGGGGTACCCAAGGCAGTAGCCACCAGAGGAGCCCCCGAGACCCCCAAAGCCCCTACCTGACCCAGAGGAGCAGGAGACTTGGTCACCGAGGCCCCGGGTGTCCCCACCTCCTCAGTACATTCTTTCACAACCTCCGGGGTCACCGCAAGTGGTACTTCCGGTTCACGGAGGTCACTTCCGGCCACACCTCTGGAAACAGGAAGTGACACATACACCTCCCCGCCCCCACCCTCCCTGGTGTCTGCAGAGGATGTTTGTCCAAGGTGTTTTTTCTGAACACAGTCCGCACTTGCCGGCACCTCCCCCTCACTACATGCAGCCGCGGCGGGGGCCGCCATTATGGCCGGCACCCCTCGCACTGTCTCAGATTCTTCGGGCTCGACCGGGGCCACTGGGGGGGCCCGCACAGCATGGCCCCTAGCAAGGACCACCACCAGCTTCCTTCCATGCTGTTCCTTCCGACTTGCCTCTCCCCCGGAGCTTCCCTGTGCATCATGGGGTTCCCTACCCAGATCTATCTGCTCCACAGCCTCTGGCTGAGCAGGTGAAACAACAGGGATCCGGGGACCCTCCGCACTTACGGCTCCGGGGGCCACGCTCACCTGGCTGGTCTCCACCTCGGGGCGCTGGTCTTCCTCACCCATTGAGATTACTTCCTCCACCGGGGTTCGCAGCTTCTCCTCCGATTCCAGCAACACTCTCTGGTAAGAGCCTCTCCTCCTGGCTGCCTGGGATCCTTCCTGGCTCGCCCTCAGGAGTTCTTTTTTTACTTCAGAGAGGAAGCCCCTCTCACCAACACCGCGTTCGCAGAGACCGCCCAGCAGCCGCCATAGGTCTCTGCATTCATGTTTCAGGCCCTCAATGGCCTCCCGGTACTCCCCCTTTCTGCTACTGGCTGAGCGGTCTCTGCGATTCCGCAGGTCCGCTAGTCTCTCAGACTTTAGCACATAGGCCAACGTGGCCTTCTGCACAAGGGCTTTGATCCTTGACCGACGCTTCTGCATCCTTCCAGGGTCCTCTCCCGGCTGGGCCCGGGTCCAATCCAGCAGCTCAAACTGTGTTTGCAGGAACAACCTCTCCTCCCTGGAGAGGTCTTTCACTCCAGGGGGATGAACCGTGGGCCCAGGCCGGGAAGAGGGCCCCGAACCTGGGCTGGCCGACGCCATCAGCTCCCTCTCCTTCTCCACCTCTCTGGAAGCTCTCACAGTCACAGGACAGGTCAGAGCACGTAGAAAGCACGCACAATCTCCTACCACTGACTGCAAGCTCTATTTAAAACAAGCAAGATAGCTAGCTATATAGATGGATATAGCGGTGTATACTGGGTTCAGAGCACGCAGACAGGACACATAATCTCCTACCACTAACTGCAAGCTCTATTTAAAACAAGCAAGATAGTTAGCTATATAGGTGGATATAGCGGTGTATACTGGGTTCAGGGCATGCAGACAGCACGCACAATCTCCTACCACTGACTGCAAGCTCTATTAAAAAAGAGAAATATAGTTAGCTATATAGGTGGATATAGCGGTGTATACTGGGTTCAGAGCATGCAGACAGGACACACAATCTCCTACCACTAACTGCAAGCTCTATTTAAAATGAGCAAGATAGTTAGCTATATAGGTGGATATAGCGGTGTATACTGGGTTCAGGGCATGCAGACAGCAAGCACAATCTCCTACCACTGACTGCAAGCTCTATTAAAAAAGAGAAATATAGTTAGCTATATAGGTGGATATAGCGGTGTATACTGGGTTCAGAGCATGCAGACAGGACACACAATCTCCTACCACTAACTGCAAGCTCTATTTAAAACGAGCAAGATAGTTAGCTATATAGGTGGATATAGCGGTGTATACTGGAATCAGGGCATGCAGACAGCAAGCACAATCTCCTACCACTAACTGCAAGCTCTATTTAAAATGAGCAAGATAGTTAGCTATATAGGTGGATATAGCGGTGTATACTGGGTTCAGGGCATGCAGACAGCACGCACAATCTCCTACCACTGACTGCAAGCTCTATTAAAAAAGAGAAATATAGTTAGCTATATAGGTGGATATAGCGGTGTATACTGGGTTCAGAGCATGCAGACAGGACACACAATCTCCTAATACTAACTGCAAGCTCTATTTAAAACGAGCAAGATAGTTAGCTATATAGGTGGATATAGCGGTGTATACTGGGTTCAGGGCATGCAGACAGGACACACAATCTCCTACCACTAACTGCAAGCTCTATTTAAAACGAGCAAGATAGTTAGCTATATAGGTGGATATAGCAGTGTATACTGGGTTCAGGGCATGCAGACAGCATGCACAATCTCCTACCACTGACTGCAAGCTCTATTAAAAAAGAGAAATATAGTTAGCTATATAGGTGGATATAGCGGTGTATACTGGGTTCAGAGCATGCACACAGGACACACAATCTCCTACCACTAACTGCAAGCTCTATTTAAAATGAGCAAGATAGTTAGCTATATAGGTGGATATAGCGGTGTATACTGGGTTCAGGGCATGCAGACAGCAAGCACAATCTCCTACCACTGACTGCAAGCTCTATTAAAAAAGAGAAATATAGTTAGCTATATAGGTGGATATAGCGGTGTATACTGGGTTCAGAGCATGCAGACAGGACACACAATCTCCTACCACTAACTGCAAGCTCTATTTAAAACGAGCAAGATAGTTAGCTATATAGGTGGATATAGCGGTGTATACTGGGTTCAGGGCATGCAGACAGGACACACAATCTCCTACCACTAACTGCAAGCTCTATTTAAAATGAGCAAGATAGTTAGCTATATAGGTGGATATAGCGATGTATACTGGGTTCAGGGCATGCAGACAGCACGCACAATCTCCTACCACTGACTGCAAGCTCTATTAAAAAAGAGAAATATAGTTAGCTATATAGGTGGATATAGCGGTGTATACTGGGTTCAGAGCATGCAGACAGGACACACAATCTCCTACCACTAACTGCAAGCTCTATTTAAAACGAGCAAGATAGTTAGCTATATAGGTGGATATAGCGGTGTATACTGGGTTCAGGGCATGCAGACAGGACACACAATCTCCTACCACTAACTGCAAGCTCTATTTAAAAAGAGAAATATAGCTAGCTATATAGGTGGATATAGCGGTGTATACTGCGGTCAGGGCACGCAGACAACAACCACTACAGAAGAGCAAGAACGAAAAATCGGCCGATAACGATCGGTGTATACTGTGTCGAAGGTACACAGAACACCCACTAACTCCTACAGACGCCAACAAACTACACAAGGCCGCCATGCTGGCAGACTTATATAGTGTGGGGCGTGTACTACACAGCCTGAGCTATGATTGGCCACAGGCATCCTGCCTGTGGCCAATCATTGCTCTCCTCGCTGCCGGCGCTGTGATTGGCCAAGCATGTAGGGTCACAGTGCATGCTTGGCCAGTCAGGAGCCAGCAATGCACTGCGATGGTGCAGTGCATTGTGGGCCGTGAGCGCTACACGAATTGGGCACGAATGGCCCATAACGTTTGGAATTCGCCGAACGGGCGAACAGCCAATGTTCGAGTCAAACGTATGTTCGACTCGAACACGAAGCTCATCCCTAACCACCAACAACAAGATGTGACCACCAACCAACAACAAGCAACAAGATGTGTGACAAACGTAGAGAAATATAGGATTGGTCAGATCTCACAGGATCCCCGCGCCACCGCTGGGTGCATTCAGGACGCCCCCTCCTGGTTTTCCCGTGCTTCATTGCACCCTTGCTTTACCACACAATATATTTCCCAGGAGAAGTTTAAACCATATCCTGACACCTCCTCCTGGTTTTCCCATGCTTTTACCGCACTTTCCGGGAGAAGTTTAACCACGTCTTCATCCGTGACTATATAATCAATTCCTCATTCCCAACAGCTGCCACAAAACACATGATCGTTCAGCAAAACAGGACAGAACAAAACAGGCAGGAGATATAATTAGTACAGGTTCAAGGGCTATGGGCAAGATATATATACCTGTCTCTTTGCTGACTGTGGAGAGGCTATATAGAGATTAGCAATCACCGATACAGGATAAACAGTAGACTAGATATACAAGACATCAAAAGTCTGTCTTACCATTTGTAGAGGTGATCAGTCTCCATCCAGTCCATCCAGTCTCCATATTGGCTTGTCCTGGTCCCTTTTCGATCGGCTATCTTTCGGTACAGAGCCCACAGCCCCACGTTGGGCACCAAATTGTTTTGGATCAGAACAAAAGTTTGATATTATTATATCTACCCCGATCAAATTGAATATAAAACATGCATGCTTTTAAGTAATACGCTGAGACCAGTTTAGAGTAAAATACTTTCTCTTTAATATTTCCACTTCTCAAGACTTTTATACAACTCCATTAAAGATTAAGATACATCAGCAAGGCTGGCGCATACAAGCCACAAATATAAAAATACATATAGTGCTAAAACATTGGTTTTAGTTGGGTGCTCGTGTGAGGAAGTAGCTTTGTTCTTGCAGCAGCATTCTTGCTTCTTCTGAAATGGTGTTACCTTTGAGTGTATTCTTAGAAGAGGTGCGATTCTTCTGTTAATTGTCCTTCTGTTAACTCTTCAGTTCCACAGCAGAAAGGGAGGGATAAGCTAAGCTTTGCAAATATCTGAATATGTTTTTTAAGGTTTATTAAGCATAGAAGATGAAATATATTAGGAATTTAAAGCATGTATTGGAATAGACATTGGCATAGATGTTTCATGATTCCCCTAATCACATCCATTACAGTTCCCCCCTTGAAACTGTCTATTTCAAACTGTCCCTTATACTAAAAGCCCTACTCATATCTACCTATATATATATGTTAGATATATAAAGCATGTATTGGAATAGACATTGGAATAGACGTTTCCTGATTCCCTTAATCACATCCATTACAATGTAACATCACTTCCGGTGGATGTGGTTCCACTTCTGGCGGCTGATATTGTGACTTCAAACACAAGGAGGAAGAGATGTTTCTACTTCGCCCTCCTGCCTATATATAGGAAGTGACGATCTCCTAACCCCGCCCCCACATGTTCCTTATTGGACGAAACGCTGCATAGGGTGGAGCCTGGAGATCTGACGTCACAACACTACACATGCTGCCATTTTGTTGGTTGAAAAGAAATGTTAAGCAAGGACTTTTTGAGTTCCTGAAATGCTCGTTTTAATTCTCCAAATGTCAGTACCCTGTATGCTTTTCACTTGCTTGTCATATTTACACTGTGGGTGATGCCATTTCTTGGAACATGGACTCTTTACGCTCAATGACAGGGGGTTTTTATTTATATAGTTATTGTTTGTATTTCTAGCGCTGCATATCTTTATACATGATTGACCAAAGGCAGAGTGCCTTTGGCCAATCATGGCTCAGGGGGCTCAAGTCCACACCCCTCACTATATAAGGCTGCTGCTTACACGGTGGATGTGGTGCATCAGGACTTTGCAAAAGCATTTGATACAGTCTGTAGGGGTGGACCATAAGGTATGTGCCTGGATAGAAAACTGGCTACGGGGGTGTGTCAATCAACGTATACTCAGAATGGTCTAGAATAGTGGTCTCCATACTGTGGCAAGGGGGACAGATGTGGCCCTTTGCTTGCTTTTATCTGGCCCTTGGGGCATTATTCCCTCCACTGTCAGCAACAGTGGGATATAGTTCCTGCCACTGACACCAACAACATGGCACTATTTCTCCCACTGACACCAATCATGGGGCACTATTCCTCCCACTGATACCAATAATGAGGCACTATTCCTCCCACTGACACCAATGATGGGATACTATTCCTCCCATTAACACCAATGATGAGGCACTATTCCTCCCACTGATTCCAATGATGGGGCGCTATTCCACACACTGACACCAATGATGGGGCACTATTCCTCCCACTGACACCAGAGTTCAGATGTCAGGAGTAACACAGAGATCTTAAAATCCTAAATGAATGGTGTCATTCTTTGTGTTATTGAGTTGTCCTGTGACAGAGCGGCATAAAAGTGCCTCACACAACAATTCCACTTTTATTTTCACATTTAAAAAAGCAAAAATGTCTTGTTCTTTTCTTATAAATAAGAAATATATGAAGTCTCCTATTTTTTTTTTTTAAATCTCTTGTTAAACTTAAGGTACCTTTGTAGTTTGTGGTATTCCTCTGCCCTCCCCCGCTGCTATGAACATATAATGGGCCTATCACAGTGCACTCCTTAGACTTGTGCTCTTCCAATCCGCAACAGTCTGTGCTCCACTGTACGAGGACCCACCAGGACACCACCATTCCTCCATCTCTGACAGCCCCATTCAGAAAGATCACCCCGGGGGGGGGGGGGTTACAACTTTTATTATTATAGTTACCTTAGAAGATTTAATAAAAGCCCAACTCCATGAAATGTGGAAAGTCTGCCTTGTATCGGGGCTTCACCCGTACTGCAAGGGGTATCTGCTTGTTTATTTGGGGGGGAGTAAAGGCCCTTCTATCAACCCGATCCTCCATTTCCCCAACAGATGCCCCCCACTCCCCTTCCACAACAGACCCCCCACCCCCCCTTCCACAACAGATGCCCCCCAGCACTGCTCCTCCATCAGGAGTTGAGGAATGCCAAAATGAGAGGAAACGTTAGAAACCAAATATAAGAATAAAATAGCTTTGGCTATTATGGGAATGAGGTCAATTGATTTATAGTCTAATAGCAGAAAAGAGAACTCAATCTTTCTCCATAGTGACTAATCAGGCTGAATTTTTTTTAGGCAACTGAAACAAAATTTGGTAAAATTTTCAGGGGTTTTTGACTGTAGTTTTCCTCAGTTTGTATAAATAAAGCTGTAAGGGTTTCTTTGTTGGGCTTATAAGGGTTAGATATGTTTGTTAAGGGGCCAAAAGAGCATTTTCCCGGACACAGGGTGTCAACCGTGGAATGCTGGACAACAAGAGGTTGGTGAAAAAGGTGGTTGAGTTGATGATGAACACTTGTAAGATCTGATAGCAGATTGGAGACATTTCCATAGAAAAGAGGACAAAGTCAACAGACACAACTTTCTCGGTGTTATCCCGACCAGACTACAGACAGCCATGGTGTTGGGTGTGTGGTGTAGGAGCACTGAAGAGGTCATGTGATCTGTGGACATAGGTTGGGTCTTTAGATGATGTTCTCCATCGGATGGGGTAATACCATGGATGTCCAGATATAACACTACGGTGTAAGAGAAATCAGAGCACCAAAGCAGTTTGAACTGTTGATATTTTTTTTATTTGACACATAAAATCCAACACATCACATCAGAGGTTCTCCATTACACCAAAGGTCCCCTATTCTATCTGAACCCCCCCCCATTGCATCAGAGGTCCCCCATTACACCAAATGTCTACTATTCCATCTGAGCCCCCCCCCATTACATCAGATGTCCCCAATTACAATAAAGGTTCCCTAATCCACCTGAGTTCCCCATTACATCAGAGGTCCCTCATTACACCAGATGTCCCCCATTGCATTTGATCCCCTTCATCACATCAGAGGTCCCCCATTACATCAGAGGTCCCCCCGTTCCATCACAGCCCCCATAACAACAGACTCCCCCAAAAGCATCAGAGTCCCTCCAACACAGGGGGTGGGCTTGGCCCCTTAGTTCCAGTGAAGGGAACTCTTAAGGCGTCAGCATACCAAGACATTTTGGACAATTTCATGCTCCCAACTTTGTGGGAAGAGTTTGAGGACGGCCCCTTCCTGTACCAACATGACTGCCCACCAGTGAACAATGCAAGGTCCATAAAGACATGGACGGGTGAGATTTTTTCTTCAAATATAAAATCTTTCTTGATAAATTTAGGCCAAACTGTATTCTGCTACATTTCTTTGGTAAAAATCACCCAGATCAGTGTTTATTGTTTAGTCTGTGTGAAAGTTTCAAACTATGGTATATAGATTTAAAAATCCTGATGTACTGACGGCCTATCTCATTTCTTGAGACCCTCAAATGCCAGGACGGTACAAATACCCCCTAAATTACCCCTTTTTGGATAGTAGACAGTCTGAGGCATTTTTTTCTGTCATTTTGTTCCGTGATTAACAATCGATCTCCACCAGGGGGCACTTTTAAAAAAAATTGTTTTTCATATAAAGAACTTGTCAAAACCCACCTATTGTCCTTTTTTACACTACACTTTTTTTCTTTATACATATAAAGACACATGTGGGCTCTTTAGATGAACCCACCATCTAAAATCTTTGGGTTCTAAAAAGCCCACATGTGTCTTTATATGTATCGTAATCCATACTAATGTTAATGTATACTTTTATCTTTTATGACTTAAGTCTTTTTATTGAATAGACTATTTTGTAATAAACTTTTATATGATATAAGTATTGTTTTTGGTCACTTTCAAAGTCCCACCCATCAAGGGGGTTTCGTGTTTTTCCCTTTTATACATGGTACAGATGCGCAACTTTACAGGCACACTAAGGAGACCCCCCAGGCACGATATTTAAAGAAATTTTTAATTTTTATTGTTTCACTTTAAGCATCATTAAAATCACTGCTCCTTTAAAAACAATCTTTTCTTTTTTATTGCATTGATACATGTCCCCCAGGGCAGTACCCAGACCCCCCCCCCCCCCCATACCCCTTTTTGTGGACAATTACTTACATATAAGCCTTTAAAATGGGGACTTTTGATTTCTCATGTTTTGCTCCCATAGAGTTCAATGGATTTTGCGGTTGGGGGTCAAACTTTTCCCCTGTTCGGGAGTTCTGATGTGAACCGAACAGAGGAGTGTGCAGCCCATCTCTAACCGGGACAAACCGAGAAGGTGAAAGACCCAAGTAAGGAACACAGACAGCTATTAAAATATGAGAGGAGATATAACCCTTCCACACTCCATACAAAACAAAATGCTATGACTTAGGAAACATTTTACATTGATCTCTATCACACTAAACCTTTGTAGTATATATTTAGAGTCTCAAGCTAAGCGTTCTCCACATGTTAAGTCTCTGTGTTCCTCCAGCTTCTGATCCAGAATCTTCTCAGAATGGTCCTTCTCAGCTTGTTGCTGGCCTGGAAGATGATGACAGTCTCCACTGATGGAGAAAATAATTGTAAATTCCAAAAAACTATAGACAGTGAGGAAATTGGAAGAAACGTCATCACTTGATACCCGCAGAAGAATGTGAAGATGAGAAGTAAGAAGATTGTCCTCAGTGCAGTGACATGAGCCTGAAGATTTGGACGTGTTGATCCAGAGTCGTTATTCTTCACCCTCCAGACGTGTCTGAGCAGAAAGGAGGAAGTGAGGACCAGGCACAGAAGACTAAGACAGAATGGAAGAATGATGCCTAGGGCGGTCATAGGAACAACATAGGAAAGACTGATACGGAACCTGTTACCAGAGGCTTCGGTGCTGTTCTCAGAAGACTGGATACTTTCTTCACTGACAGCCCAGAACCACGGGACACTCACGATGAACACCACAAGTGCTGTTAGGAATAGATGTTGACTCAGGAAATTGGACACAATTCTCTTTACCCAGATGAAGAACCCATAGCTGAGATTGGTGATGGTGGTACAGTAATGAGCCGAGAGCCAGAAGGTCAACCAGTAGTTGTAATAGATTAGGAAGTAAAGTGATGTGCTCATAAATACAAATACTTGTCTAATATTAAAGGTTTCCAGAGACAAGACAAAGATCATTCCCTCTATACTCAGCACACACTGGAGGAGAAGATTCACAATCCCCTTAGCCAGGAAGATCACATCGGTGGGACTCAACTTCCCTTTCTTTCTGATGATGTCCAGGTTACCCATCACAATACAAGTGTAAGAAGGGATTGCCAAGCCGAGTCCCAAGACTGAAGAGATCAAAATAGATAAGAAGTCCGGAGACATCATGCTGAGGTTTGGTGTGATCTCCGGACAGAGATGACGGGACACGTCCAGTGATAGCAGACAGAATGATATAATTAGAGTTGGAATTATGGAAAAAGCCTTCAGAGATCCGTCTCATGACTTTGCATAAATGTGATGGATTTCATTTCAACGCCGACATCTAAAGCACGGAACAACCCGTGTAATACAATCTCTGACTCATTTCCATTATATTGAAACAATTAACCAATTCAGAACTGGCAGCTTTATGTTTCTTATTGACTATTATATACACTCAGCACTATGACTATTATATACACTCAGCACTATGACTATTATATACACTCAGCACTATGACTATTATATACACTCAGCACTATGACTATTATATACACTCAGTACTATGACTATTATATACACTCAGCACTATGACTACTATCTACATTCAGTACTATGACTATTATATACACTCAGCACTATGACTATTATATACACTCAGCACTATGATTATTATATACACTCAGCACTATGACTATTATATACACTCAGCACTATGACTATTATATACACTCAGCACTATGACTATTATATACACTCAGCACTATGACTATTATATACACTCAGCACTATGACTATTATATACACTCAGTACTATGACTATTATATACACTCAGCACTATGACTATTATATACACTCAGCACTATGACTATTATATACACTCAGCACTATGACTATTATATACTCTCAGCACTATGACTATTATATACACTCAGCACTATGACTATTATATACACTCAGCACTATGACTATTATATACACTCAGCACTATGACTATTATATACACTCAGTACTATGACTATTATATACACTGTCATGAATCTGCCACCTAGGGGTTAAAATAGTGCAGACTAATTTCAGTGATTGGTAACAGGCTGCCTTATTTAAACACCTCAGCAGCACTGTGTCTTTGCTGTCTGGTCTGCAGCTCATATCTGTTCCAGTGACTACCCATTCCTGTGATCCGATCTGTTTCCTGTGTTTGACCCGGCTTGTTTGACTACGATGTGATCTCTGCTATCCTGACCCTGGCCTGCCTTGTAACCACGCTCTGCTCTACACTGCTTGATATCCTGTTGCCGAACTTTGCCTGTATCCTGATGTCACGATCGATCGACCGTCCCGATCGCACATAGGAAACTCAGCCGCAGGTTTCCCGTACAAGAAGCTCGTCGGTGTCCTCGGACGCGGGCTGGCGCGAACGAACGCACGCGAGTGCACGTAGTCCCTAACAGGCGCACGCGGGTGCGCGTTGACACAAACGAGCGCACGCGGGTGCGCGCTGAACCGAACGGGCGTAAGCGGGTTCGCGGGGTCACGAGCGGGAGCACGGTTACCGGCGGGGGCACGCAAACTCGCCGTGCGACCGTTCTTGGTGCCCAACAGGCTATTTAGGGAATCAGCTCCTGTTCTCCCGTGCTGTCCTGTCTACAGCGTTCCTGTGACTTCTGCTACCAGTTCCTGCTTGTTCCTGATACTGTACCCGGCCCGTTCTTGACCTTGTTTGATTGCTGCCTGCCTCCGACCCTCTGCCTGACTGACCACGTTTCTGCCTTCTGCTGTGTACCTCTGCTGCCCGCTAGTTGCCGACCCGGCTCGTCTCTGACCACGCCTGCTGCACCCACCTGAACATCAGCACCTGCTATTCCTGCTGTTCCTGCCTGACTGCCAGTGCCAGCTGTTTCTGCCGTCCCTGCCCGGTTGCCAGTGCCAGCCGCTCCTGCTGTTCCTGCCCGGCTTCCAGCGCCGGCTGCACCTGCCGTTCCTGTAAGTTACCTGTTCCTGCTGTGCCCGTTGTCTACTGCCTTCCGTCCTCTGCCTGACCGCCGGCACCAGCTGGTGGTGGATCTCCGTTGCTGCAACCCGGCTTGGCACTTGTGCCCTCCGAACTCTTGAATCCCTGTCTCCACCTCCAGGGGCTCTCGAGCCGGAGGCTTACGAGGCGCCACTCCCTGCACTGTTGGGCTCTCAAACCAGGTACGTGACAGTACAGGACAGCCATGTCCGAGCCCACGCAGGGAGCCTCCCCAATGGACGAGCTTTGCCGCCATCTAGCCGGCCTTACCCAGGCCGTGAAGAACTTGCAGGAAGGCTACGGCCGTCTGGAAGAACAGGTCCAGGCCCTGTCTGCCTCAACTCCAGCTGCCCCCGGACCCTCAGCTCCACCTTCAGTGGTAATGATGCCGCCTGAACCAAGGGTCCCTACTCCAGATCGTTTCTTCGGCAACCGGAACAAGTTCAGGGCCTTTCGAAACTCCTGCGAGCTCTTCTTCGCTCTACAACCCCGGACTTTTTCTCTCGAGGCAACAAAAGTGGGGTTCATCATTTCTCTACTGACCGACGAACCTCAGGCCTGGGCACATCGTCTTTTGGAACGGAAGGATCCCTCTCTGGACTCTCTAAATGCCTTTTTCCAAGCGATGTCTTGGCTGTACGAGGACCCCCAGCTTGCTGCCACCGCAGAAGCAGCCCTGCATGCGCTCCAACAGGGTCGCAGGCCGGTGGAGGATTACGTGTCTGAGTTTAGACGCTGGAGCTCCGACACTGATTGGAATAACTCGGCCCTCCGCTACCAGTTTCGCATGGGCCTCTCGGAATCACTAAAAGATGAACTGGATCGCGTGGGTATCCCTGAAACCCTCGAAGCGCTCATTGACCTCTCAGTCCAGATCGATAGGCGCCTAAGAGAACGTCGCCTAGAGCGTTCTTCTTCTACCTTTCGCCCTGTCTGGATGTTACCACGGGTTCCTAGTTCCAACCCTCCGGTCCCTTCTGCTCCTGTTCCACCCTCTCCGGATTCTTCAGAACCCATGCAACTGGGACTACTTCACCCATCTTTGACGCCTGAGGAGCGCCAATGCCGAAGAGCCGGCAATCTTTGTCTCTACTGTGGAGAACCGGGACATTATGTTCGCACTTGCCCTGCCAAATCGCGTAAGTGCCTTCTCATACCTCCTGCTTCCCCTTCTACCTTGCCTAGTAACACCTCTCATCTGGCTGTGCCTCTTCTTTTGCAGCTCTCAGGAAGGACTATCAGCATCAACGCAATTATTGATTCTGGGGCCTGCAGCGGCTTTATGGACTTGTCCTTTGCCTTAAAGAACAACATTCCTCTCCGGCCTAGGGTAAAAGGACTTTCAATTTACTTGGCCGATGGTTCCACCCTTAAGTCCGGACCAGTGACCCAGGAGACGTCCCCTCTTTTTGCCATCATTGCCGGAACCCACCAGGAGCTTCTGTGTCTGGACATTATTAAGTCTCCACTTTTTCCCGTTATCCTTGGCATGCCCTGGTTGAAGGCCCACAACCCTCTCATTAATTGGTCCACTGGAGGAATTGAGTTCCCATCTGCCTACTGCCGTCAGCACTGTCTCCCAGTCGCCAACACGGACTCTTCCGCGCTGCTTTGCTTAGAAACGGACACCGAGATCCGACAGGCTGTGCCCAAGGTTTATCACAACTTTTTGGATGTGTTTAGCAAAAAGGGCGCTGAGACTTTACCCCCTCACAGACCATATGACTGCCCTATCGAATTGCTCCCGGGGACAGAGATTCCCTTCGGAAGGATTTTCCCCTTGTCTGAGACCGAGCTGGGAACCCTGAAAACCTACCTAGACGACAATTTGAAGAAGGGTTTTATCCGGCCATCCACCTCCCCGGCAGGTGCAGGGATCTTCTTCGTCCAGAAGAAGGACCATTCCCTGCGCCCATGTGTGGATTATCGGGCACTTAACAAGGTCACGATAAAGAATCGTTATCCCCTACCGTTAGTGCCCGAACTATTTCAGAGACTGGGGTCGGCCGAGGTATTCTCCAAACTAGACCTCCGGGGTGCCTACAACCTCGTCCGCATTCGTAAGGGCAATGAATGGAAGACCGCCTTTCGTACTCGTTTCGGGCACTACGAATATTTAGTTATGCCCTTTGGACTATGTAATGCTCCTGCTACATTCCAACATTTTGTAAATGATGTCTTCAGAGATTACCTTGACCTGTTTGTGATAGTATATCTAGATGATATCTTAATCTTTTCTTCCTCCCTAGCTGAGCATCGGGAACATGTGAAAAGTGTCCTAGCCCGACTCCGTCTTCATGGTCTGTACGCCAAACCGGAGAAGTGTGTTTTTGAACAGCAAAGTATTCAATTCCTTGGCCTAATTATTTCAGTGAAAGGAATAGAGATGGATCCCCAGAAGATCTCAGCTATCCTAGACTGGCCCGCTCCCTCTGACAGGAAAGGGGTCCAACGGTTTGTAGGATTTGCTAATTTCTACAGGAAATTCATCAAAGGATTCTCCTCCATCATTTCCCCCATCACCGAGCTGACCAAACAGGGTCAAAAATTTCAATGGACTTCTAAGGCACAAGAAGCCTTCAAGACCCTAAAGGACCTGTTCGTATCTGCCTCAATCTTAAGACACCCTGATTCAACCCTGCCTTATATCCTGGAGGTGGATGCCTCGGAAATTGCGGTTGGGGCAGTGCTCTCCCAGAGACAGGGGCCTAAGTCACTTTTGCATCCGGTCGCCTTCTTTTCCCGCAAGCTTTCGGAGGCGGAGCGGAATTACGATGTCGGTGACCGTGAACTGCTGGCAATCAAGGCGGCACTGGAAGAATGGTGCTACCTTCTCGAGGGCGCTTCCCACCCGATCCTGGTCTATACTGATCACAAAAATCTAGAATATCTTAAGTCGGCCAAGAGACTGAAACCAAGACAGGCCCGGTGGGCACTCTTCTTTTCTAGATTCGTGTTTCACATCACGTACCGTCCGGGATCAAAGAATGTTAAACCCGATGCCCTCTCTCGAATGTACAGTGAACCAGTGGAGCTCCCTACCCCTGATACTATCCTTCCCCCAGGAAACTTTCTCCTGCTTCAGGAGGACCTACTTTGCCGAATTAAGCAAGCCTCCAGCGATCCGGTTCTCCCACCTGACATTTCTTTAACCTTCAGAGATGGTCTTTTTTGGCATCAGGACAGGATCTACGTTCCCCAAGAATTACGTGTCGCAGTTCTCAGCTCCTGCCATGACCATCCACTGGCCGGCCACTTCGGGGTGCTCAAAACCACGGACTTGCTTCAATGCACGTTTTGGTGGCCACAGATGAAGAGGCACTGCAGGGAATATGTGGAGGCATGCACCATATGTATCCGGAATAAAGGTAGCAAATCAAAGGCTTGGGGCCTCCTGAGACCACTGCCCATCCCGGATAGACCTTGGAGGATGATATCCATGGACTTCATCGTGGAATTGCCTCCTTCTGAGGATTTCTCCACAATCTTTGTGGTGGTAGATAGGCTTACTAAAATGGCCCACTTTTTGCCTATGAAGGGGACCCCTTCGGCCGCGGAGATGGCTAAGACTTTTATTAAAGAAGTGGTAAGGCTCCACGGTATCCCTGCCGACATTACTTCAGATAGGGCGGTGCAGTTCACGTCCAGGTTTTAGAAAGCTCTCTGTGGGGCCCTGAAAATTGAGCTTCACCTTTCTTCGGCCTATCACCCGCAGACCAATGGCCAGACTGAGAGAACCAACCAAACGCTAGAGCAATATCTGCGTTGCTTCTCTTCCTTCTCCCAGGACGACTGGGCATCGCTCTTGCCATTAGCAGAGTTTGCATATAACAACTCCATCCATTCCGCCACAAGACAGTCCTCGTTTTTTGCAAACTTTGGCTTCCACCCGCTTTTTCTACCCAGTAATCTCCCTGAATGCTCAGTACCGGCGGTACAGGAAGACCTTAATTTTTTCGAGACCAACAATAAGATCCTACAAGAGACTCTGGCTAAAACTCAGGAACACAACAAAGAGGTCTTTGATAGGAAGAGAAGAGGGGAGCTCAATCTCCAGGTCGGGGACCAGGTCTGGCTGTCCACTTTAAATCTGAAATTAGCTTGCCCATCCAAGAAGCTGGGCCCGAAGTTTGTGGGACCATTTCCTATTGTAAGGAAGCTGAATGACGTGGCTTTTGAATTGAAACTCCCGGAGTCGTTTCGGATCCACCCGGTCTTTCACGCTTCGTTACTTAAGCCTACTGTCCCGGACCCCTTTGCCGATCGGAGTGCCAACCCCCCGGAACCTGTGATAATTGATGGAGAATTGGAATACGAGGTCGAATCCATTCTGGACTGCAGGAGAAGACAGAATCGGATTCAATTCCTGGTCAAGTGGAAGGGGTATGGCCCTGAGGAAAATTCCTGGGAACCGGAATCCAACCTACATGCGAAGAGGCTAATCCTTGCCTTCAAGAGGTCTCATCCGGATAAGATGGCATGGTTGGGCATCCGGAGGCTGCCCCTTGGGGGGGGGCAATGTCACGATCGATCGACAGTCCCGATCGCACATAGGAAACTCACCCGCAGGTTTCCCGTACAAGAAGCTCGTCGGTGTCCTCGGACGCGGGCTGGCGTGAACGAACGCACGCGAGTGCACGTAGTCCCTAACAGGCACACGCGGGTGCGCGTTGACACAAACGAGCGCACGCGGGTGCGCGCTGAACCGAACGGGGGTACGCGGGTTCGCGGGGTCACGAACGGGAGCACGGTTACCGGCGGGGGCACGCAAACTCGCCGTGCGACCGTTCTTGGCGCCCAACAGGCTATTTAGGGAATCAGCTCCTGTTCTCCCGTGCTGTCCTGTCTACAGCGTTCCTGTGACTTCTGATACCAGTTCCTGCTTGTTCCTGATACTGTACCCGGCCCGTTCTTGACCTTGTTTGATTGCTGCCTACCTCCGACCCTCTGCCTGACTGACCACGTTTCTGCCTTCTGCTGTGTACCTCTGCTGCCCGCTAGTTGCCGACCCGGCTCGTCTCTGACCACGCCTGCTGCACCCACCTGAACATTAGCACCTGCTTTTCCTGCTGTTCCTGCCTGACTGCCAGTGCCAGCTGTTTCTGCCGTCCCTGCCCGGTTGCCAGTGCCAGCCGCTCCTGCTGTTCCTGCCCGGCTTCCAGCGCCGGCTGCACCTGCCGTTCCAGTCAGTTACCTGTTCCTGCTGTGCCCGTTGTCTACTGCCTTCCGTCCTCTGCCTGACCGCCTGCACCAGCTGGTGGTGGATCTCCGTTGCTGCAACCCAGCTTGGCACTTGTGCCCTCCGAACTCTTGAATCCCTGTCTCCACCTCCAGGGGCTCTCGAGCCGGAGGCTTACGAGGCGCCGCTCCCTGCACTGTTGGGCTCTCCAACCAGGTACGTGACACCTGACCATTCTCTGCCTGTCGTCTATATCTACATCTGATCACCTGTTACCAAACCCGGCTTGTCTGACTACATATTCAGTGTCTCCCCAGCTTACCAGCCTGCTTCCTGTTTCCTGCTGCACCAGCTGAACTGATAAGACTAAAGACAAACCAGGCACCCATACACCACCAGGCTCTTGAGGCCACTGTTGCAACATTGGTGGCCCTTGAGCCGGGGTTGTACGAGACAGCCTTCCCACTGCACGTCAGGCTCATCCGACAGGGACGTAACATACACTCAGCACTATGACTTTTATATACACTCAGTACTATGACTATTATATACACTCAGTACTATGACTATTATATACACTCAGCACTATGACTATTATATACACTCAGCACTATGACTATTATATACACTCAGTACTATGACTATTATATACACTCAGTACTATGACTATTATATACACTCAGCACTATGACTATTATATACACTCAGTACTATGACTATTATATACACTCAGCACTATGACTATTATATACACTCAGCACTATGACTATTATATACACTCAGCACTATGACTATTATATACACTCAGCACTATGACTATTATATACACTCAGCACTATGATTATTATATACACTCAGCACTATGACTATTATATACACTCAGCACTATGACTATTATATACACTCAGCACTATGACTATTATATACACTCAGCACTATGACTATTATATACACTCAGCACTATGACTATTATATACACTCAGTACTATGACTATTATATACACTCAGTACTATGACTATTATATACACTCAGTACTATGACTATTATATACACTCAGTACTATGACTATTATATACACTCAGTACTATGACTATTATATACACTCAGTACTATGACTATTGATCTTCCAGTTTACAGTGAACATAGTCCCTCATATCTCTACACTAAAACTATATTTTGGGAATAAAGCATGGTGATGTTATATATATCAATTACATTTTTTTAATAATACATTTTATTTGATTTTACTCAGTACAGACCCCCCGGGTGACAACATCTCCTAAACAAAACAAGAAGATGGTTGAGATACATGAGGGATGTGTAAACTGAACACCCCCCCCCCCCCCCCCGGTTCGGTTCGCACCAGAACCTGCGAACAGACCTAAACTTCGTGTGAACTTTAGAAGCCTATTAAAGTCTATGGGACTCCAACGTTCAAAATCTAAAGTGCTCATTTTAAAGGCTAATATGCAAGTTATTGTCCTAAAAAGTGATTGGGGACCCGGGTCCTGCCCCAGGGGACATGTATGTAGAGAGATGATCATCCAGCGCTGGGTAGCAAGAGTGGATTACCACCACTGGAATCTTTTTTAAAAATTTAAAATTTTTAATAAAGGAATTTTTCAAAAGTATGTTTGTCTTTTTTAACATTCTTTTACACTTTGTTTGTGAAATGGTAGGGGTACTTTTATACCCCCTTACCATTTCAGGGCGGGATCTGGGGGTCCCCTTGTTAAAGGGGGCTTCCAGATTCTGATAAACCCCCCCTGCAGAGCCTCACAACCACCGGCCAGGGTGGTGGGGATGAGGCCCTTGTCCCCATCAACATGGGGACATGGTGCTTTGAGAGGTCACAGACCCCCAAAGCATCCTCCCAATGTTAAGGGCATGTGGCCTGGTACGGGAGATGGCAGGCACTCTCTCACCCCCCCCCTCTTTTCCTGCAGTCTGCCAGGTTACGTGCTCGGATAAAGGGTCTGGTATGGATTTTTAGGGGGAACTCCACGCCATTTTTTTTTTACATTTGGCGTGGAGTTCCCCTTAAAATCCATACCAGACATGAAGGGCCTTTTTTTTTTTTTTTATCAATGACTTTCAATGAGTGTTCCAATTCATTATAGCCGCGAGTGATTTTAAGTGACTTTTTTTCCTTCAGAAATGACACTTTGTGCATGGACAGTTCTAAGCACGGGAAACATCTGCCCCTTCACAGGCATACTATAGACACCCCCCAGGTACGACATTTAAAGGAATATTACACTTTTATTGTATCACTTTAAGCATTATTAAAATCACTGCTCCCAAAAAAAACTGCCGCTTTAAAAACTTTTTTTTTTGCATTGATACATGTCCCCTGGGGCAGGACCCGGGTCCCCAAACACTTTTTATGACAATAACTTGCATATTAGCCTTTAAAATTAGCATTTTAGATTTCTCCCATAGACTTGTACAGGGTGTTCCGTGGCTTTTCTAATTTGACGCAAACACCCCAAATTGTTCACTGTGTGCCGAACAGGCGAACAGGCAATGTTCGAGTCGAACTCAAAGCTCATCCCTAGTGTAAATATTAGCATATAATCAAGCCAAGTAAACGCCCATACTAATGAAAAGAAGAAGGCAAACTGTCTACACAAAAGGAGACATGGATGGATTCTCTCAGAGGGGTCACCATCTATCCGGAAGGAATCAGAGAATTCGGCCAAAAATGAGGCCTGGCAGAAAAGTGTTAGGTAGCGATCACTCAGAGAAAGAGCTAATTATAAAGAAGCTATAAGAGGGAATGAAGAAGACTAGAACTGGTCCACCACGTCGTACAATAAGATGTCTAGCAGGTTAGTGAAGCACCGATATACAATAAGATTATAGGGGAACTGGGAATAGTTCCTTTCCCAAGTCAATCATTAGTGAGGGGTTTGTGGCTGTATGGTAGATCTTTATTGTAGCAGAAACAAGTGGAAAGGGATTTTACTTCCAAGGCAGAAAGAAGAAGGTTAAAGGAGGTAAAAAAAGAAAAAGTTGGGTCAATGAAAGCTTTCCATCTGGAGAGGAAACATTTTTCAGAGGTGAAACAATTGGTAGTGGAGCTTTTCCCGATGTAGCAGGCTTTTTAATTCTCTTTTGACATCTGTTACAGTTGGAGAAGTAGAGGTTGTCCATTTCTTCAGAATGGCCCTACGAGCCACCAACAGGCATATCAAATGTGGGAAAGAAGTTGTGACAGTCCTAGACATTGGTGGTTGAGGCGTTGGACTTTCATATCCAAAAATGAATATGAAGGGGTCCTTGGGGACATGATGGTGCGTTATCCCAAAGATGAATTTGACCACCTGGCCCCAAAAAGACTGCTATGGGCTGACATAGCCAAAGGCAAGAACCAGGTGTTGGTATAGGAGGGTCACATCAAGCGCAAGGAGCAGCCTGTGGCATGGATTTGGAGGCAAGAAAGGGAATATAGTCTCTGTGTATTAGTTTGAGTTGGCATCCTCACCATATTTCATTGGTGATCAGGTGGAGATTTCATTATACCGCCTCTGTGAGAGATTCAGACAGAAAGTCCTTGCCCCGGTTTGTTGCTGAGGATGAACTGAACAGTTTCATACATTGCAGATTAGGAGGTCAGTAAGTTGATCAGGGAGAGCTCGAACCTCTTTGTTTTATCATGACAGCAAGATGTTGCATTGCTAATGCATTGCCAAAAGTGAAAGAGATGACGTGAGGAAAGGTGAACTTGTTTGTGACGTCATTGAGGGTCTGAGGGTTGCCAGGGTCGAGGTTGGAGAGCTGAGAGACTGACGTGAGACCTTTAGTTTTCCATGTTGAGAAGGCCTCACGTTGCAGTCCTGATGGGAACATTGGGTTAGTCTGGATGGGAACATTGGGTTAGTCTGGATGGGAACATTGGGTTAGTCTGGATGGGAACATTGGGTTAGTCTGGATGGGAACATTGGGTTAGTCTGGATGGGTAGGTGTCTATAAATAAATGGTGAGAGGTCTAATTTCTTTTGAGCCTCCCTCCACGCAATAATAGTGACTCTCAATAATAAATCACATTGAAGTGTGGTTGGAAGTTGCTTCAATTTGCTATGCAACACCCTCAGAGAATAAAGAAGTCCCATTTGTGATTTGAGGATCCAGTTTTAGTAGCAGGATTAGGAAGATATCCAGTTTAGCCCTATGCGAAGCAGACAGGACAAATTGCACAGCCTAAAATTGGGAAAGTTTTCACCTCCTTCACTTCCGGCGGCTGATATTGTGACTTGAAACACAAGGAGGAAGAGGCGTTTCTACTTTGCCCGTGTAGAAATGGGAACAGAGGGGCGCCAGACTGAGTGCAGTATAAATCATATATTTAATAAAAACAAGTAGTAACTCACAGGTTAAATTAGATGAGTTCAGTATGCAGTGAAAATCGCCAGTCCTGGAGTCTCATAAATGTCTTCCCTTTGCAGCCTGGAGCACTGGTGTGATCTTACAGGGATCCAGAAAATGCTGGGAACCAGGAGGCAGGAAACAAGAAGCAGCTGGTCGTGACTTCACAGGAACAGGAAGTGTGATTATTCACAGTGGCAAGGAATGGTAATGCATTTCGAAGCTACAGCTTCTTCATCAGACCATGATTGGCTGGCAAACCTGGCAGTCTTATATTGCAGAGGAAATAGAAACAGAGAGATCTGATGGGCTGGCCAGCCCGTCAATCAAATACACAGATTCAAAGAGGTAGATGGCTGGAGACCGAAGAGAATGTAAATATGAGTAAGAAGCTTGCTGATTAATAGTGGAAGATAAGTTTATAACGTTTGCAGAAATCGATCAATTCACTAATTGATTAAATACATAAATATAAAATGTATAAATATACCTCAAATTTAACCACTTGCCGACCGCCGCACGACGATATACGTCGGCAGAATGGCACGGGCAGGCATATGGGCGTATATATAAGTCCCTGCCTGCCCGCGGGTGGGGGGCCCGATCGGGCCCCCCCCCCGGTGCCTGCGGCGGTCGGCATTCCTTCGAGAGCGATCCGGGATGAGGGGGCGGCCATTCATTCATGGCCACCCCCTCGCGATCGCTCTCGACGAATGGAAATCCTCCGTGACATCACTTCCTCTCCTGTAATGTAAACACAGGAGAGGAAGTGATGTATTCTCTCCTCCGTGTCGGTATTTTTCGTTCCGGCACCGAGGAGAGCGGATCGGTGAGTTGCACCAACACACCACACATACAGTAGAACATGCCAGGCACACTCACACCCCCCCTTTACCCCCCGATCACCCCCCAATTACCCCTGCCCCCCCAGTCACAGTGACACCAATTGCTTTTTTTTTTTTTTTTGCATTGGTGTCATTTGTGACTGTAATAACTGTCAGGGCAGTTAGGGTTAGCCCCCTTTAGTTCTAATGTACCCCCCTAACCCCCCCAATAAATGTTTAACCCCGTGATCACCCCCCGTCGCCAGTGTCACTAAGGCTGGGTTCACATTGCAGCGGTTTGAGAACGGATGTGATTCGCACCGCACTGCAGTGCAAATCACATCCGATCTCTGTGCGATTCGAGTTCAGCCATACAGATAGTATGGCTGAATTCGTGTCGCACCCGCCGCACCCGCCGCAAACTCGCACGGGACCCTTTTTTTGGTACGCAGCAGAATCGGATCGCATGGGTGTTCACACCATGCGATCCGAGTTTGCAGATCGCACTGCGATATGCGAACTGATCTGGGGGTGTCATTATTTCACTGACACTCCCAGCAGTTCGCATAGGGCAGTGTGAACTGCCGCCGGGAGGCATGCGATGCGGGAACCCGCCGCGGATTCGTGGCGTTCCCGCATCGCTCCAGTGTGAACCCAGCCTAATAAGCGATCATTTTTCTGATCGCCGTATTAGTGTCACAGGTGACGCTAGTTAGGCAGGTAGGTATTTAGGTTCGCCGCAACTTTTTATAGCGCCAGGGACCCCCATATACATACCGCATAAAGCCCCCTGATTGCCCCCTAGTTAACCCTTTCACCAGTGATCACCATATAACTGTTACAGGTGACGCTGGTTGGTTAGTTATTTTTTTATAGTTTCAGGGCACCCACCATTTATTACCTAATAAAGGTTTAACCCCCTGATCACCCGGCGGGTGTCATTTGTGACTGTAATAACTGTTAGGGCAGTTAGGGTTAGCCTCCTTTAGTTCTAAGGTACCCCCCTAACCCCCCCAATAAAGGTTTAACCCCGTGATCACCCCCCGTCGCCAGTGTCACTAAGGCTGGGTTCACATTGCAGCGGTTTATGAGAACGGATGTGATTCGCACCGCACTGCAGTGCAAATCACATCCGATCTCTGTGCGATTCGAGTTCAGCCATACAGATAGTATGGCTGAATTCGTGTCGCACCCGCCGCACCCGCCGCAAACTCGCACGGGACCCTTTTTTTGGTCCGCAGCAGAATCGGATCGCATGGGTGTTCACACCATGCAATCCGAGTTTGCAGATCGCACTGCGATATGCGAACTGATCTGGGGGTGTCATTAACATTTCACTGACACTCCCAGCAGTTCGCATAGGGCAGTGTGAACTGCCGCCGGGAGGCATGTGATGCGGGAACCCGCCGCGCATTCGTGGCGTTCCCACATCGCTCCAGTGTGAACCCAGCCTAATAAGCGATCGTTTTTCTGATCACTGTATTAGTGTCACAGGTGACGCTAGTTAGGCAGGTAGGTATTTAGGTTCGCCGCAGCTTTTTATAGCGCCAGGGACCCCCATATACTACCGCATAAAGCCCCCTGATTGCCCCCTAGTTAACCCTTTCACCAGTGATCACCATATAACTGTTACAGGTGACGCTGGTTGGTTAGTTATTTTTTTTATAGTTTCAGGGCACCCGCCATTTATTACCTAGTCTCACTAGTGTACCCCTAAATTTAGGGGTGTCTACTTTCCAAAATGGGGTCATTTGGGGGGGGGTTGTGCCATCTTGGCATTTTATGGCCTTCAAAACTGTAACGCCCTTAGAAAGCCTGAAGGCGGTGCTTGGTTTTCGGGGCCCCGTACGCGGCTAGGCTCCCAAAAAGTCCCACATATGTGGTATCCCCGTACTCAGGAGAAGCAGCAGAATTTATTTTGGGGTGTCATTTCACATATGCCCATGGCATGCGTGAGCAATATATCATTTAGTGACAACTTTGTGAAAAAAAAAAAAAAAGTTTGTAATTTTCCGGCAACTTGTGGCAAAATATAAAATATTCCATGGACTCAACATGCCTCTCAGCAAATAGCTTGGGGTGTCTACTTTCTAAAATGGGGTCATTTGTGGGGGTTTTGTGCCATCTTGGCATTTTATGGCCTTCAAAACTGTAATAGGTAGTGAGGAGTGAAGTCAAATATTTACGCCCTTAGAAAACCTGAAGGCGGTGCTTGGTTTTCGGGGCCCCGTACGTGGCTAGGCTCCCAAAAAGTCCCACATATGTGGTATCCCCGTACTCAGGAGAAGCAGCAGAATTTATTTTGGGGTGTCATTTCACATATGCCCATAGTATGTGTGAGCAATATATCATTTAGTGACAACTTTGTGAAAAAAAAATAAAAAAAAATTTAAGTTTGTAATTTTCCCGCAACTTGTGGCAAAATATAAAATATTCCATGGACTCAATATGCCTCTCAGTAAATAGCTTCACATATGCCCATAGTATGTGTGAGCAATATATCATTTAGTGACAACTTTGTGTAAAAAAAAAAAAAATAATAATTTTTTTGTCATTATTCAATCGCTTGAGGCAAAAAAATAAAATATTCGATGGGCTCAACATGCCACTTATCAATTTCCTTAGGGGGTCTACTTTCCAAAATGGGGTCATTTGGGGGGGGTTTTGTACTGCCCTGCCATTTTAGCACCTCAAGAACTGAGATAGGCAGTCGTAAACTAAAAGCTGCGTAAATTCCAGAAAACGTACCTTAGTTTGTAGATGTGACAACTTTTGCACAAACCAATAAATATACAGTTATTGACTTTTTTTTTTACCAAAGACATGTGGCTGAATACATTTTGGCCTAAATGTATGACTAAAATTGAATTTATTGGATTTTTCTAATAACAAAAAGTAGAAAATATCATTTTTTTTCAAAATTTGCGGTCTTTTTCCATTTATATCGCAAAAAATAAAAATCGCAGAGGCAATCAAATACCATCAAAAGAAAGCTCTATTTGTGGGAAGAAAAGGACGCAAATTTTGTTTGGGTACAACATTGCATGACCGCGCAATTACCAGTTAAAGCAGCGCAGTGCCAAATTGTAAAAAGACCTCTGGTCATTTACCAGCAAAATGGTCCGGTCTGAAAGTGGTTAAAATGAATACATTTTTATAAGTAAATTAACTAAAAAATGAATTAAGAAAATTATTAGCAATTTGGAAATCAATTGATTATTATAAATTATAATGAATTAATAAAATGGTGAGAATGGAGGAAAGAGAGGACTCTATGCTAGGTATAATATTAAGGTTCTAAGTTATATCATGACCAAAACATCATGTACATGTTTACAACATGCAGTTGTAAACATGTACATGTGCAACAAACGCATGTATATACGTAAACATGTACATGATGTTTTGGTCATGATATAACTTAGAACCTTAATATTATACCTAGCATAGAGTCCTCTCTTTCCTCCATTCTCACCATTTTATTAATTCATTATAATTTATAATAATCAATTGATTTCCAAATTGCTAATAATTTTCTTAATTCATTTTTTAGTTAATTTACTTATAAAAATGTATTCATTTTAAATTTGAGGTATATTTATACATTTTATATTTATGTATTTAATCAATTAGTGAATTGATCGATTTCTGCAAACGTTATAAACTTATCTTCCACTATTAATCAGCAAGCTTCTTACTCATATTTACATTCTCTTCGGTCTCCAGCCATCTACCTCTTTGAATCTGTGTATTTGATTGACGGGCTGGCCAGCCCATCAGATCTCTCTGTTTCTATTTCCTCTGCAATATAAGACTGCCAGGTTTGCCAGCCAATCATGGTCTGATGAAGAAGCTGTAGCTTCGAAATGCATTACCATTCCTTGCCACTGTGAATAATCACACTTCCTGTTCCTGTGAAGTCACGACCAGCTGCTTCTTGTTTCCTGCCTCCTGGTTCCCAGCATTTTCTGGATCCCTGTAAGATCACACCAGTGCCCCAGGCTGCAAAGGGAAGACTTTTATGAGACTCCAGGACTGGCGATTTTCACTGCATACTGAACTCATCTAATTTAACCTGTGAGTTACTACTTGTTTTTATTAAATATATGATTTATACTGCACTCAGTCTGGCGCCCCTCTGTTCCCATTTCTACACAGAGCTCATCGCTTCACTCTAAGGGAGCCGCCTCCAGGTGCTAATCATACAAGATCTCGGATCATTTATGGACATTATGTTTTAAACAAATGTTTTAATATCATGTGTGCTTATTCACACACATTTTATGTATACCTATATTCCAGTTGTTATATAATTTTATGTTATCACCATATCTAGCGCCGCTGTTCACCCTTGTTTCTACTTCGCCCTCCTGCCTATATATAGGAAGTGACGATCTCCTAACCCCGCCTCTTCCTTACCTTTGAGTGTCTTCTTAGAAGAGGTGCGATTCTTCTGTTAATTGTCCTTCTGTTAACTCTTCAGTTCCACAGCAGAAAGGGAGGGATAAGCTAAGCTTTGCAAATACCTGAATATGTTTTTTTAAGATTTATTAAGCATAGAAGCTGATATATATATATGTTAGATATATAAAGCATGTATTAGAATAGACGTTGGAATAGACGTTTCCTGATTCCCTTAATCACATCCATTACAATGTAACATCACTTCCGGTGGATGTGGTTCCACTTCCGGCGGCTGATATTGTGACTTGAAACACAAGGAGGAAGAGGTGTTTCTACTTCGCCCTCCTGCATATATATAGGAAGTGACGATCTCCTAACCCCGCCCCGACAATTAATTCTCCAAATGTCAGTACCCTGTATGCTTTTCACTTGCTTGTCATATTTACACTGTGGGTGATGCCATTTCTTGGAACATGGACTCTTTACGCTCAATGACAGGGGATATTTATTTATATAGTTATTGTTTGTATTTCTAGCGCTGCATATCTTTATGCATGATTGACCAAAGGCAGAATGCTTTTGGCCAATCATGGCTCAGGGGCTCAAGTCCACACCCCCCACTATATAAGGCTGCTGCTTACACGGGGGATGTGGTGTATCAAAAGCATTTGATACAGTCTGTAGGGGTGGACCATAGGGTATGTGCCTGGATAGAAAACTGGCTACGGGGATGTGTCAATCAATGTATACTCAGAATGGTCTAGAGCAGTGGTCTCCAAACTGTGGCCCGGGGGACAGATGTGGCCCTTTGCTTGCTTTTATCTGGCCCTTGGGGCATTATTCCCTCCACTGTCAGCAACAGTGCGGTATAGTTCCTGCCACTGACACCAACAACATGGCACTATTTCCCCCACTGACACCAATGATGGAGCACTATTCCTCCCACTGATACCAATGATGGGGCGCTATTCCTCCCACTGACACCAATGATGGGGCACTATTCCTCCCACTGATACCAATGATGGGGCGCTATTCCTCCCACTGACACCAATGATGCCCCCCTTCCCAAAAAGATGCCCCCCTTCCCCAACAGATGCCCCCCGGCACTGCTCTTCCATCAGGAGATGAGGAATGCCAAAATGAGAGGAAATGTTAGAACCCAAATGTAAGAAAAAAATAGCTTTGTATATTATGGGAATGAGGTCAATTGATTTATAGTCTAATAGCAGAAAAGAGAACTCAATCTTAGATATGCTTGTTAAGGGGCCAAAAATTGCATTTTCCCGGACACAGGGTGCCAACTGTGGAATGCTGGACAACAAGTGGTTGGTGAAAAAGGTGGTTGAGTTGATAATGAACACTTGTAAGATCTGAAAGGAGATTGGAGACATTTCCAGAGAAAAGAGGACAAAGTCAACAGACCTAAATTTCTCGGTGTTATCCCGACCCGACTACAGACAGCCATGGTGTTGGGTGTGTGGTGTAGGAGCACCGAAGATGTCTTATGATCTGTGGACATAGGTTGTAGGCTTGTGCAATTCGTTTCGTAACGAATCGAAATTCGGCCGAATTTTGCATCTTTTGGATATTCGGATGCATCCGAATGTCCGAATAAAAAAATAACAAATTACAACGAATACGAAAGAAATATAACGAATGAATTCGAATGAATTCGACATGATTCGAAATTATTTCAACTGCATTCGAAATTATTTCAACTGCATTCGACATTATTTCAACCACATTCGAAAATATTTTGTGACCCGAGTTTAGGGCCATGTATCTTGGGGTCACTTGGTGCTAGACACTTCAAATTTGAATATGTTGTAGTGCTAGTATTATTGTGTTTGCATACCAAATTTGGGGTTTCTAGCTATAAGTGACCCCGAAATATGTGGCCCCAAATCGGGTCGCAAAATTTTATTAGTTATTAGAGCAGAGAATGACATTTTGCGACCCGATTTTGGGGCCACATATCTCGGGGTCACTTATAGCTAGAAACTCCACATTTGGTATGCAAACACAATACTACTAGCACTACAACATATCCAAATTTGGAGTTTCTAGCACCAAGTGACCCCGAGATACATGGCCCTAAAGTCGGGTCACAAAATATTTTCGAATGTGGTTGAAATAATGTCGAATCATGTTGAAATCATTTCGAATTCGGTAGAAATATTTTCGAATTTGGTTGAAATATTTTCGAATGTGGCCAATTTTTCGAATTCGGTAGAAAACTAAACGAAATCCGAAAATGAATTTAAGGAAGTTAACGAATATAACTAAACAAAATTAATGAATTAACAAATTAAAACGAAACGAAACTAAACTAATTTTTTCCTTTTGCACATGTCTAATAGGTTGGGTCTTTAGATGATGTTCTCCATCGGATGGGGTAATACCATGGATGTCCAGATATAACACTACGGTGTAAGAGAAATCAGACCACCAAAGCAGTTTGAACTGTTGACTTTTTTTTATTTGACACATAAATTCCAACACATTACATAGACCCCATCACCTCAGAGGTTCCCCATTACACCAAAGGTCCCCCATTCCACCAGAGACTTCCATCACATCAGAGGTTCCCCATTACACCAAAGGTCCCCCATTCCACCAGAGCCTCCCATCACATCAGAGGTCCTCCACTACACCAAATGTCTACTATTCCACCTGAGACCCCATTACATCAGAGTTCCTCCATTACACCAGATGTCCCCTATTGCATTTGATCCCCTTCATCACATCAGAGGTCCCCCATCACATCAGAGGTTCCCCATTACATCAGAGGTCCTCCCGTTCCATCAGAGCCCCCATCACAGCAGACTCCCCTAAAAGCATCAGAGTCCCTCCAACACAGGGGGTGGGCCCCTTAGCTCCAGTGAAGGGAACTCTTAAGGCATCAGCATACCAAGACATTTTCGGACAATTTCATGCTCCCAACTCTGTGGGAACAGATTGGGGACGGCCCCTTCCTGTTCCAACATGAATGCCCACCAGTGTACAGAGCAAGGACCATAAAGACATGGAGGAGCGAGTTTTTTTCTTCAAATATAAAATCTTTCTTGATAAATTGAGGCCAAACTGTATTCTGCTACATTTCCTTGGTAAAAATCCCCCAGATCAGTGTCTATTGTTTAGTCTGTATGAAAGTTTCAAACTATGGTATATAGATTTGAAAATCCTGATGTACTGACAGCCTATCTCATTTCTTGAGACCTCAAAATGCCAGGAGGGTACAAATACCCCCCAAATTACCCCTTTTTGGATAGTAGACAGTCCAAGGCATTTTTTTCTGTCATTTTGTTCCTTGATTAACAATCGATCTACACCAGGGGGCGTTTTTTAAAATTTTTGTTTTTCATATAAAGAACTTGTCAAAAACTGCCTGCTGTCTTTTTTTTAACTACACTTTTTTTTGGTAAATGAGTACCCCATACTCATGTACATGGTGGGGGGGCAAGATCTGGGGTCTCCTTTTAAAGGAGGCTTCCCAATTCTGATAAGCCCCCTGCCCTCGGACTCTCCCCCCAACAACCAGCCTGGATTACAGGAAAGAGGCCCTTGTCCTCATCAACATGGAGACAAGGTGCTTTGTGGTGTGACAGAGCCCCCCGTGCCCCAAAGCACCCCCTGCCATGTTGAGGGCATGTGGTCTGATATGTGGTATGGTATAGTTCGTGGTGGGGGTGCTTTCTCAAGGTTCTCCCCAAAATCCCAAAGAGCCTGGTATGGATTGGGGGGGGAGACCCCCAAACCATTTTTGTCTTAATTTTTCATTGCCGGCAATTCTTTTTTTTTACATTCAGCTGTAAGCTGATGACTCATCAGTTGGTGCACTGATGATGCACCGGATGGTGATGTCACAAGGGGTAGGGACCACCATGTGACATCACCAGGTAGCCCCACCCCTTGCTTATTTAGGAAATGTCACCCGGCAGAGCAGCCCTTCAGTGGTCAGCTGTCATCGCGGGCAGAGCTTTTATTTCATGGATCTGCAATTTATTTTTTAATTTTTTTTTTTTTTATTTTTTTTTATTTTTCATTAAAGGACTTTTCAAAAACTTATGTTGCATTTTTATTTATTTTTTTAGACTTTTTTTGGTGAATGGGTAGGGGTACAATGTACCCCATACTCATTCACTGGGGGTCATCTTGTTAAAGGAGGCTTCCAGATTCCGATAAGCCCCCTGCCCGCAGACCCCCACTACCACCGCCCAGGGTTGTGGGGAAGGGGCCCTTGTCCCCATAAAAAGGAGGACAAGGTACTCTGGGGTGGGGGTGCCCCAAAGCATCCACTCCCCCACACTGAGGGCATGTGGCCTGGTATGGACCAGGGAGTGAGGAGTGCTCGCCCACCTCCCCTTTGATAAGTATTGTTTTTGGTCACTTTCAAAGTCCCACCCATCAAGGGTTTTCGTGTTTTTCCTTTTTATACATTGTACAGATGTGCCACTTTGCAGGCACACTAAGGAGACCCCCCAGGCACTATATTTAAAGGATTTTTTTAATTTTATTGTTTCACTTTAAGCATCATTAAAATCACTGCTCCTTTAAAAACAATTTTGTCTTTTTAATTGCATTGATATATGTACCCCAGGGCAGTACCCAGACCCTCCATACCCCTTTTTGTGGACAATTACTTACATATAAGCCTTTAAAATGGGGACTTTTGATTTCTCATGTTTTGCTCCCATAGAGTTCAATGGAGTTTGCGGTTGGGGGTCAAACTTTTCCCCTGTTCGGGAGTTCTGCTGTGAACCAAACAGAGGAGTGTGCAGCCCATCTCTAACCGGGACAAACCGAGAAGGTGAAAGACCCAAGTAAGGAACACAGACAGCTATTAAAATATGACAGGAGATATAACCCTTCCACACTCCATACAAAACAAAATTCTATGACTTAGGAAACATTTTACATTGATCTCTATCACACTAAATGTCTATAATATATATTTAGAGTCTCAAGCTAAGCGTTCTCCACATGTTAAGTCTCTGTGTTCCTCCAGCTTCTGGTCCAGAATCTTCTCAGAATGATCCTTCTCAGCTTGTTGCTGGCCTGGAAGATGACGGCGGCCTCCACCGATGAAGATAATAATTGTAAATTCCAAAAAACTATTGACAATGAGGAACTTGGAAGAAAATAAATCACTTGAGACCCGCAGAAGAATGTGAAGATGAGAAGTAAGAAGAAGATTGTCCTCAGTGCAGTGACATGAGCCTGAAGATTTGGACGTGTTGATCCAGAGTCGTTATTCTTCACCCTCCAGACGTGTCTGAGCAGAAAGGAGGAAGTGAGGAGCAGGCACAGAAGACTAAGGCAGAATGGAAGAATGACGCCTAGGAAGGTCATAGGAACAACATAGGAAAGACTGATACGGAACCTGTTACCAGAGGCTTCGGTGCTGTTCTCAGAAGACTGGATACTTTCTGCATTGACAACCCAGAACCACGGGACACTCACAATGATCACTCCAAGTGCTGTCAGGAATAGATGTTGACTACGGAAATTAGACACAATTCTCTTTACCCAGATGAAGAACCCATAGCTGAGATTGGTGATGGTGGTACAGTAATGAGCCGAGAGCCAGAAGGTCAACCAGAAGTTGTAATAGATTAGGAAGTAAATTGATATGTTCATAAATACAAATACTTGTTTAATATTAAAGGTTTCCAGAGAAAAGACGAAGATCATTCCCTCTATACTCATCACACACTGGAGGAGAATATTCACAATCCCCTTAGCCAGAAAGATCACATCGGTGGGACTCAACTTCCCTTTCTTTCTGATGATGTCCAGGTTACCCATCACAATACAAGTGTTAGAAGGGATTGCCAAGCCGAGTGCCAAGACTGAAGAGATCAAAGTAGATAATTCCAGAGACATCATGTTGAGGTTTGGTGTGATCTCCGGACAGAGATGACGGGACACGTCCAGTGATAGCAGACAGAATGATATAATTAGAGTTGTAATTATGGAAAAAGCCTTCAGAGATCCGTCTCATGATTGACTTTGCATAAATGTGATGGATTTCATTTCAATGCCGACATCTAAAGTACAGAACAACCCGTGTAATACAATCTCTGACTCATTTCCATTATACTGAAACAATTAACCAATTCAGAACTGGCAGCTTTATGTTTCTTAAGCTCCATACACACTATCAGATTGTCTGCTGATTTTTTCCATCAGATTTACCAAAACCATATAATATGAGGTCAAACCTTAGGGGTTTCAATGTGTATGCAATCACGCAGGCCCTTCTACTACATGGTTTTGGTAAACCTGAAGGAAAAAATCAGCAGACATTGTGATAGTGTATATGAGGCTTTATTGACTATTATATACACTCAGCACTATGATTATTATATACACTCAGCACTATGATTATTATATACACTGAGCACTATGACTATTATATACACTCAGCACTATGATTATTATATACACTCAGCACTATGATTATTATATACACTGAGCACTATGACTATTATATACACTCAGCACTATGACTATTATATATACTCAGCACTATGACTATTATATACACTCAGTACTATGACTATTATATACACTCAGCACTATGACTATTATATACACTCAGTACTATGACTATTATATACACTCAGCACTATGACTATTATATACACTCAGCACTATGACTATTATATACACTCAGCACTATGACTATTATATACACTCAGTACTATGACTATTATATACACTCAGTACTATGACTATTATATACACTCAGTACTATGACTATTATATACACTCAGCACTATGATTATTATATACACTCAGCACTATGACTATTATATACACTCAGCACTATGATTATTATATACACTCAGCACTATGACTATCATATACACTCAGTACTATGATTATTATATACACTGAGCACTATGACTATTATATACACTCAGCACTATGATTATTATATACACTGAGCACTATGACTATTATATACACTCAGCACTATGATTATTATATACACTCAGCACTATGACTATTATATACACTCAGTACTATGACTATTATATACACTCAGCACTATGACTATTATATACACTCAGCACTATGACTATTATATACACTCAGTACTATGACTATTATATACACTCAGCACTATGACTATTGATCTTCCAGTTTACAGTGAACATAGTCCCTCGTATCTCTACACTAAAACTATATTTTGGGAATAAAGCATGGTGACGTTATATATGAATTACATTTTTTTAATAATACATTTTATTTGATTTTACTCGGTACAGACACCCCGGGAGACAACATCTCCTAAACAAAACAAGAAGATGGTTGAGATACATGAGGGATGTGTAAACTAAGGATGAGCAGAACACCCCCCCCCCCCCCCCCCCGGTTTGGTTCGCACCAGAACCTGTGAACAGACCTAAACTTGGTGTGAACTTTAGAACCCTATTAAAGTCTATGGGACTCCAACGTTCAAAATCTAAAGTGCTAATTTTAAAGGCTAATATGCAAGTTATTGTCCTAAAAAGTGTTTGGGGACCCGGGTCCTGCCCCAGGGGACATGTATCAATGCAAAAAAAAAATTGAGGGTGACCACGCCCCCCTCTGATGTAACGGAAACCTGCGTTACATCAGAGGGAGGCGAGGTCACCCTCACGTCATTGGGGAAGCCCGGCTTTCCCCCCTGCATCAGAGGGGGCGGGGTCAGCTGATGGGTGGTCATATAAGAAATGTCAGGCTGCCGGGATCCCGGCAGTGTCTCCGGTGGAGACAGAAGATGGATGGATTCGCTGCGCTGGAGTGAGAGATCACCCGTCACTGAATCAGATCAGCCATCGCTGGACCCCGGAGAGATGATCATCCATCGCTGGATAGCAAGAGTGGATTACCACCGCCGGGATCTTTTTTTTATTTATTTTTTATTTTTAATAAAGGACTTTTTCAAAAGTGTGTTTGTCTTTTTTAACATTCTTTACACTTTCTTTGTACCCCCTTTCCATTTCAAACAGGGGGAGGGGCCGGGATCTGGCGGTACCCTTGTTAAAGGGGGCTTCCAGATTCTGATAAGCCTCCCGCCCGCAGTTCCCCACAACCACCGGCCAGGGTTATGAGGATGAGGCCCTTGTCCCCATCAACATGGGGACATGGTGCTTTGAGGGGTCACAGACCCCCAAAGCATCCTCCCAATGTTGAGGGCATGTGGCCTGGTACGGGAGATGGGGGGCACTCTCTCGTGCCCCCCTCTTTTCCTACGGCCTGCGGATAAAGGGTCTTGTATGGATTTTTAGGGGACCCCATGCCATTTTTTTTTTATTTGAGTTCCCCTTAATATCCATAGCAGACTTGAAGGGCCTGGTAATTGAATTTGGGGGAACCCCACGCTTTTTCTTTTTTATCAATGACTTTCATGGAGTGTTCTCTGTATTACGGGGAGCTGACAATTCATTATAGCCGCGAGTGATTTTAACTAGATGCCGACCGCCGGCCGTCAAATGACGGCCAGGCGGCGCACCTATTGTGGCGGGAGGACGTCATATGACGTTCTCCCGTTTAAACAGGGGATGCGCGCGATCGTGCGTGCTCATCCCTGTTTTTTCGGTGGCGGCGTGTCACGGAGACACCGCTCGCCACCGAAGGGGGTGAACAGCCATTGGTTATGGCTGTTTTCCACGTGATCGGCCGTGATGAAGTCACGGCTGATCTCAGATGGTCACACCCCGAACGTGCACGGCGCATGCGCGCGATCGCTAGCGCGCTGCACGTGCACGTCGGTGGCGGCGTGTTCCCCGGGAACACTGCTCGTCACCGCCGCTGGTAAACAGTCATTGGCCGGCTGTTTACCCACGTGATCGGCTGTGATCCTTTCACAGCCGATCACTAAAATGTAAACAAACCGCGGTAACGGGATGTTACCTGGTTCTCCTCCTCACACACCGATCGTGTGTGAGGAGGAGATTGCGGTAACATCTCGTTACCGCATACAGTGTACACCGATCATACTGATTGCCCCCCCTTCAATAAAGAGGACCTGTCACCACCCCTCATAGTACCTGTCAATCACAGTCCATCAGAGTACCTGTCACAGTCCATCAGAGTATTTGAGTACCTGTCCCAGCCCATCAGAGTACCTGAGTACCTGTCCCAGCCCATCAGAGTACCCGAGTACCTGTCCTGGCCCATCAGAGTACCCGAGTACCTGTCCCGGCCCATCAGAGTACCCGAGTACCTGTCACGGCCCATCAGAGTACCCGAGTACCTGTCACGGCACATCAGAGTACCCGAGTACCTGTCACGGCATATCAGAGTACCCGAGTACCTGTCACGGGACATCAGAGTACCAGAGTACGTGTCACGGCCCATCAGGGTACCCGAGTACCTGTCACGGCCCATCAGGGTACCCGAGTACCTGTCACAGTCCATCAGGGTACCCGAGTACCTGTCACAGCCCATCTGAGTACCCAAGTACCTGTCACAGTCCATTAGAGTACCGAGTACCTGTCACAGTCCATTAGAGTACCGAGTACCTGTCACAGTCCATTAGAGTACCGAGTACCTGTCACAGTCCATTCGAGTACCGAGTACCTGTCACAGTCCATTCGAGTACCGAGTACCTGTCCCAGCCCATCAGAGTACCCGAGTACCTGTCCCGGCCCATCAGAGTACCCGAGTACCTGTCACGGCCCATCAGAGTACCCGAGTACCTGTCACGGCCCATCAGAGTACCCGAGTACCTGTCACAGTTCATCTGAGTACCCGAGTACCTGTCACAGTCCATATGAGTACCTGTCACCGCCCTTCAGAGTACCCAAATACCAGTCACCAAACCATCAGAGTACCTGTCACCAGGCCATCAGAGTACCTGAGTACTTGTCACCAGGCCATCAGAGTACCCGAGTACCTATCACCAGGCCATCAGAGTACCCGAGTACCTGTCACCCGGCCATCAGAGTACCCGAGTACCTGTCACCAGGCCATCAGAGTACCCGAGTACCTGTCACCAGGCCATCAGAGTACCCGAGTACCTGTCACCAGGCCATCAGAGTACCCGAGTACCTGTCACCAGGCCATCAGAGTACCCGAGTACCTGTCACCAGACCATCAGAGTACCCGAGTACCTGTCACGGCCCATCAGAGTACCCGAGTACCTGTCACCAGGCCATCAGAGTACCCGAGTACCTGTCACCAGACCATCAGAGTACCCGAGTACCTGTCACCAGGCCATCAGAGTACCCGAGTACCTGTCACCAGGCCATCAGAGTACCCGAGTACCTGTCACCAGGCCATCAGAGTACCCGAGTACCTGTTACCAGGCCATCAGAGTACCCGAGTACCTATCTCCAGCCCATCAGAGTACCCGAGTACCTATTTGCAGCCCATGTCTCATAGAATATACGTTGGGGTGTTTGCTTTCCAAAATGGGGTCATTTTGTGGGTAATTTCACTGTCCTGGTGGTCCAGGACCTTCAAAAGTGTGATGGGTAGGAATGAAATGAGATGTGTCATTTATGCTCCTAGAACGCCTGAACGTACTACTTCAATGTTCGGCCTCTCTATGTGGCCAGGCTGTGTAAAAGTCCTACACATGTGGTATCACCATACTCGGGAGGAGTAGCAGAATGTATTTTGGGGTGTAATTTTTGCTATATACATGCTATGTGTTAGAAATATCTTATAAATTGACAATTTTGTGTAAAAAAAAAATGCGTTTTAATTTTTTTCCACATATTCCAAAAACTTCTGGAAAAAAATTAACCATTCAAAAGACTCATTATGCCTCACAGATTATACGTTGGGGTGTTAGCTTTCCAAAATGGGGTCATTTTATGGGAAATTCCATTGTCCTGGTACTCCAGGGACTTCAAAAGTGTAATAGGTGGTTGAGAAATGAGATGCGTAATTTTTGCTCGTAGAACGTCTGAAGGTACTACATCAATGTTAGTGCTCTGTATGTGGCCAGGCTGTGTAAAAGTCTCACACATGTGGTATCGCCGTACTCGGGAAGAGTAGCAGAATGTATTTTGGGGTGTAATTTGTTGTATACATATGCTGTGTGTGAGAAATAACCCGATAATATGACAATTTAGTAAAAAAAAAAAAAAAAAAAATCTTCATTTTGCAAAGAATTGTGGGAAAAAATGACAACTTAAAAAAACTCACCATGCTACTTACTTAATACCTTGGGATGTCTACTTTGTAAAAAGGGGTCATTTGGGGGGTATTTGCACTTTCCTGACTTGTTAGTGTCTCAAGAAATGAGATACACCTGATGTACTGAAGGCCTGATCAGAAGTGATCAATTTTCAGTGATTGGCACCATAGTTTGTAGACTCTATAACTTTCACAAAGACCAAATAATATATACTAATGTGGGTTATTTTTACCAAAGATATGTAGCAGTATAAATTTTAGCCAAAATTTATGAAGAAAAATTACTAATTAGCATACGTTTTATTTTATTTATAGCACAAAAAATAAAAAACCCACTAGTGATTAAATACCACTAAAAGAAAGCTCTATTTGTATGGAAAAACAGAAACAAGTTTCATTTGGGTACAGTGTTGGATGTCTGAGTAATTGTCATTCAAACTGTGAGAGCGCTGAAAGCTGAAAATTGGTCTGGTCAGGAAGGGGGTGTAACTGCACTGTATTGAGGTGGTTAAATGACTTTTTTTCCTGCAGAAATGACACTTTGTGCAGGGACAGTTCTAAGCACGGGAAACATGCGCCCCTTCACAGGCATACTATAGACACCCCCCAGGTACGAAATTTAAAGGAATATTACACTTTTATTGTTTCACTTTAATCATTATTAGAATCACTGCTCCCGAAAAAAATGGCAATTTTTAAAACCTTTTTTTTGCATTGATACATGTCCCTCTAGAGGACATGTATCAATGCAAAAAAATTATGGGAACATTGGGTTAGTCTGGATGGGTAGGTGTCTATAAATAAATGATGAGAGGTCTAATTTCTTTTGAGCCTCCCTCCACACAATAATAGTGACTCTCAATAATAAATCGCGTTGAAGTGTGGTTGGAAGTTGCTTCAGTTTGCTGTGCAACAACACCCTCAGAGAATAAAGAAGTCCCATTTGTGATTTGAGGATCCAGTTTTAGTAGCAGGATTAGGAAGATATCCAGTCTAGCCCTATGCGAAGCAGACAGGACAAATTGCACAGCCTAAAATTGGGAAAGTTTTCACCTCCTTCACTTCTGTGGATGTAAAGTCTGTCTAATGCAGGCCATACACGGGTCGAATTCCGAACAAATTTTCTTTTAAAAATCAGAAAATTCATTTTTTTGTGATCCGATGGCGCCACCATTGATTTTCGAAATTTGGCTGACCAAGCCTTCAATTTCACCTCATGCTGCTACAGAAAAGAATTTTCTTTTCTCTCCGTAAAAAAATGTATTTTCTTATTACATTTCTCGCACGATTTTCCCATCATTGATTAGAAAATCGTTAGTTTTTCAAAAAATTTCCAACATGTCCGATTCCTCAAATTTGATTTCCGCACGAAAATCGGCTGTTGCTGCCACCCCGCTAATGGTGAGAAATTCATACGAAAGTTCTTAGATACGATTTTCAAAGAAAATTCTTTCGAAATTCGAATCGTGTGTGGCCGACAATAAGCTATTTGTGGTTTCCTGTTATGCCACAAAAAGGAAGTGACTGTCTTCTTCAACAAATTGACATCTTTATGTTTCAATAGGAGGGGGGTAGTTTGGAGCGGGTATACCAATTAAGCAAAGCTCACCATTTTAAACAAATGACATCTTCCCAGAAGTGAGGGGGGTAAATCTATCCAGGTATCCAATTAATGAACAATTTTCTGTATTAGAAGCGGAAAGTAGAGAGCGTATAGATAAGAAGGATGTTTCCCTATCTTTATGCCGAGGTGAGTAATGCCGCCGTTGGTTATAGAGAAGGGGGATGTCTCAAGTAAGGGTCTAGACTGGGAGACCCCTAAGGGTAGTATTTTGCTTTTATTGTAATTAATGCGGAGGTCTGAACATTGATGGAACTCATCAAAGGTGATTTTTTTTTAGTGATCATGTCAAATGTAGTGTAACGCTACCCCTGTGAGGGCCGCTTGCTGAATATGTACCCCACTGGTTGCCCCAACCTTGCCTGTCCTCCGACACCTCTGACACCCTGGGTTCAGACATTATTGCTGATGATCAAAATGATTAGAGACACATACACAAGTTTAAGTGAAATTGTTGGGTCTTATTTACTGCAAGGCTATAAGCATTAGATTCCACTAACATAAACGTAGCTAGTGGTGGTTGGTGGGTTCTTCTTTTGGGGGGTCGGCAATCAAATAACACCCCCCGAGTCTCTGTCAGCACATCCCCCCCCCACCGCTGGGTGGCACGGCTCTGACAACACCCCTGGTGCGGGGCTGTGGTTTCCACTTCTGGATTACGGGCAGTGGCAGCTTCTCAAGCTTCCTCTGCCGTGTGTCTCCTCTTCCGCCAAAGTGCCAAGCATCCAATAGGCCAATCAGGAAACAGGTTTCACAACCTGCTCCTAATTGGTGGGGGGGGGGGCCTTGGTGTGAAAATAGCGAGAATTAATTCGCTATTGTCACATAACTGGGTGGGCTCGGAGCTCAATGCTCTGTGCTCCAGGGCCACCCCTTTTTGAAGCCTTTTAGAGCCTCTGGCTCTAATCGGGTGCTTAAAAAAAACTTGCCAACATTGGAATCCATGGTGTGGCGCTCTGATATGTAGATCAGGGTGCCGGACGCATGGATAGGGGAGAGGGCTCCCATGCGCCCTCTGTGGATGGGCCACCACTCCTTGGAAAAGATTCACCAAAACAAATAACAGAAATGATATATGACAGTAGAACAGAAACAAGAAGTGATTGCAGGATTTAAAGACTTCTCAACAGTACACGGCTTAGTTAGAAACCTCTGTGAAAAGGCAGGAGGAGGAGGGCAGAGGGATGACCATTCTTACGTCAAACCACTCCCTTCTGTGCCTCAACTTCACAGGCCAGATAGAACAGAAAGTTACAACACTGTCCTCAGATTAATGGAACTATTACTCTTAAAGCGTATGTGTGCTGTGTTTCATTTGGCCCTGTGAAATACCTGACTAATCCTGCCTGGTTCTGCACTCCACTTTGTAAACTGACCACGGTTTATCATGGGCGCTGAACCCTGACACCGTGGTCAGTTTACGTGCCTCCATCATCCGTAGCTCTCCTCTCTGCTCTCCCCCTGTCCTCTCCCCCCTCCCCTCCCTGCCTGTCAGCTCATGACAGTGCCCCTCCCTTCCTGCTGCTGAAATAAATTTTAATGCTTTATATAATCCTGTGTGTTTCCTAATCCTGTGTGCCCCTGTCTCTGTGCTTTATTAAAAAAAATGGTATCTATACCTGATTTCAGAGCGCCGCTTGGCACTCACGTGACCGACTGGCTCTCTCCTCTTCTCCTCTCCTCATCCTGACTGGGATTTTCGGCCCCTCCTGCTCTAGCTGTCAGTTCGGGAGATGGGAGAGCAAGCTGGTCACGTGAGCGCCGAGCGGGCGTTTTTAAATCAGGTATAGATGACATTTTTTAAATAAAGCACAGACACTGGGGAACTCAGGATTATATAAATATATGACAATGGCTTAACAACCACTTTAAGTACCTAAATCTGCTTAATTAGCAAATATAGTCCTGGGATAGGTATTTATGCTTATGACACTAATTGATCAGTCCTTCAGTGGGGGGGGGGGGGGATATGTTGTAGTCCCTCAGAAGGAAGAAGCCTTTGGTCTTCAGTTAGCTCTTTAGTGAAGTACTTGAAATATCCTGGTGAGCAGAAGACGATGAAGTGGCCTGCACATTCGCTCTGCACATTCTTGTCACCTGCATTTCTGCTCTGCACATTCTTGTCACCTGCATTTCTGCTCTGCACATTCTTGTCACCTGCATTACCGCCATGTGCTTTCTTGTCACCTTCATTACAGCTCTGCACATTCTTGTCACCTTCATTACTGCTCTGCACATTCTTGTCACCTTCATTACTGCTCTGCACTTTCTTCTTACCACCATGCTTGCTCTGAATTTTCTTTGGAGCCATACTGGATGTCCGGTACAGTACAGTACAGTATGTGATAAAAAAGCTCCCAAAAAAAAGCCTTACAGCAAGTGTGTACAGGGATGTACAGTACAGTGCTGTACAGTATGTGCCAAAAAGCACACCAAAAAGCTTCTCAACCCTTCTCAATACTGTAAAGCCCCGTACACACGAGAGGACTTATGTCCGACAGACTTCCGAAGGAGTTCCGTCGGAGTTCTGCCGGAGTTCCGACAGAGTTCTGGCGGACTTTTCGGCTGAGCGGACCTGGCCACACACAATCACACTAAACTCCGACGGATTCGAACGTGATGACGTACGACCGGACTCGAATAAGGAAGTTCATAGCCAGTAGCCAATAGCTGCCCTAGCGTCGGTTTTAGTCCGTCGGAATAGCACACACACGAGCGGATTTTTCGAAGGGACCGGGTCCGGCGGAGTTCCTTCGGAAAAATTTGAAGCATGTTTCATTTCTAAAGTCCTTCAGACTTTGGCGAGTCAAAAGTCCGTTGCAGCCCAAACACGATCGAATAGTCTGACGGAATCAGTCCGTCGGACTTTGGATGTTGAAAAGTCCGCTCGTGTGTACGGGGCTTTAGTGTCTTCACAGTACACGTTCAGTGTCTCTCTGTGACCGCAATCTCACCTACAAGAAGTCGCGACTACATGTCAGAGCGGGGAAGATGGCCGCGGCTCGTGTTCATGAACCGAAGCGGAGTTTGTGTACCGAAGGAAATTTTTGTGAACTCTTCTGTTCGCGAACTGAATCGTTCATGAACCAAGGTATTACTGTAGTTGGAATGTACAAACGGGGGGTTTAAAGTAGAAACTGTCCTATGAAATTCAGCTGGTCATGAGGTTGTTGTTCTGTTTGAAGAAGAGTTGGACAAAATGTCCTTTGAATCTTTCTTTCATGAAACATTCATCTGATAACTCCATGTCATTAGGAAAACAGGTAACCAAAGCTCGTAGACTATTTGCACTGGTCAGGCTCTCATAACTAATGTTCTCTGCATTTGCAGAACACAAATCCATGAGCACACTGCAGGTACACAAGTCTCCGGAATGTCTTTTGCTGTGGAGACCCTCGTGGCCATAGTCAATGTTCTACAACTCGGGATAAAAAGATTCAAGGGGTAGGGTTGGTTTCCTCTACGGCTCTCACAGTGTCAGGACCTGGTTCACCTGCTGGTTGGCACTGTGCTTCCAATAGGGGAAGGTTGTAGTTTCGGTATCCACCAGCGGTGTAAGAAAACGGGGGGGGGGGGGGGGTGATTACACAAATAATAATACAGATGTTATTAAATAATATCAATATTATTAATCACTGTTATTTTGAGTAGGGTAAGTAGGTCAGCAATGAAACACGCAACACAAGCTGTAGGTGAAAACGATTATATTGTACCCAAAATTACCCATAAACAGCTCAGTCTCTGAAAAGAAATATTACATAAATCAATACTTTAGAGGTATAAACATTACAGATGCACATTAACAGCAACGCTCAATGCTGGCAAATATTACAGCCTCTATATCAATGAAGAGAAATATTTATAAAAAAATATAGAAGGAGAAAGACTAACATTGGGTGGACTTTATACGGCACATGAGTATTCAATCTAAAAAGTATTAGAAATATTTTATTATTTAATTATCAAACAATCACATAGGTACAGCAATTATTTAAATAAAACATAGTGTTGATTGACCCATATTGCCTGACCACTGATATTCTCCTGAAGAAGCGCTAAATTAGCGCGGAACATGACGCGCTATCGTGCTAACTAAAAATACGGACCCACACACCTGACACCACTCTCTGAGACTCTGAATATTTTCCTACTATTGGAGACCAAACTAATGGCTTCGTATTGCTAATTGTTGTATTATATACCTTATTGGAGAATATCAGTGGTCAGGCAATATGGATCAAGCAACACAAAGTTTTATTTAAATAATTGCTGTACCTATGTGATTGTTTTATGTATACGATATGTTTGATAATTAAATAATAAAATATTTCTAATACTTTTTAGATTGAATACTCATGTGCTGTATAAAGTCCACCTAATATTAGTCTTTCTCCTTCTGTAATCCATATCAGGATGTTGGCACATTAATATCGGTGTTTTCGTAGTGTCACCCTACGATACATACTATCTTTTTTAGACATCTTTATTCTTATAAAAAAATATAGTCCAGCAATCATAAACTGGAAAGATATCTGGCTCCTTTAATATTACCCCTGTTCATAATCAGCCTCCAAGTCTCTTGTCCAGCTTCCCCTCAAGTCTCTCCAGCAGCTCCTCAGTCAAGCTCCCCCATCAAGCTCCCAGTCAAGCTTCCGTCAGGGTCTCCCCCTGTCCTCTCTGGCCTTCAATCAGAGTTTACCAGCTACTCCTCCATCAATCTCCCCTCAAGTCTTCAGCTCGCTGCAAGCCCAGCCTTTGGCTATTCTTATACAAATTCCCTTCTATTCACTATCACTGAGAAGTCCTCCATTTGGTCCAAATGGTACAATTAAATCTTTTTCAAGAAAGTGATTGGTTGGAACTCAAGCCTAATTGGCTATGATGCTTAACCGATATCAATAGAGTCATCGTGTCTGAATCTAGCTTTGAATATTTACAAGTTCATTAGCCTATCTCCTGATATAAACAGTCAACCAACATTGCATCCCAAAGCCTCAGGAGCTATGGTGCTGAGTAGACTGCAAAATAGCCACTACCTATATTCAACAACCCACCAAAGGGTAAACATAATTACCATGCATATCATTTGGCTTTAGCATGCTATTGAGGGCACCAAACATAAGCTTTTGTCCTCTGAGAGACAGGAGACTGTCTTGACAGTCTTGTAAACACAAATTAGGCCCATATCTCATAAAGATCCCATTAAAATATATTACGTAATCTTTTCCCTATACATACAGTATATTTTGTGATCCTTAGACAAAAAGGCATGCTGTTGAGGCTCAGCTTATTCAGGGAATGAGGTTAAGATAGAAGTGTCCGCTTCTGTGGGAGTGCTGGCGGGGAGTGGAGCTCGTCCCGTCTCCTGTGGCAGCTAGAGAGAACTCTCCCCATGACTAAGCTCCGGGGGGCAGGGCGAAACATTTTGGGCGTGGCCTGGTGGGAGCCCGGGCTGAGGTTGTCACTTCACTGACTACTCGCGTGGGTGTGCGGCATTGGGGGATTTTCTCCACTTTATAGCTTATATAGTATATTTTACTGGCTATTGTAATTTCTTACAGTGGGTGTCTCCCAGCTCCTAGCAGATCCCAGTAATCAGTTTCCACCTGATTTTGGCTACTGGCTGAGTATTTAATCCTTCCTCTATTATTACACTTTGCTCCAGTGTTTTGTTTGACTGCCAGATACTGCTAGCCGTTTATCCTGTTCCTGTCCTTGATTATGCTCTTTGCCTTGTATCTATAGCCTTGACCCTGATGCCTTGTTCCTACCCCCTCTTGTTCCTGATCCCAGTTATGAACCCCCCTTCCTATACGTTCCATGCACATCCAGTTTTACCCTCCTAGCAGCCAGCTTATCCCAATAATCAGTTTCTACCCGATACTGGCCGCTGGGTGGGTATTTTGCCCCCCCCCCCACTCCAGTGTTTTGCTGCTAGGTTCTGTTTGTACCTATACCCTGTACCAAGCTGCCCTGTACCCATTCCTCCTTGTACTTGATCCCAGTCTTGGTTCCTCCCTCCTATATGTTCCCTGCACCTCCAGTTTCACCCTCCCAGCAGCCAGCAGATAAGTGTAATCAGTTTCCACCTAATGTTTAGGTCCTTCCCTACTATTGCCTCTCAATCCAATGTTTTTATGCTGTCAGATTCTGTTTCCTAAAAAAAGAGAAGGGGCAGGGTTAGTGGGACTTTATATGAGGTAACAAATGGGTAAATTCATCTACCTCCATCCCTGTTATATGCAAAGAATTTGCAACATTGGCAAAAGGAATGTTGGGACTTTATATGAAGCGCAGCTAAGAAGATAAAGGTTAAAATCACGTGATCATGGGCTCCAGACATATAAACATTACGTCAAAAAATGTATACTAATAATAACATAGTAGTATAGTTCAATAGAATCTGAATAATTTAATCATAGATAATAATGACATATTGCGTAGCAAAAAATATAAATAATACAAGATGATAATTATCTTAATATACAATTCATGGACAACATGATTTAGTTGATGATAATAAAATATAAAATCAGTCTATAGGTAATCGAAACGTTAGTACACGACAATGTAATTGTATTAATTCATAAACAACAATCATGTAAACAATGAAAAAAGTAAATAAAATATAAAAAAAGAAATAAATCAAAATAAATAAATACAAAATAAATAATAATAAGTGATAATGAAACTAATATCACTAATTGCAGAGTCTCAAGATCACATGATGTTGAAGATGTAGCATAAGGCTAAGGCTCTACGCGTTTCGTGGGGACTCCCACTCATCAGGAGCAGTAAACAAGTACAAAGGATCTATAATAAAAAGGTAGAAAGTCACAAAGTGAACATTTGCTGGACAAAAAGGAAGGAGAGGCAAGAGTGTACTCAAACGTTCTTACCTATAATTACATAAAAGTATAATATAATTCAAAATGGAGGACGAACATTTTAAGAGCTAGCTCCCTGTGATTCACACAGTGTGTGTTAGCCCTTGTACACACGGTCGGAGAATCCCTCGGAATGTGTCCTATCGGACCGTGTCGTCGGATAATCTGACTGATTCCGTCCAAATATCAGTCGGACCCAATTTTCCAACATGTTGGAAATATTTCCCGACCAACTGGTTCGATCGGACATACTCCGATCATGTGTAGCGAATTTTGATCGGACCAAGTGCCACGCATGCTCAGATCAAATTCCTACATCAAAGCTATTGGCTACTAGCCTGAATGTAGTCCCATCGTAACGAAATTACGTCATTATGTTCTGAAAGATCAGATTTTTCGACAGCTTAGTCCGACTGTGTGTATGCAACAGTTTCGGACACAATCCTGCGGACTAAATCAGACGGACAAAATCCAACGGATTTGGTTGGCAGAATCTCCGACCATGTGTACAGGGGCTTAGAGTATGTGTGTTTAATAGCTTTTGTCCACTGGTCATTAGAGAAGGAAGAATTTAGGTCAATCTCCCATGTTGTCATTGATTTGGTGTTGTGGAAGGTTAGTTTGTCCTTCAGTAAATTGTATATTAGAGACGTGTCTTTTACAGACTTGAGAGTATTCCCATAGTATTGCCAGAGTTTGGAGTGTATTGTGATTGGTGGAGGAGGGAATGATGAAAGAAAACTGTATATATGGCATAGTGAGAAATATGCAGGGTTGGATAGTTTAATTTTGGTAATGGTACTTTCTGGTGGAATGGGAGTTCCACCTGAGTATATGTCGGCTATCCAGTGTAGTTCCGGTTTATCCCATCCCCTTATAGCCAAGTCCGGGGTAAGTTGTGTGAGGGTGGTAAGTGGCAAATCTACTTTGTGGTCAAAGAACAAAGATTGAAAGTGTTGTTAACCTGTTGTTGACCTTTTTCGATGTCCAGCCACAGTGGTTCAGTTGTTGGGTTGAACCAATGTTTTAAGTGTTGGACGTGCATGGACGGCTGTATGTTGGTCCTGTAGGTCTACCATAGCCATACCCCCGACTGTTTTATGTTTTGTTAAGTATTTATGGGAGCAGCAAGCCTTTTTCCCCTGCCAGATGAAGGATCTCATTAGTGAAGTTAAGGCTTTCGGGTATGTCTGTTTCAAGGAGATATGTAGAGCTCTACATAAATAAAGCATCTTGTATGCGGCCAATCTGCCCACCCAGGACATCTCAGCTTTAGCCAATTTTTTCATTTCCTTTTCAAGTTTGTCTAAGATTGGTTTGTAGTTGGCCTCTGCTAGAGAAGCACTGGAGGATGTTATTGTGATACCAAGATAAGTTATAACCCTCTCGGCCCAAGTGTCTTTTTTAACATTCTTTTACACTTTCTTTGTGAAATGGTAGGGGTACATTTGTACCCCCTTACCATTTCAAACAGGGGGGGGGGCGGGATCTGGGGGTCCCCTTGGTAAAAGTTAAAGGGTGCTTCCAGATTCTGCTAAGCCCCCCGCCCGCAGACCCCCACACCCACCGGCCAGGGTTGTGGGGATGAGGCCCTTGTCCTCATCAACATGGGGACAAGGTGTTTTGAGGGGTCTGTGACCCCCAAAGCATCCTCTCAATGTTGAGGGCATGTGGCCTGGTACAGTTCAGGAGGGGGGAGCTGCTCTCTCGCCCCCCCTCTTTTCCTGCGGCCTGCCAGGTTGCTGCTCGGATAAAGGGTCTGGTATGGATTTTTAGGGGGAACCCCACGTCATTTTTTTTTTTTATTTGATGCGTGGTTCCCCTTAATATCCATACCAGACCTGAAGGGCCTGGTAATTGAATTTGGGGGAACCCCCACGCTTTTTTAATTTTTTATCAATGACTATCAATGACTGTTCTCTGTATCACGGGGAGCCGACAATTCATTATAGCTGCGAGTGATTTTAAATGACTTTTTTTCCTGCAGAAATGACACTTTGTGCAGGGACAGTTCTAAGCAGGAGAAATATTCCCCCCTTCACAGGCATACTATACACACCCCTCAGGTATGAAATTTAAAGGAATATTACACTTTTATTGTTTCACTTTAATCATTAATAAAATCACTGCTCCCGGAAAAACTGCAGTTTTTAAAACTTTTTTTTGCATTTATCCATGTCCCCTGGGGCAGGACCCGGGTCTCCAAACACTTTTTAGGACATTAACTTGCATATTAGCCTTTAAAATTAGCACTTTAGATTTCTCTCATAGACTTGTATAGGGTGTTCCGGCTTTTCGAATTTGCAGTGAACACCCCAAATTGTTCACTGTTCGCCGAACAGGCAATGTTCGAGTCGAACATGAGTTCAACTCGAACTCGAAGCTCATCCCTACCACTCAGTACCACTTCCTGCTGCAATGCCTCAGTTTATATTGGCCACAGGGTGTCAATACCAGTGTCTAACATGCACGCTCATTTTTGCACTTGCTCACTAGTGCACATCCTCTATTTACCTTATGCACAGTGGTATGGGCAGTGTAATGTCTATTTCTTCTAATGAGAATCCAACCTTCCATAAAGCATATGTCCCAACTGCCTGGTTATGGGAACACCACTGGATTCCCAATTTCCTTTTCTGTGAAGAAGGTTTTGCAAGAACGCCTCTTGCTTGAATATAGTCAAAACATCCATCGGATATCTCCGCCTCATTATGAAAACAGGAAACCAAGGCTCATAGAGGATTTGCATCTGTCAACCTTCAATAACTAACATCTCAGTGTTTGCAGAACAAAAAGCCATAAGCGTTGTCTAGGGTGAGCAAGTCAACACGATGTCTTCTGTCCTGAATAGCTTTGTGACCACAGTCACTGTCGTTCAGATTGGGGTGGGAATTCCCTTGAACACTTTCATTCTGATTTTCAGCTGCAAAAACCTGAAGAACGGGCTCAGTGTCAGTCCAACCGATTTGATCTACGCTGTCAAGGAGCTGGTGAACATCTTCTTGCAGTTGGTCCTGACGGCAGAAAACCTATTTATTTTGCTTTGTCCTCATTTGTTTCTCATCAGGGAACTACATTTAACAATTACCTTTCTGATGCTGACCCCGATTTATTACAGCTATTGGCTTACCGGCTGGCTCTGTGCTCACTATTGTCTCAGCATCTCCAACTTCACTCATAAGCTCTTGGTTGGGTTGAAAAGATTCCTCTCATCTTTCCTGCCTCAGCTTCTTCTACTATCAGCAATCATCTCATGTGTCTCGAGTGCCCTGACTCTCTGGGAAATTCACATGGAATCTCAGGAGCATCCTTCCACCAACAGTTCCCAGGTCAAGCTCAGCGTCTCTGCCGTCTTCCTTATGCCCACAGCATGCAGGTTGGTGGCCACACTTCTGGGGTGCTGCCTGCCCTTTGTTCTTTCTCTGGTCTTCATCGGAGTCACAATGTCATCCCTTATAAGACATATGAAGAGAATGAAACAGAATTTCTCTGGCAATAAAGGTCCCAACCTCCAAGTCTACATCAACACAACAAGAACAATGATCCTGTTTCTTACTCTCTCCGTCATCTCTTATATAATTGGGCTCTATTTTACCACAACGATCTCTTCATATGAGATAATGATCATGAGTCTTCTCTCCATCATGTCCTTTCCTTTATTTGAAGCTGCTATCATCATCCAGGCGGTTCCTAAACTGAGGAAGATGGTTGTGGGAAAGGTCTGTGCTGGGGCGAGGTGTGGAACTGAGACTGAAAATCGCATCTAGTGGAGAAAACCGTATTTATTATGATGTGTGTTCCTCTAATTCTTTTTTTTTTTTTGTGACAATTCCTTTATTAAAAAAGAAGAAGAAGAAAAAAGTGTCCCACAATGTACACCCTCTGTCAATCACGCGGCCCAATGAACCCAAAAAATAGAAAAAAAAAAAGCTCTGCCTCGATGGAAGGAGCCCCGATGACTGCTGCCCCCCCCACAGCGGCAGCCGCCACAAAGGCAAGGGTGGGGACACCCAACGATGCAATCGGATGACCCTGCCCCCTCTGGGGGCACATGACATCTGAAGGGATGGGGTCACTTGGCCAAATCCCCGGGTGGCCCCACCCCCGTCTACACAACAGCCGCCACTGCGAAAAGACAGCAGCCAGCAGGACGCCCCCCACCGAGGCAGAGCGTCTCTAAAAAAAAAAATCTGGGTCCATTGGCGCCATGACCGAAGAAGGATGGACATCACAGGACACTTTCCCCCTTTTCTGTTCAAATTTTTTATTGTGTAGAAACACAAGGACAAAGGTTACAGTCAGACACATTCGAGGCCGTAAATACAGCGCATGACATCAATTTAACAGGGATAAAAGACAAAAACAAAAATAAAGAAAGCATAACTTATAAGTCACAAAGTGTACATAGCAGAGGGTATTACGTTAGCTCTCTTCAAGTTAAAACAAGGAGATTAAGGAATTCCATAGAATGAAATCTAGTAGGGGGGGGAAGACCCCCCCACCAAGCTTCAGCATAAACAGCAAAAACTACTATGTCGGGATATGGGAGAACATAAGAACAGTCAATTCGTCAGTACACAGGCCTTGTTCATGGTTCAAGAAACACAGGTAAATCGTATGTAGCCATAGGCTAAGAAAAAGAGAAAGAAAAAGAGAAAAAAAAAGGGGGGGAGACAGAGTAGGAAGAAAAAAGGTAGCATGTAAAGGGGGGACAGAATAGAAGTGGGGAAGAGGGGAGGGAGGGAGGTGGTCGGTGTCGGTAGGAGCACTCGGAGCCCTAGACAGCCATCAGATTAACCAGTTAAAGTGTGAACTCAGTTTATGGTACAAGAAGGGTAGAATCAAAATCTTAGGGAAGAAAGTTATCCACCCATGGAGCCCAAATTCGCGAATGGTGTCCTCTAATTCTTTTAATTAAAATGCTTTTTTTCTCCTAGATAAATGTATATAGACTGCAACTGCTGACTTCCCTTTCTGAATTTTGAATAGAAGGAGAACAACATCAACTCTATAGAGTCCAAAAAAACAGTTTTTTTTCTTAAATAGTTAAAGAAAAAAAAAGCCAACCCGAAAATCAGTATTTCAATGGGCCCTCAACATCTGGACTTAATAAGGTTAAAAAAAAATATCAAATAATTGTAGCAAGGTCCCAGGCTTCCTTCGGTCCAATGAGAACCTCCAGAGCCAGAGATAGCTGACATCCTTCTGTATGTGGTGGGTTGTGAGGCATGGTGGGTGCAGAGAAGTTGAAGTTATTGCAACGCCAGATACTTCTTGAATGTAAAAGAAAGTTTATTTGCTTTAACAATCTTTTTTGGGGGCGGAGAGAGGGTTAGGGCCAAGATACCCCCCTAGGTAGTTGCAAGATTATTGGCAGATTGGCGAGACTTCAATAGGAGGACAAGCTATGCAGGGAAAGGCATCCAGCAAGACGCCACATCTACATGTGTAGGAATGCTGTCTCATATGGCAACAGTCTTTAACCGTTCCTAACACAAACGTAACAGTTCCTTTCTCTTTCACTACAATCTCTCAGCCCACTGAGCTCTCGGTCTTTCACTAGACCCACTGATTCACTGCCACTGAATCCCTTGAGCTCCTCCAATCTTAACGGTGGTATCTTCCTCAAGTGTCACCCCCTGGGTCCCTAGCATGTCACTAAAGATACCTCTCAAGCTTCACCCCACTGACCCGCTTGGACCCTGGCTTGACACACAAGGCTGCTCTGCAAGCGTCTCCTCTGCTGGTTGGGTCCCTGACTTGAGTCCCACTGAAGTTTCCCAATTTTTTACTGTCCCCAGTTTGTGAGAATACTGCTCCGGTACTTGCTTCAGTTACTCACAGTGGCCCCCGGTAATAAGGTGAACAGTCCCTTACTGGCGACAGCTTCCTCTCTACCTCCGACCACAACAGGTTCTCCGGCCGGCAGAACCGTCACTTCTAATTGGACTGCAAGCCGCAGTCCCAACCCTGTTCTGCTCTCTTGCTTCTGGATAGGCCCCCAGACAGCCTAGCAGTCAGATGTGCCCGAGATAGGCTCTGGTCTAAAAGCCCGGTAACACAACACATGTCCACCCAGACCACAATTCAGGTGATACAGGACATAGATCACCTGACTCCACCCGAATATATAGGTTCTCCCAGCAGGCCAAGGGATTCAAGAAAACCCCTTCCCATTGGCTGAGATGCCCCATATTGCCATAACTGGACCTTGGGTTGCCCTTCTCATATCTAGTACCACCAAGTACCCAGCCACCTAGTGGTAGAAGAGAAAAGTGCAACAAGGCCAAACTTAGGGAGAAACCAATAGATCGCTATCAATCAACCAGGATAGTTATTCCTGGCAAGTAAATTTGTGAGGAGCAATCCTGCTTAAACTCCAAGTTGCTACATCAGAGCGGCATTTGCTATGATTCCTACAAATCTCCTGGGGCTATTTCAGACAGTGTTTAGCACCCATGCATCTAAACAAGTACATTAAGCCTCAATGAAGAGAACCTCAAAAAACATTGGCTTGTCATGTCTTGACCGACTGTGTCCAAACTTTCTAAACAAGGGGCCAGTTAACTGTCCCTCAGATTTTAGGGGGTCAGACTGTAGCTATTGGGAGTAGAAAAGGTTTTGACTTCAGTGGGAAAAAACTATGCCCCATCACCGATGTCATTGGGAGGAATTGTGCCCCATCACTGATATCAGTGGGAGGAGTCGTGACCCATCATTGATGTCATTGGGAGGAATTGTGCCCCATTGTTGTTGTCATTGGGAGGAATTATGCCCCATTATTGTTGTCATTGGGAGGAGTTGTACTCCATCATTGTTGTCATTGGGAGGAGTTGTACTCCATCATTGATGTCATTGGGAGGAGTTGTACTCCATCATTGGTGTCATTGGGAGGAATATTGTCCCTTCATTGATGTCAGTGTGGGGGGGGGGGGATTATTCCCCAATGTTGGTATCAATGGATGAAATAGTGACCCAAGGGCTGGATAGAAGGAAAGGCCACATCTGGCCTAAAACTAAGTTTAAAGATGTTCCGCGCAGATGGTTAAATGTATACTATGGTAAGAGCTGCTGCCTCCACCGTGACACCTACCTAAGTAGGGTCTGCTCTCTAAAAGTGTATATATATGAAACAATTCCTTCCAATATAGCGACGAGTGCAATTACTAATTCGACAGAATGAATAAACATATATAACCCATGTACCATAAATGAAAAATGAGTCTTGAATGCAATAAAGTGACAATTAATGAAAAGTCCTATTATGGTATTCAAGTCCTAAAATTGGTAAGCATTCCATATATTAGAAATAAAGAACATCTTTCAAATGGTAACTTGTGTCTTGTTTTGCTCTGTGCTTGTAAAAGAATCAAAGTGCAGGTGCTCCACTCAGTGCTCCCCTGTGTTAATGCACTCACCAGAGGGTCTCCCCTCCGGGGGGGTATTGCACCTTCACAGCCAACCTGCTGTACATTGGGACACAGACCTCCGCTGATGTTATTCTTATATCCTTATCGGCCCCTTCATCTCCATAATATGAAGTATATGCAAAGAGAAATGACACTCCATAGTGCAATACCGTATAAACTCCCTTTATTCTATGGTAAATGTGTAGATATGCACTCACATTTCATTTACAATTGGTAAGCAGTAAAAAAAAAAAAAAAAAAAAACAGGAAGTCTGTCATTCCCATGCGTACCATGGACCAAACAGGAAGTGACACAATGATGCGGAGGCTCCGCCCTATGCGTTTCGTATGCACAATGTCATCGGGAGCAGCACCATCTTGCTACGCTTCCTTTAATATATATTGTGTAGTAGCCTAGCAACCCAATGCAATGTGGTTAGCGGCCATTTTGTTGTAGACCATAGCTGTTCATGCTGTTACTTAATACTACTGTGCGGGTGTTGTGGAAATTTTATGAAGATGTATTTTAATATGTATTGTCATAAGAGCTTCCCAGTGTTAGTTCTCTCGCAGACTGGGGCAGACTGACGCTGGTTGAGATTAGTTTGGTAGTGCAAAGCTCCTTGGGGATGTAGAGAAGTGTTTGCGGAGTGGGGACATGTCCTATAGCAAAGGGCCCTGTGCGATGCACAGAACGCTCGTCTGGTGGGGGTGTGTTCGCTCCTGTGTGCCAATATATTTGTGGCCTCATGAGCGTACACCTGCAGATAATCTCTTGCCCACAAAGACAGAATAGTCCGGGTATGCGTTGTTCTCTGGAACAATGCAGAATAAGTATACCTATCAGCGGAAATATGGGAGTCTTTTGGGTTACATAGTTACATAGTTAGTCAGGTTGAAAAAAGACACAAGTCCATCCAGTTCAACCTTAAAAACAAATAAACAAAATAAAAAATAATCATACAATCCAATATACCCAATTTTAGGCCCACAATTGATCCAGAGGAAGGCGAAAAAACCCCAGCAGAGCCATGATCCAATTTGCTACAGCAGGGGAAATAAAATTCCTTCCTGATACCTCAAGAGGCAATCGAATTTTCCCCGGATCAACTTTACCTATGTTAGTACCCAGTTATAGTCTGTACATTCAGGAAAGTATCCAGGCCTTTCTTAAAGCAATCTACTGAGCCGGCCAGAACCACCTCTGCAGGGAGTCTATTCCACATTTTCACAGCTCTAACTGTGAAGAAACCTTTCCGTACTTGAAGATGAAATCTCTTTTGCTCTAGACGTAAAGAGTCCCCCCTTGTCCTCTGCGTTGTCCGTACAGAGAATAACTCAACACCAAGTTCACTATATGGACCCCTTATATATTTGAACATGTTGATCATATCCCCCCTTATTCTCCTCTTATCAAGAGTGAATAAATTTAGTTCCTCTAATCTCTCCTCATAGCTGAGCTCCTCCATGACTCTTATCAGTTTGGTTGCCCTTCTTATGGTCAGAGACGGAGTCCGTGCTTGAAAGCCACGTGGCTTCTAAAAAGATGCATGCACCCTGTCTCTGCTGAGACACGCCCATAAGACTTCTGTAGTCATCTTTCATTGGTTATTGTATATATTCATTTATACTGTGTTGTTACATCTTTATTTGGTCATGTCCTTATTTGGTCATTTCCTGTGAGGTCACAAACTGTGTAGGAGGCGATTTGGCTTTTGAGGGCAAACCCTCCGGTTTAGGACTTCCTGTTGATGTGTAAATAAAAGCAGATGCACGGCTCAGAAAGGGAGTCATGCTGAGATGAGGACGTAAGAATGTGGTAATGTCTCTTTTCTTGGGGATGCAAGGGAAATGGAATGATAGGTAAGGTACATGATATCATTAGACAGAATGTGTGCTTAGGAGCACAGGAGATATGGCTGTGTGCATACAGCCAAATTTCTCGGACAGCGGGCAATCCAGTATAGTGGATATAGATGGATATTCTTGCTAAATACTCTCCAACCGGAAGACATGAATATAGACATAGACTTGAATTGCTTTATTACCAATTTTTTAAACATCTCCCAGACCACTGTATCGAATTAAATTAGAGCAATAACATCTACATTCCATGACACCCCCCCCCCCCCCCCCACCCCAACCACTGCATCTTCTAGACACTCAAATATAATACTTTTTCTACTAATAATTTAATTTTAACAATACCATTTTTATTAATATGTTAATGCACATAGGTATTGTTTTTTACAAAAAACAATAAAATATGCACAGGTACAATCTCAAAATTCCACTTAACACAGTACCTACACATTAACAGCGCTATAAAAATAAAATGAGTACCATATATATATATATATACACACCATTACGGAAAACAAAGAGTCTAAAGAATGGAAACGTTCATAAAAAGGAGTGTTGTGATCCCAAAGCCCTTAGGTTTGATAGGAGAGTCTTCTTTTAGCCCTTGTACACACGGTCAGAGATTCCGACGGAATGTGTCCGATCGGACCGCGTTGTCGGATATTCCGACTGTGTGTGGAGTCTACATCGGACTGTTTCCGTCTGAGTATCCGACGGACCAAGTTTTCCAACTTCTTGGTAAAATTTTCCGACAAAATGCTCCGATCATGTGTAGAGAATTCCGATCGGACAAAGTGCCACGCATGCTCAGATAAAATTCCTAGACCAAAGTTATTGGCTACTAGCCTGAACGTAGTCCCGTCGTAACGAAATAACGTCATCACGTCGGATTTTCTGACAACTTTGTCCGACCGTGTGTATGCAACAGTTTCGGACAAAATCCATCGGACAAAATCCGACGGATTTGGTTGTCGGAATCTCCGACCGTGTGTACAGGGGCTAAGAATCCACAGCACACCATGCATATAAACAACAGCCTCGTGTCCCATGTGATCCTTTGCCAATGCACTTACCCCTAAGGGATTAATCTTAGGCATTTAATACTCTCCTATCAAACCTAAGGGCTTTGGGATCACAACACTCCTTTTTATGAACTTTTCCATTCTTTGGACTCTTTGTTTTCCCTATAGTGTGTATATATATATATATGTATGTTACTCATTTTATTTTTATAGCGCTGTTAATGTGTAGGTACTGTGTTTAGCGGAATTTTGAGATTGTACCTGCGCATATTTTATTGTATTTTATTACTTATGATTATTATAACAGCAGCTGTGTATATAGATAGAGTGCGCTTGGATCGGTTTCACGACATGATTGTGTGACTGATAATTTGTGATTATTTGCAAAAAAATGCTTAAAAACAAGCATGGATAAAAGGCTGTGGATACAGGAAACGGCCGTACATAGCGTGCGTTCCACGGACCGGAAGTGACGTCAATCGACACAGGAAATTCTGTCAATGCATTTCACCCTCCCTCAGGGCGTCATCGGGTCCATGGAACGCACGCTATATACGGATGGTTCCTGTTTTTAAGAGTTTTTTTGTAAGTACCAATCCCTATGCGCATTTAACCAACTTTTTTAACAGTACTTCACTATTGGTCCATCCTCTTTTTGTTTCTGGGTACCTGCTTATCCTGTTGAGAGCCTCTATTGGAAATTTAGCATCTAATGTTCCTACATCGATCTATCATCTGATGTGTTGACACCAATCCATTTACAAGCCCGAAGTGACCCCTGGACTGCAAAGCTGGGGGTCGTCTTGTTCTGGTGAGTGGGGACACATAAGGGGGCGTCACTGTACTCCTGCAAGTTTATGAAGCATTCTTTGCCCTGACCCCACTGTGGATCAACACTTCAGTTTCGTTTATTTGGACTTTTCTGTTTATTTCACTAATATTGTGTGTTGTGAGCGCTGTTGTTTTCTTTCTACATTCATTCAAGTGATTAGCACCTTGTGGACAGCAGTTGCAATTTATCATCACTTAGTTGTTTCCATTAGCGCAAGTTTATATTTAGAAATATACTGTCACAGAGAGGGATATCTACCTGAAATAGCCGGTGGAGGAGGCCCCGGACCACATACCAGTAGAGCTGGAGGGATGGACAACTCCAGTAGATGTGGTATAGCGTTCCCCCGATCTTGGAGACACCTCCAGCAGGGCTCTGAGGCTGATGGGTATATAGCATGCAGGCGTGACGGAGTTAGATACCAGTAACAGAGCACCTTATATGTTCTATATGTCCTTATATGTTCTCTTTGTAAAGTGCGCATATAGAGCCCTTGGCCGCCCATCTCCGTATATTGGCCCATTGTTCCCAGGTTAGTTCCTCTCCGAGGTGTTCCTCCCATCTACGCATGTATCTATGTTTCCCCCGAGTGACCATATCATGTGAGTTTAGAAGTTTATATATCTCTGAGGTCAGTCCTTTCTGTGTGGGGCCCGAAAGGACTTAGCATTCAAATGGGGATGGCTTAGAGAATTGAAGGGTTGGGTTGATGGTGAGTGCATAGTGCTGCATCTTTTTTTCTTTTTTTTATAAATTCCTTATTTTTCATAGATTCCACATTACAATTCATCACAGTCTTACATTATCTTTTTTTAACCATCCTGAATGATAAATACCATCCAACTGTGTATCTCGTACTACCATTAATTAACTCTTTAACTCAGTGTGAATTCTCTTTTCTACTTTTACCCCTACTCCCTGTCTATTTATTATCCACCCCCCCCCCCCCCCCCCACAACACAAAAAAAAAGGGCAGGGGAAGGTAGAGGAGTTATGACCACCCTTCCCTGCAATAGACGCATTGACTCCCCCTTCTCCTCAAACCCAGTCAATGCCCTCACTTCTGCGTATGTGTTCAATTTAGACCAAATAAAGGCCTCTAGTTGCATCCTCCTAAAAAAATCTAATTAAAGGGGATGTAAAGGTAAATGTTTTTTCACCTTAATGCATTCTATGCATTAAGGTGAAAAAACATCTCACACTGCCTGCGCCCCCATCCCCCCCTTTTTACTTACCTGACCCCTAGAAAGTCCTGCGCTCGTCCCCCGACGTCCTTTCCACCGTTCAACCTGGCCGCTGATTGGCTGGAGTGGATGGATGGAAAGCAGCACAGCCATTGGCTCATGCTGCTGTCAATCACATCCAATGACGCAGCGAGCCAGGGGGTGGGGCCGTGTGATACAGCGAGCGGCTATAGCCGCCGGCTGTATCACGGGAGCGTGCCCGCAGATGCTTCTCACCATGCGAGGGAGCTCACATGAACGTGAGAAGCACCTGCGGGAGGAAGCCGAGACAGCCTTCGAGGGACCCCAGAAGAGCAGGTTCAGGGCCACTCTGTGTAAAACAAGCTGCACAGTGGAGGTAAGTATAACATGTTTGTTATTTAAAAAAATAAATAAATTCACTTTACAATCCCTTTAAGGTGCTATCTCCCGTTCAATCTCTCTTTTTGTCATTAGACGGTTATCCACTGAAAAAGGAATGATCCTGTTGATAACTCTACGTTGTATCGCTCCAAACCTAGGCTATGTCAGTCCCGGCTGGAACGCTGGCGTACCCAGGATTGGGATCATCAGGCTAGGGTGTATGGAGATAGGCGTTTTTTAAAATAACTTTTTAGTCCTTCGCAAAGTGGCGCCTAACATTGGATGTTTTCTAACTTCCACTGGCACTTCAGCTTCTGGTATCCATACCAAACCTTCCAATGGAATGTCTATCGTTGTCTGTTCCATTTGTATCTCAAGGTTTCTTACTTTTAAGCCCCCCACCACTCCATCACTCTGGTCAAATATGAAGCTTCCTGATATCTTATTGGGTCCAGGAACCCTATCCTTCCTTTTCCTTTAGGAAGTGATAGTATAGCTCTTCGTAGTCTTGCTGGCTTCCAAATAAACCTCAAAAATCTTGATCTAAGGTCTCTTATGCCGCGTACACACGAGAGGACTTATGTCCGACAGACATCCAAAGGAGTTCCGCCGGAGTTCCGACGGAGTTCTGGCGGAGTTCTGGCGGACTTTTCGACCGAACGGACTTGGGCACACACCATCACACCAAACTCCGACGGAGTCGAACGTGATGACGTACGACTGGATTCGAATAAGGAAGTTCATAGCCAGTAGCCAATAGCTGCCCTAGTGTCGGTTTTAGTCCGTCGGAGTAGCATACACACGAGCGGATTTTTCGAAGGGGACCGGGTCCGGCGGAGTTCCGTCGGGAAAATTTGAAGCATGCTTCATTTCTAAAGTCCGTCAGACTTTGGCGAATCAAAAGTCCGTTGCAGCCCACACACGATCGAATAGTCTGACGGACTCAGTCCGTCGGAGTTTGGATGTTGAAAAGTCCGCTCGTGTGTACGGGGCATTAGAAAGCTTGGGGAAGGGTCTGGAGGATGTTATTGTGATACCAAGATAAGTTATAACCCTCTCGGCCCAAGTGTCTTTTTTAACATTCTTTTACACTTTCTTTGTGAAATGGTAGGGGTACATTTGTACCCCCTTACCATTTCAAACAGGGGGGGGTGGGATCTGGGGGTCCCCTTGTTAAATGTTAAAGGGTGCTTCCAGATTCTGCTAAGCCCCCCGCCCGCAGACCCCCACACCCACCGGCCAGGGTTGTGGGGATGAGGCCCTTGTCCTCATCAACATGGGGACAAGGTGTTTTGAGGGGTCTGTGACCCCCAAAGCATCCTCTCAATGTTGAGGGCATGTGGCCTGGTACAGTTCAGGAGGGGGGAGCTGCTCTCTCGCCCCCCCCTCTTTTCCTGCGGCCTGCCAGGTTGCTGCTCGGATAAAGGGTCTGGTATGGATTTTTAGGGGGAACCCCACGTCATTTTTTTTTTTTTATTTGATGCGTGGTTCCCCTTAATATCCATACCAGACCTGAAGGGCCTGGTAATTGAATTTGGGGGAACCCCCACGCTTTTTTAATTTTTTATCAATGACTATCAATGACTGTTCTCTGTATTACGGGGAGCCGACAATTCATTATAGCTGCAAGTGATTTTAAATGACTTTTTTTCCTGCAGAAATGACACTTTGTGCAGGGACAGTTCTAAGCAGGAGAAATATTCCCCCCTTCACAGGCATACTATACACACCCCTCAGGTATGAAATTTAAAGGAATATTACACTTTTATTGTTTCACTTTAATCATTAATAAAATCACTGCTCCCGGAAAAACTGCAGTTTTTAAAACTTTTTTTTGCATTTATCCATGTCCCCTGGGGCAGGACCCGGGTCCCCAAACACTTTTTAGGACATTAACTTGCATATTAGCCTTTAAAATTAGCACTTTAGATTTCTCTCATAGACTTGTATAGGGTGTTCCGGCTTTTCGAATTTGCAGTGAACACCCCAAATTGTTCACTGTTCGCCGAACAGGCAATGTTCGAGTCGAACATGAGTTCAACTCGAACTCGAAGCTCATCCCTACCACTCAGTACCACTTCCTGCTGCAATTCCTCAGTTTATATTGGCCACAGGGTGTCAATACCAGTGTCTAACATGCACGCTCATTTTTGCACTTGCTCACTAGTGCACATCCTCTATTTACCTTATGCACAGTGGTATGGGCAGTGTAATGTCTATTTCTTCTAATGAGAATCCAACCTTCCATAAAGCATGTGTCCCAACTGCCTGGTTATGGGAACACCACTGGATTCCCAATTTCCTTTTCTGTGAAGAAGGTTTTGCAAGAACACCTCTTGCTTGAATATAGTCAAAACATCCATTGGATATCTCCGCCTCATTATGAAAACAGGAAACCAAGGCTCATAGAGGATTTGCATCTGTCAACCTTCAATAACTAACATATCAGTGTTTGCAGAACAAAAAGCCATAAGCGTTGTCTAGGGTGAGCAAGTCAACGCGATGTCTTCTGTCCTGAATAGCTTCGTGACCACAGTCACTGTCGTTCAGATTGGGGTGGGAATTCCCTTGAACACTTTTATTCTGATTTTCAGCTGCAAAAACCTGAAGAACGGGCTCAGTGTCAGTCCAACCGATTTGATCTATGCTGTCAAGGAGCTGGTGAACATCTTCTTGCAGTTGGTCCTGACGGCAGAAAACCTACTTATTTTGCTTTGGCCTCATTTGTTTCTTATCAGGGAACTACATTTAACGATGACCTTTCTGATGCTGAGCCCGATTTATTACAGCTATTGGCTCACCGGCTGGCTCTGCGCTCACTATTGTCTCAGCATCTCCAACTTCACTCATAAGCTCTTGGTTGGGTTTAAAAGATTCCTCTCATCTTTCCTGCCTCAGCTTCTTCTACTATCAGCAATCATCTCATTTGTCTCGAGTGCCCTGACTCCCTGGGAAATTCACATGGAATCTCAGGAGCATCCTTCCACCAACAGTTCCCAGGTCAAGCTCAGCGTCTCTGCCGTCTTCCTTATGCCCACAGCATGCAGGTTGGTGGCCACACTTCTGGGTTCCTGTCTGCCCTTCATTTTTTCTCTGGTCTTCATCGGAGTCACAACGTCATCCCTTATAAGACATATGAAGAGAATGAAACAGAATTTCTCTGGCAATAAAGGTCCCAACCTCCAAGTCTACATCAACACAACAAGAACAATGATCCTGTTTCTCACTCTCTCCGTCATCTCTTATATAATCGGGCTCTATTTTATCACAACGATCTCTTCATATGAGATGATGATCATGAGTCTTCTCTCCATCATGTCCTTTCCTTTATTTGAAGCTGCTATCATCATCCAGGCGGTTCCTAAACTGAGGAAGATGGTTGTGGGAAAGGTCTGTGCTGGGACGAGGTGTGGAACTGAGACTGAAAATCGCACCTAGTGGAGAAAATCTTATTTATTATGATGTGTGTTCCTCTTAGCCCTTGTACACACGGTCGGAGATTCCGACAACCAAATCCGTCGGATTTTGTCCGTCGGATTTTGTCCGAAACTGTTGCATACACACGGTCGGACGAAGTTGTCCGAAAATCCGATCGTTCAGAATGTGATGACGTTATTTCGTTACGACGGGACTACATTCAGGCTAGTAGCCAATAGCTTTGGTCTAGAAATTTGATCTGAGCATGCGTGGCACTTTGTCCGATCGGAATTCTTTACACATGATCGGAGTATGTCCGATCGGAGCATTTTGTCGGAAAATATTTCCGGCAAGTTGGAAAATTTGGTCCGACGGATATTCCCGACAGAAATTGTCCAAAGCATACCACACACAGTCGGAATATCCGACAAAACGCTCCGATCGGACACATTCCGTCGGAATCTCCGACCGTGTGTACAAGGGCTAATTCTTTTCATTGAAATTTTTTTTTCTCCTGGATAAATGTATATAGACTGCAACTGCTGACTTCCCTTTCTGAATTTTGAATAGAAGGAGAACAAAATCAACTGTATAGAGTCCAAAAAAACTTTTTTTTTCTCAAATAGTTAAAAAAAAAAAAGCCAATGCATTTCAATGGGCCCTCGACATCTGGACTTAATAGGGTTAAAAAATATCAAATAATTGTAGCAAGGCCCCAGGCCTCCTTCAGTCTAATGAGAACCTCCAGAGCCAGAGATAGCTGACATCCTTCTGCACCCTCTCACTACAATTTCTCAGCCCACTGAGCTCCAGCTTTTCTCACTAGACCCACTGATTCCCTGCCACTGAATCCCTTGAGCTCCTCCAATCTTCACGGTGGTATCTCCCTCAAGTGTCACCCCCACTTCTTTGCTGAGTCCCTACCATGGCACTCTAGATACTTCTCAAGCTTCACCCATGCTGGCCTGCTTGGTCCCTGGCTTGACACACGAGGCTGCTCTGCAAGTGTCGCCTCCGCTGTATGGGGACCTGACTTGGAGTCTTACTGAAGTTTCCCGATTGGTGTGAATACTGCTCACACAGTGCACATTGTGGACATGGATATGGAGTAAAAGATGTCTTAGCCCTTGTACACACGGTCGGAGATTCCGACAACCAAATCCGTCGGATTTTGTCCGTCGGATTTTGTCCGAAACTGTTGCATACACACGGTCGGACGAAGTTGTCGGAAAATCCGATCGTTCAGAACGTGGTGACGTTATTTTGTTACGACGGGACTACGTTCAGGCTAGTAGCCAATAGCTTAGGTGTAGGAATATTGATCTGAGCATGCGTGGCACTTTGTCCGATCGGAATTCTCTACACATGATCGGAGTATGTCCGATCGGAGCATTTTGTCAGAAAATATTTCCGGCAAGCTGGAAAATTTGGTCCGACGGAAACAGTCCGATGCAGACCACACACAGTCGGAATATCCGACAAAACGCTCTGATAGGACACATTCCATCAGAATCTCCGACCGTGTGTACAAGGGCTAACATTGCTAATCACTGTTTCATCACGTGGTGGAATTGAGTTTGGACTCCTTATGGTTGGACTATTATAAGGACTAATTTAATGAACTTTATACATTTACTTATTCATTCAATTTTTTACACAATTATTTGGGTATATTTTTCTGTCATATATACACGTTATAAATAAGGGTGATGTGATTATGTTTATCATTTCTTTTGCACATATGGTGTTTGATTTATGGTATTAATTTTGGCTCCATCCATTATTACATCTATATGCCATTATATCCTCCTTCCCTTTTGTTATTATAAGGGCTCAAGGGAATTAGTGAGTTTAAAGTGTCCCTTGCTTGGATATTGTCAGAGGGAGCGCAGATCTTTACATACTTTCTTATCTCTGTTTGCATTGTTGTTACAAATTAGAACTGCAGCTCCCATAAGGATTAACTTCTGAATATTTGTTTTTTTTAAGTTTTTAATTTTTTAATTTCATGCATTGAGGTTTTTGCATCTACTGTAGCGTAATTTTTTTCTGCTTTCCATTTGAATACTGCTCCAGCACTTACTTCAGTTACTCACCGTGGTCCCTGGTAATAAGGCAGACAGTCCCTTACTGGCGACAGCTTCCTCTCTACCTCCGACCACGACAGGTTCTCCGGCTGGCAGAACCGTCACTTCTAATTGGACTGCAAGCCGCAGTCCCAACCCTGCACTGCTCTCTTGCTTCTGGATATTCCCTCAGACAGCCTGGCAGTCTGATGTGCCCAATCTCTGGCCTAGCATCCTGGGTAATACAACATATGTCTACCCAGACCACCATTCAGGTGACACAGGACACAGATCACCTGACTCCACCCGAATATATAGGTTCTCCCAGCAGGCCAAGGGATTCAAGAAAACCCCTTCCCATTGGCTGAGATACCCCATATTGTTATAACCGGACCTTGGGTTGCCCTTCTCATATCTAGTACCACCAAGTACCCAGCCAGCTAGTGGTAGAAGAGAAAAGTGCAACAAGGCCAAACTTAGGGAGAAACCAATAGATCTCTATTAATCAACCAGGATAGTTATTCCTGGCAAGTAAATTTGTGAAAAGCAATCCTGCCTAAACTCCAGGTTGCTACATCAGAGTGGCATTTGCTATGATTCCTACAAATCTCCTGGGGCTATTTCAGACAGTGTTCAGCACCCATGCATGTAAACAAGTGCATTAAGCCTCAATGAAGAGAACCTCAAAAAACATTGGCTTGTCATGTCTTGACCGACTGTGTCCAAACTTTCTAAACAAGGGGCCAGTTAACTGTCCCTCAGATTTTAGGGGGTCAGACTGTGGCTATTGGGAGTAGAAAAGGTTTTGACTTCAGTGGGAAAAACGATGCCCCATCACCGATGTCATTGGGAGGAATTGTGCCCCATCACTGATATCAGTGGGAGGAGTTGTGACCCATCATTGATGTCATTGGGAGGAATTGTGCCCCATTGTTGTTGTCATTGGGAGGAATTATGCCCCATTGTTATTGTCATTGGGAGGAGTTGTACTCCATCATTGGTGTCATTGGGAGGAATATTGTCCCTTCATTGATGTCAGTGTGGGGGGGGGGGGGGGGATTATTCCCCAATGTTGGTATCAATGGATGAAATAGTGACCCAAGGGCTGGATAGAAGGAAGGGCCACATCTGGCCTAAAACTAAGTTTAAAGATGTTCCGCGCAGATAGTTAAATGTATACTATGGTAAGAGCTGCTGCCTCCACTGTGACACCTACCTAAGTAGGGTCCGCTCTCTAAAAGTGTATGTATATGAAACAATTCCTTCCAATATAGCGACGAGTGCAATTACTAATCGACAGAATGAATAAACATATATAACTCATGTATCATAAATGAAAAATTAGTCTTGAATGCAATAAAGTGACAATTAATGAAAAGTCCTATTATGGTATGCAAATCCTAAAATTGGTAAATATTCCATATATTAGAAATAAAGACCGTCTTTCAAATGGTAACTTGTGTCTTGTTTTGCTCCGTACTTGTAAAAGTGCAGGTGCTCCACTCAGTGCTCCCCTGTGTTAATGCACTCACCAGAGGGTCTCCCCTCCGGGGGGTATTGCACCTTCACAGCCAACCTGCTGTACATTGGGACACAGACCTCCGCTGATGTTATTCTTATATCCTTATCAGCCCCTTCATCTCCATAATATGCAGTATATGCAAAGAGAAATGACACTCCGTAGTGCAATACCGTATAAACTCCCTTTCTTCTATGGTAAATGTGTAGCTATGCACTCACATTTCATTTAAAATTGGTAAACAGTAAAAAAAAAACAGGAAGTCTGTAATTCCCATGCGTACCATGGACCAAACAGGAAGTGACACAATGACGCTGAGGCTCCGCCCTACGCGTTTCGTAAGCACAATGTCATCGGGAGCAGCACCATCTTGCTACGCTTCCTGTAATATATATTGTGTGGTAGCCTAGCAACCCAATGCAATGTGGTTAGCGGCCATTTTGTTGTAGACCATATCAGTTCATGCTATTACTTAATACTACTGTGCGGGTGTTGTGGAAATTTTATGAAGATATATTTTAATATGTATTGTCATAAGAGTTTCCCAGTGTTAGTTCTCTCGCAACCCCCTCTAAAGAGCTGACTAGGGCAGACTGACGCTGGTTGAGATGCGTTTGGTAGTGGAAAGCTCCTTGGGGATTTAGAGAAGTGTTTGCGGAGTGGGGACATATCCGCCAGCTAAAGGCCCCTGTGCGATGCACAGAACGATCGTCTGGTGGGGGTGTGTTTGCTCTGCAAAGACATTATTGGTTTAACAAGTGTGCACTCATGTCTATCCTGTGTGCCTGATCTACATATTTGTGGCCCCCATGAGCGTACACCTGTGGATAATCTCTCATCCACAAAGACAGTAGAATGGTCTGGGTATGCGTTGTTCTCTGGAACAACGCAGAATATGAATTCCTATCACGGGAGTCTTTTGGGTTGTTATGGTCAGAGACGGAGTCTGTGCTTGAAAGCCACGTGGCTTCTAAAAACTTGCATGCACCCTGTCTCTGCTTAGACACGCCCATAAGACTTCTGTAGTCATCTTTCATTGGTTATTGTATATATTCATTTATACTGTGTTGTTACCTCCTTATTTGGTCATGTCCTTATTTGGTCATTTCCTGTGATGTCACAAACTGTGTAGGAGGCGATTTGGCTTTTGAGGGCAAACCCTCCGGTTTAGGACTTCCTGTTGATGTGTAAATAAAAGCAGATGCACGGCTCAGAAAGGGAGTCATGCTGAGATGAGGAAGTAAGAATGTGGTAATGTTTCTTTTCTTGGGGATGTAAGGGAAATGGAATGATAGGTAAGGTACATGATATCATTAGACAGAATGTGTGCTTAGGAGTACGGGAGATATGGCTGTGTGCAGACAGCCAAATTTCTCGGACAGCGGACAATCCAGTATAGTGGATATAGATGGATATTCTTGCTAAATACTCTCCAACCGGAAGACATGAATATAGACATAGACTTGAATTGCTTTATTACCAATTTTTTTAACATCTCCCAGCCCAAAGTGACATCAATCGACACAGAAAATTCTGTCAATGCATTTCGCCCTCCCTCAGGGCATCATCAGGTCCGTGGAACGCACGCTATTTACGGCCGTTTTCTTTTTTTTTTTTAAACAACGAGTTTATTGATAATGAGAATAACAGAGCATTCAAAGTACAATATACAAAGGCCATCAAAACAGAGGATGAAGATCACGTATTAAAAATACAGTATACCCAATTTGTTTACATTTCTGTTTGTCATAGCCCCTGTACACACGGTTGGAGATTTCCACAACCAAATCCGTCGGATTTTGCCCGTCGGATTTTGCCCGTCGGATTTTGTCCGAAACTGTTGCATACACACGGTCGGACAAAGTTGCAGAAAAATCCGATCTTTCAGAACGTGATGGCGTTATTTTGTTACGATGGGACTACATTCAGGCTAGTAGCCAATAGCTTTGATGTAGGAATTTGATCTGAGCATGCGTGGCACTTGGTCTGATCAACGTTCTCTACACATGATCGGAGTATGTCCGATCGGACCAGTTGGTAGAGAAATATTTCCAACATGTTGGAAAATTGGGTCCGACGGATAGTCCGATGGAATCAGTCCGATGCATACCACACACAGTCCGATTATCCGATGACACGGTCCGATAGGACACATTCCGACGGATTCTCCGACCATGTGTACGGGGGCTTACAGTGTGCATGCCTGCCCTATCAGCCCCCCATTCATACACCCAGTGCATCTGTCAGAGGGGCAGGTGAATACAACCACACCCATGGGTTAAGCTCTGTATATGTAGAAATCCGTATGCGCTCAATCTATGCCACCAGACCCCCCCACCCCACCCCACCCTGCCATCCAAGCAAGCATCCCTCCCAAGCACTCGGCAGAGTACAACCCAAGGTGATCCTGTGACTGCAGCTGCGCCAAGCGTCGTAGTGTGATCTGGTGAAGTTAGTCTATACAGGTATCCGGACTGTTGAGCCACCGGTCCCAGATCTTATTGTACTTGTTAGGGCAACCGTTATGTGCATAGACAACCTTCTTCAAGGGTAATGTTAAATTTACCTCGGTTATCCATGCCCTGACCGTGAGAGGTACAGAGCGCAAACACAGCTTGGTAATTAGCTTCCTAGCTCTAAAAAGAGTCTCGTGTATAAAGACAGTATGGGATTGATCAGTCGGTGTATCTGTCAAAAAACCCAACAGACACGTTTTGGGGTCTAATTGTAAGGGGGAGCCCATGTGGTCATGCAGGAACTGAATGACACGTAGCCAAAATGCCTGAACATCCAGGCAGGACCAAATTAAGTGGTAAAATGCAAATGGGTGGCCCTCACACCGCGGACACCGCGGGTCCTGAGAGGCTTTATATTTACGGATTCTTGCCAGCATGAGGTATGATTTGTGTAGAATGTACAATTGGGTTGCCGTTTCCTGTTTTTAAGTGTTTTTTGTAAGTACCAATCCCTATGCGCATTTAACCAACTTTTTTAACAGTACTTCACTATTGGTCAGTCCTCTTTTTGTTTCTGGGTACCTGCTTATCCTGTTGAGAGCCTCTATTGGAAATGTATCATCTGATGTTCCTACATCGATCTATCATCTGATGTGTTGAGACCAATCCATATGTGTGGGATATCATTTACAAGCCCGAAGTGACCCCTGGACTGCAAAGCTGGGGGTCGTCTTGTTCTGGTGAGTGGGGACACATAAGGGGGCGTCACTGTACTCCTGCAAGTTTATGAAGCATTCTTTGCCGTGACCCCACTGTGGATCAACACTTCAGTTTCGTTTATTTGGACTTTTCTGTTTATTTCACTAATATTGTGTGTTGTGAGCGCTGTTGTTTTCTTTCTACATTCATTCAAGTGATTAGCACCTTGTGGACAGCAGCTGCAATTTATCATCACTTAGTTGCTTCCATTAGGGCAAGTTTATATTTAGAAATATACTGTCACAGAGAGGGATATCTACCTGTGACTGTGTGAAAAAGTGATTGCCCCCCTTGTTAAAACATACTATAACTGTGGTTGTCCACACCTGAGTTCAATTTCTCTAGCCACACCCAGGCCTGATTATTGCCACACCTGTTCACAATCAAGGCATCACTTAAATAGGAGCTGCTTGACACAGTAAGGTCCACCAGAAGATCCTTAAAAGCTACACATCATGCCGAGACCCAAAGAAATTCAGGAACAATTGAGAAAGAAAGTAATTGAGATCTATCAGTCTGGAAAGGGTTATAAAGCCATTTCCAAAGCTTTGGGAATCCAGCGAACCACAGTGAGAGCCATTATCCACAAATGGCGAAGACATGGAACAGTGGTGAACCTTCCCAGGAGTGGCCGGCCGCCCAAAATTACCCCAAGAGCGCAGCGACGACTCATCCAAGAGGTCACAAAAGACCCCACAACAACGTCCAAGGAACTGCAGGCCTCACTTGCCTCAGTTAAGGTCAGCGTTCATGCCTCCACCATCAGGAAAAGACTGGGCAAAAATGGCCTGCATGGCAGAGTTCCAAGGAGAAAACCACTGCTGAGCAAAAAGAACATCAAAGCTCGTCTCAATTTCTCCACAACACATCTTGATGATCCCCAAGACTTTTGGGACAACATTCTGTGGAGCGATGAGACAAAAGTGGAACTCTTTGGAAGGTGTGTGTCCAAGTATATCTGGCGTAGAAGGAACACTGCATTTCATAAAAAGAACATTATACCAACAGTAAAATATGGTGGTGGTAGTGTGATGGTCTGGGGCTGTTTTGCTGCTTCAGGACCTGGAAGACTTGCCGTGATAAAAGGAACTATGAATTCTGCTGTCTACCAAGAGATCCTGAAGGAGAATGTCCGACCATCTGTTCGTGTACTCAAGCTGAAACCAACTTGGGTTCTGCAGCAGGACAATGATCCTAAACACACCAGCAAGTCCACCACCGAATGGCTGAAGAAAAACAAAATGAAGACTTTGGAGTGGCCTAGCCAAAGTCCTGACCTGAATCCTATTGAGATGTTGTGGTATGACCATAAAAAGGCCGTTCATGCTGGAAAACCCTCTAATGTAACTGAATTAGGACAATTCTGCAAAGATGAGTGGGCCAAAATTCCTCCAGGACGCTGTAAAAGCCTCATTGCACGTTATCGCAAACGCTTGGTTGCAGTTGTTGCTGCTAAGGGTGGCCCAACCAGTTATTAGGTTTAGGGGGCAATCACTTTTTCACACAGGGCCATGATGGTTTGGATTTTTTTTCACCTTTAATAATAAACACCTTCATTTACAAATTGCATTTTGTGTTTACTTGTGTTGTCCTTGACTATTGTTTAAATTGGTTTGATGTTCCGAAACACTTAAGTGTGACAAACATGCAAAGGAACAGGAAATGAGGAAGGGGGCAAACACTTTTTCACACCACTGTATCTATGTTTCCCCCGAGTGACCATATCGTGTGAGTTTAGAAGTTTATATATCTCTGAGGTCAGTCCTTTCTGTGTGGGGCTCGAAAGGACTAAGCATTCAAATGGGGATGGCTTAGAGAATTGAAGGGTTGGGATGATGGTGAGTGCATAGTGCTGTATCTTTTTTCTTTTTTTTATAAATTTCTTATTTTTCATAGATTCCACATTACAATTCATCACAGTCTTACAGTATCTTTTTTTTAACCATCCTGAATGCTAAATACCATCCAACTGTGTATCTCGTACTACCATTAATTAACTCTTTAACTCAGTGTGAATTCTCTTTTTCTACTTTTACCCCTACCCCCTGTCTATTTATTGTCCACCCCCCCCCCCCACAACACAAAAAAAAAGGGCAGGGGAAGGTAGAGGAGTCATGACCACCCTTCCCTGAAATAGGACAGCGGGTGTCGCATTGACTCCCCCTTCTCCTCAAACCCAGTCAATGCCCTCACTTCTGCGTATGTGTTCGACTTAGACCAAATAAAGGCCTCTAGTTGCATCCTCCTAAACAAATCTAATCAAAGGGGTTGTAAAGATAAATGTTTTTTCACCTTAATGCATCCCGTTCAATCTCTCTTTTTGTCATTAGACGGTTATCCACTGAAAAAGGAATGATCCTGTTGATAACTCTACGTCGTATCGCTCCAAACCTAGGCTATGTCAGTCCCGGCTGGAACGCTGGCGTACCCAGGATTGGGATCATCAGGCTAGGGTGTATGGAGATAGGCGTTTTTTAAAATAACTTTTTAGTCCTTTGCAAAGTGGCGCCTAACATTGGATGTTTTCTAACTTCCACTGGCACTTCAGCTTCTGGTATCCATACCAAACCTTCCAATGGAATGTCTATCGTTGTCTGTTCCATTTGTATCTCAAGGTTTCTTACTTTTAAGCCCCCCACCACTCCATCACTCTGGTCAAATATGAAGCTTCCTGATATCTTATTGGGTCCAGGAACCCTATCCTTCCTTTTCCTTTAGGAAGTGATAGTATAGCTCTTCGTAGTCTTGCTGGCTTCCAAATAAACCTCAAAAATCTTGATCTAAGGTCTCTTAGAAAGCTTGGGGCAGGGTCTGTACTAGATACAAAAGTCTTGGCATCACGTTCATCTTGATAATATTTGTTCTCCTGAACCATGTAAAAGTTTCTTTGTCCCATTTCACGAGATTGAGTTTGTTCTGTCTTTCCATTGGTGCTGAATTAAGCTCAAATAGCTTATTTAAATTCTGCGATATCTTAGTCCCTAAATAGCTTATATGAGAATCAGTCCATCTAAAATCAAACTGCGTAGTTATCAAATGTAGAAGGGGCATGTTTATTTCTATCCCCATCACTTCCGATTTTCCATAGTTTACTTTCAAATTAGATATTTCCCCATATTCACATAACTCCGACATTAGGGACAGAAGGGATATAACTGGGGAGGTTATAAAGAAAATTAAATCATCGGCATAAGCCGCAAGTTTCTGTTCTTCTCCCTTTGTTTTTATTCCCTTAATATTCAAATTCGCCCGTATTTTTCTTAAAAAAGGTTCTATTTTCAGAAGAAAAATCAGGGGCGAAAGTGGGCTCACTGTCGTGTTTCGTTTTGAATGGAAAAAGGCTCAGAGATTCTATCACCTATATTTACCCTGGCACATGGTGTTAAGTGTAGATTAGAAAACCAGCTCAGCATTACATCCCCCAGGTCTATGTGCTGTAATACTGTTTCTGGAAAAATCCAATCTACCCTTTTTCTTCATTGAACCTCATTTGCCATGTAGTTGCCCCTCCCCCCATTAATTTGTTCAGATCTTTTTGCAAGGTTTCCACATCCTACGGAGAAGTTATTGCCCTGCTTAGCTTAATATCATCCGCAAATACAGAGATTGAGCTGTTTACCCCATCCCCCTCCTCCAGGTCGTTTATGGGCAAATTAAATAGGATTGGTCCCAGCACAGAACCCTGGGGGACCCCACTACCCACCCCGACCATTCCGAGTACTCCCCATTTATCAGAAAGAATTATACATAAAGTTGCGCTGAATATACGTGAAAGCTAAAGTGAAAAGAGTAATAAAACTCAATACAAATTATATAGAAAATACAAATAAATCAACAAAAGCATCATGTGAAAATTCAATCAAGAAAAAGGGAATCCTTTAAGAAATCTTAGTTCCAAAAAACAACGAACAGGAAAATCAGTCCTTTTCACAAATTCGTGGAAACCTTCCTGACTTTGCCACTATCGCATCCAGATCTGAAAAAGGTTTGACTCTTACCGCAATGGGTGGACTCCAAACCAACGGAGTCGTTAACGTGAGCAGACAGCCCTCTGCAGGGTTCTTTTGTGTGTATTCCGTTCCGACACACTACTGAGAGCGTGAGTACGTGCGGATCATTCGAAGGTTACCAGCCTGGATCGAAAAGTTACGGAAACCGTCGTACGTCCTGCTTCTCCTCTCGGTCACCGTAGAGAAAGGCAAGGTGGCCGTCCGATCACTCTGGATACCTGGAGTTATCTAAAGCTCCCCAATGAATCGTCAGATACCAAGGTTTTTCAATACACAAACCTGCAGTGAAACACAAAACGCTCGGGCCTCCCGGCCACGAGCGAAGGAAAGGGGAAAAACAAAAGAAGACTCCAATCGTGAACGTACCGTTAAGCAGTCGGCAGATTTATTAAAATAAAGTAAATACACAACAGACCAAAGGTATGACCGAATAGGTCCGATTCTAACAAATAAAAAAAATGCATAAAAAACGGTTAAAATTAAGAACAAATATACACCCGTGCTAGGGAATATTCTAAGCGTGGTGGTATCAGCACAAACAGCCCGACATGTTTCGTAAAAACTTACATCCTCCTGGGGCACAGGTAATATGCTGATCCATCACATTAAACAGCGTCACGGCTTAACCAAGCCTCGATTCCGTTCGGAAGAGGTCGAGGTCGACATTACGGCCGAACCAAGCCTCACCTCCGATCGGCTACCATTTTTTCGAAGACCATGGAGATGAATCGAATCTCTAATGGGCCAAACCACAGGCCGCGTTCAGTCGCCATTTTCGTGGGGACCGAACGCGATCCGGGTCTAAAACGCAGTCCCAGCTCAACTCATGCTCCATTTTCTTGTGGACTGAACTCTTATCGGAAAACTGTGTGACCACACACATTCGAATGGCACACAGTGTCCGATTCCTGCTCAAGAACCAACCTTCTTGAAAGTTAAGTTTAAATGGAAGGAAATAGTGTGTCCTCGTTTAATTAATTAAAAAAGAAGAAAAGGACAGGAACAAAAGAAACAAAAAAACTACCACTCCCCTAAAAAGAAACGTATTTATGCTAATATCATATATCAAATATATTCTACACTCCTCATGCATTGTCTATAAAGGCATCGATCTCTATGTCTATGTTAAGTCCGAAAGATTTAAGACTTCTAATTTTGTATATCCAGCTAATTTCGAGTTTTGAAATCGCCCTCTTTTTAGGGCCTCCTCTCCAGGGTAACTGTAATTTATCAATTCCTAGAAGGGAAGTTCCCTGGGGGTCGCGACCATGTACCTCTAGGTAATGTTTTGAGACTGGGTGCCCTTTAAATCCCCTTCTAATATTACCCAGATGTTCCCCTAGTCTCACTTGGAGAGGGCGCAAAGTGCGGCCCACATAGTGGAGCCCACAGGGACAGGTTAGGAGGTACACCACTCCCTCCGTAGAACAAGTTATAAATGATTTTATAGGGAAAATTTGTATTAGTATTTCCTGAACAAAATTCTGTCGATTTCTTTTTCTTTATATCATTAATGGAACATACACTACACTTATTGCATTTAAAAAACCCTATTAGGTTCTGGAAGAAAATAGATTTAATTGTCGGGGGGTTGCACACATTGGGTGCAATTTTATGTCTAATAGATGGTACACCCCTAAATACCACTTGTGGTTTCTCGGGGAGAAATTAACCCAAAACCTGATCATTTTTAATTATGTGCCAATGTTTTCGTATGATCTTTTTAACTGAAAAATGTTGTTGAGAAAATCTAGTGATAAATGGACATTGAAAATTGTTGTTCATATTATTATTCCTCTCAACCTCCGTTCTTTTTTCAAGCAAAAGGCTACGATCAATCTCCCGAACTTCCTTCAGTTTTTCCTTCAGGTTTTGTTCATCATAGCCCTTAGCCAGCAATCTCTCCATAAGGACCCCAGCCTGCGCATCAAAGTCTCCTTCACGGGAACAGTTGCGCCTCATTCTGATAAACTGGCTCTTCGGAACCGATTGTAACCGAATGACAGCGCGGATCTCCTTTGCCAGGACTACGTCTATTGACGTCGTCCCATGCACGAGCGGCCTGCGCGCCCCCTGAGGGGCGCGCGCGGCGCGCTCTGTGATCAGTGAGTCTATGAGACTCGCCTGATCACCGATCCGAGCAAGGGGTCGATCCCGATCCCTTATCACGTGATCAGCTGTCAGTCAATGACAGTTGATCATGTGACATAACGGAGCCGGTAATCGGCTATTATTCCTCCTCGCGCTGACAGCGCGAGGAGAAAAAAAAAGAGCCGATCACCGGCGGACGTGTTAGGGACATCAGTCCCAATCACGGCCAGCCCTGCCAGTGCCCACCTGCCCCCTGCCAGTGCCCACCTGCCCCCTCATCACTAAACATCATTAAAAAATAAGTGCCCCCCGTCAGTGCCACCCAGCAGTGCCCATAGTGCCACCCAGCAGTGCCCACAGTGCCACCCAGCAGTGCCCACAGTGCCACCCAGCAGTGCCACCCAGCAGTGCCCACAGTGCCACCCAGCAGTGCCCACAATCTGCCTCAACAAAGGTGCTGCACCCCAGTGCCACATATCCGTGCCCATCAGTGTCATCTACCAGTGCCCATCAGTGCCCAGCAGTGCCGCCCATCAGTGCCCAGCAGTGCCACCTATCAGAGCCACCTATCAGTGCCATCTATCAGTGCCCATCAGTCCCATCTATCAGTGGTACCTATCAGTGCCCCTTAGTGCCACCCATCTGTGCCACCCATCTGTGCCACCCATCCGTGCCATCTTATCTGTGCCCATCTTTGCCCATCAGTGCCACCTTATCTGTGCCCATTGGTGCCGCCTTATCTGTGCCTATTAGTGCCGCCTTAACTGTGCCTATCAGTGCCCACCAGTGCAGCCTATCAGTGCCCACCAGTGCAGCCTATCAGTGCCCACCAATGCAGCCTATCAGTGCCCACCAGTGCAGCCTATCAGTGCCACCTCACCAGCGCACTTCAATGAAGGAGAAAAATGACCTGTTTGCAAAATTTTATAACAAACTATTAAATATGATTTTTTTTTTTGCATCTTTTTTTGTTTGTTTAGCAAAAAATAAAACTCCCAGCTGTAATTAAATACCACCAAAAGAAAGCTCTATTTGTGGGAAAAAATGATAAAAAATTAATTTGGGTACAGTGTTGTATGCCCGCGCAATTGTCATTCAAAGTGCATCAGCGCTAAAGGCTGAAAATTGGTCTGGGACTGAGGGGGGTTTAAGTGCCCAGTAAGCAAGTGGTTAAAGAACGTGGCTGTCAATAGGGTATCACCCTCATTCCAGATCTTAAGGTCTAGGAAGTTAATGGTATGTTGACTTGCTTCATATTTGAATTCAACCCCTCTATCATTCTTATTAAGCTCCATCATGAATCCCTCCAGGGACTCGAAGGAACCATTCCATAGGAGGAGGACGTCATCTATATACCTGGCCCAAAGGACCAGTTCTGGTCTCTTATCCAAATAGATGACGTCCTCCTCCCATTTCCCCATAAAGAGGTTTGCCAAGCTGGGGGCGAATTTAGCCCCCATGGCTACTCCTCTCTTCTGGAGAAAGAAACCACCCGCATGCCAGAAAAAAATTGTGCGTAGTGGCATATTCTACAAGTTCCATAATGAAATCCTTCTGTCTGTCTACCAAACCTGAGTTTTTATCCAAAAAATATTTTACTGACCAAAGGCCCCAGTGGTGTGGGATCACCGTATATAAGGATGTCACATCAGCTGTGACCATCCAAAAACCTTTCTGATATTGACAATTCTTAAGGATATTGATAATATGGCGGGTATCTTTAATGTAAGCAGGTAAAAGTTTAACTAGTGGTTGTAGGTACCCATCTATGTACTTCCCTGCTCTTGATGTTAGTGAATCTATTCCGCTGATAATAGGTCTACCCGGTGGATGAACCGGGTCTTTATGTATCTTAGGCAGGTAGTACATGACGGGTATCCTAGAAGAGACAAGGACTAAGAAGGACTTCTCCTTCTTATTCAAAATACCTGTCTCAAAAACATGTTTGACAATATCCTCCAATTCCTTTTTATATTTAAATCTTGGATCACCAGATAGTGGTATATACGTATCACTATCTCCACCTATTTTATTGAGTTCAGCTAAATAATCCCTTTTGTCCAATATTACTATCCCACCCCCTTTATCTGCGGGCCTAATGACCAGGTTTTTCTGGTTACAGAGTTGATTGAATCCTAATTGTAATTCCTTTGTCATCCTTGCCTCTGTCACGTACCTTACAGTGGAGTCAGACTGCTGAGGGTGGCCTCTCGCACGGTTCCGGTCTCCACGCCCCTGAGGATGGGGACAGGGAGCGTGAGGACACGAAAGGGTGCAGGTGCCTGAAGGTGGAAGTAGCAGACCTTGGAGATGCTGGGTCCTCACGGTAGAAGAGATGTTGACTGGTCACGTAGGTAGGCACCGGAAGATCAGCAGGTGGGCAGGAAGCACTGCATGTCTATAACAGGCAAGGTCGGCAACTGGCAGGCAATGCGGTACAATAACAGGAGGCAGGTGCGTAATCAGGAACAAGCAAGGGTCTGGCAACGTGCAAGCAAATGAGGTACAGATTCAGGAGACAAGCCAAAGTCGAAGTCCAAGCCGGGGTCAAAGGTAGTCCAGGAGATAGTAGCACAGGGTATCCAAGAGCGGGTGTCAGGAACGGGTCACAGGAACAAGGGTCACAGGAGCAAGGTCACAGGAGCAAGGACACAGGAGCAAGGTCACAGGAACAACGATCAGGTCTACAGGAGTAGCTGAAGACGAGCCAGCACTGATGTCAGGCCAGGATCCTGTTTATATGGAGGGGAGTGAGCCAGGATTGGTGGAAGTGGCCGTCCGTGCGTGAATACGTACATCCGTTCAGTTTGCGCGGGTGTCTTCGCGTGTTCGGATTGGCGTACGTCCACGTGTTCGGATTGGCGTACGTCCACGTGTTCGGATTAGCATATGTCCGTTCGTCCTGGAATTCGTACGCCTCTGACGGGGACACCGCGCATGACGCCTGGAACGAAGGGAAACTGTCGCTATACGGGGACGGGCATACGTATGGTGAGTTCCCTGACAGCCTCCTTAATTTTCAAACATTCAAGGTCTCTAAGGAGCACGTCCCTAAAGACCCTGATGGATGCAGACAAACCACTTGGGGGATTGAAAAGAGATGCATTATTTAAACACAAATGTTTAATGTCTGTCTGGCTAACCACACTCCCCTCGTGTGTATTAGACAACATATACCTTTTAACATTTAATTTCCTAGTGTATTTTTGTATGTCCATGTACGTTTCGAACTTATTAAGAGCCTTGGGGGGGGGGCATTTATCACCACCCTCTGAACTCGCCTTTGTAACTAGTTTTCAATCCATGTACTCACCCTATGGTCCATGCCAATGGACCTTATTTTCTACAGTAAATATTTATGGGAAACTGTGTCAAATGCTTTTGCAAAATCCAGATACACCATGTCTATGGGCCTTCCTTTATCTAGATACACCATGTCTACGGGCCTTCCTTTATCCAGATACACCACGTCTACGGGCCTTCCTTTATCCAGATAAACCACGTCTACGGGCCTTCCTTTATCTAGATACACCACATCTACAGGCCTTCCCTTATCTAGATACACCACGTCTAAAGGCTTTCCTTTATCTAGATATACCATATCTATGGGCCTTCTTTTATCTAGATACACCACGTCTACGGGCCTTCCTTTATCTAGATACACCATATCTACGGGCCTTCCTTTATCTAGATACACCACGTCTACGGGCCTTCCTTTATCCAGATACACCATGTCTACGGGCCTTCCTTTATCTAGATACACCATGTCTACGGTCCTTCTTTTATCTAGCTGGCAACTCACTTCCTCATAGAAGGTTAGTAGATTGGTTTGGCAAGAACAATTCTTTATGAAATCATGCTGATTACTGCTAATGATATCGTTCTCATTACTAAAATCTTGTATATAATCCCTTATCATCCCCTCCAAGAGTTGACATACTATTGATGTTAGGCTGACTGGTCTGTAATTCCCAGGGATGTATTTTGGGCCCTTTTTAAATATTGGTGCTACATTGGCTTTTCTCCAATCAGCGGGTACCATTCCAGTCAGTAGACTGTCCGTAAAATTTAGGAACAATGGTCTGGCAATTACTAGTCTGAGTTCCCTAAGTACCTTCAGGTGCAAGCCATCTGGTCCTGGTGATTTATTAATGTTAAGTTTCCCAAGTCTAATTCCAATTCTGTCCTCTGTTAGCCATGGAGATGCTTCCTGTGATGTGTCATGAGGATAAACACTTCAATTTTGGTTACTGAAGCCCCCCGATTCTCTTGTGAAGACCGAGGAGAAGAATAAATGCAATACCTTCACCATCTCCCCATCCTTTGTAACCAGATGTCCTTCCTCATTCTTTATGGGGCAAATATGGTCTGTCTTCCCTTTTTTACTATTTAAATACTTAAAAAATTTCTTGGGATTTTTTTTGGCTCTCCTTAGCTATGTGTCTTTCATTTTCTATCTTAGCCATCCTTATTGCACTCTTACATTTCTTGTTGCATTCTTTATAAAGTCTGAATGCTGATGATGATCCCTCAACCTTGTATTTTTTGAAGGCCTTCTCCTTTGCTTTTATATGCATTTACATTGGACTTAAGCCATCCAGGACTTTTGTTCGCTCTTTTAAATTTATTACCCAATGGGATGCACTGGCTGATGCCCTTATTTAATATTCTCTTAAAGCAAACCCATCTCTCCTCCCTGTTCTTTGTTCCTAAGATTTTATCCCAATTTATGCCTTCTAGTAAGGTTCGTAGTTTAGGGAAGTTGGCTCTTTTGAAATTCAGTGTATTCAGTGCATTCCCCTTATGTTTCCTATTTGTGTGATTTATACAGAAGCCAATTGACCTGTGGTCGCTGTTCCCTTAATTGCCCCGTATTTCCACATGATTTCCACAGACCTGAACACGTGATCAGGTCTATGTTGTTGGTATTCAGTAGATCCAGTAACGCTTTATTTCTAGTTGGCGTGTCTACCATCTGACCCATAAAATTGTCCTGTAAGACATTTAGGAACTGGCGAGCCTAAGGCCGCGTACACACGCGGGGACTGTTCGCTGAAACTGTCCGCTGAAACCAAGTTTCAGCGGACAGTCCGCTCGTGTGTGGGCTTTCAGCGGACAGTTTCAGCGAACAGTCCGCTGAACAAGGTTTTTCGGAAATTCCGAAAAACTGTCCGCTGAAACCTTGTTTCAGCGGACAGTCCCCGCGTGTGTAGGCTTGTTCGTCAAACAAAGTTGCGCGCATGCTCAGAAAGGATTTTCACGCCGAAAGTTATAATGCAGTGTATAGGACGTCGTATTTTTCGTCCCGTCGTACGTGCCGTTCACGTCATCGCGCACGGTTTCAGCAAACTGTTCGTCCGTCGTGTGTGGCCATGTCCGTCCATGCTAATTTTGAGCGGACTGTTTGCCGAAACTGTTTGACGGACAAAGTTGGGCGAACAGTCCCCGCGTGTGTACGCGGCCTTAGATGAATGCGCGGTTCCCTCTGCCCAGTCTATGTCTGGATAATTAAAATCCCCCATTATGATGACACTTCCCATCCTTGCTGCTAATCCAAATTGTGATAGGAGATCTGTCTACCCCTCCCCCCTCAGGTTAGGGGGCCTATAGCATACTCCCAGTATTATTTTTTCCTTAGATTCATCCCTTTGGAGCTCTACCCATAAGGATTCCACCTCCTCCCTAGCTCCCTTAGTGATGTCATCTCTCACATTCACTTGTACATTATTCCTAATATATAGACATACCCCTCCCCCTTTTTTACCCTTTCTATCCTTGCGATAAAGGGTACACCCTTGAATTTTTGCCAGCCAATCATGAGAGCTGTTGTACCAGGTCTCTGAAATTCCCACAAAATCCAAATCCTCCTCGTACAACAGTATCTCTAGTTCACCCATCTTGTCCGCCAGGCTCCCGGCATTGGTGAACATGCCATATAGTTTAGACCGGTTGCATATTATCCTCTTATTGGGTCTTTTGCAACTAGGACTTGCTACTATACTTACCTTGGGTTTATGTGCCTTGGTCAACCTACCACTAATGCCCCAATACTACCCTGTGGAATATGTTCCCACGCTGACTATCTCTACCTCTGCACCTCCCCCCATTGCCTAGTTTAAAAAACCCCTCTAACTTTTCGCCCATCTTCATTCCCAGCTGATCTGCACCCTGCTCATTTAGGTGCAGTTTGTCCCTTCTATATATAATACCGGTTATCGACTGAGAAGTCAGCCCCAGTCCTCCAGGAACCCAAATCCCTCCTCACTATACCAGCTTTTCAGCCACTTGTTTACTTCCCTAATCTCCCTCAGCCTTTCTGGTGTGGCTCAATGTACCGGTAGTATTCCTCAGAATACTACCTTGGGGGTCTTTTTCCTCAATTTAGATTCTAAGTTCCTAAAATTGTTCTTTAGGACACTCCGTCTGCCTCTGACTTTGTCATTGGTGCCAATGTGCACCATGACAGCTGGGTCTTCCCCAGCCCCTCCCAGTAATCTGTCCACCAGATCCATGATGTGCCGAACCTGAGTGCCTAGTAGACAACATACTGTTTGGCACTTCAGGTCTTTGTTACAGATTGGTCTCTCTGTCCTTCTAAGAATTGAGTCCCCTACCACCAGAATCTGTCTTTTCTTTCCCTTCGCTTCCCCCCCACTCTCACCCGAGGAGTTCTTCCCTCAGCTCCAGCAGTGCTGGTCCCTGACTGGTTTCACCAAAGTCACTCAATGGAGCGTACTTATTGGGATGCTCCAGCCCTGAATCCGCCTCCCTGGCACTTCCCCCTCTACCCTTCCTGACTGTCACCCATCTACTCTTTGCTAGTGCCGGCACCTCTTTGTCTCCACCCACCTCTGTGCTGGCCCCTGCTGTACATTCCTGGCTCTCCTTTAGTATGGAGGAACATCTGAGTGCTGACAGTTGCTTCCCCAGATTAAAAATCTGGGCTTTCGGGGAAACAATGTGCTTACATTTTGCACAGCAGTATTCACCCTTCGATCGGAAGATCAAAGAACACATACATGCCGCAAGATGTACACAGAGTCGCCTCTCCACACCCGCTGGGCATCGTACCTATTACATTTAAAATTACAAAGCAATGGGAGCTTTTGAGAATTTATAGTGTATTGTATTGTTTCAATAACGTTGCATAGTGTGCTGCGGGTTTAGTGTGTCTGCACGGCCATACTGGAAGTGGAAAGGTGCCCAGTGTCAAGGTATTATCCCCCTGAGCATTAGTCCCACTTGGAGACGCACCCACAGGAGTCATTCAAGTAATCTTTGAGTGATAATTATTCACATACACTTAGTTTATTATTGTGTTAAGTCTGTATACCAAAATTGTTATTATCATTACTGTTTTAAACCATCTTTCAGTAAACTTACAGTCTGGTTAAGGTATAATTGGTGTGAGGCTTGTCTATTCTCATAGCAGGTGGAGCAACGGATAACCAGATAATAATAGAGGTACAATATATGTATATTGCTATTGTTGGGTTGTTCCTGGTTATTGGGTTTTCACACCAACCCTGTTACACAGCTGTGTAGTGGGTTGAGGTGGAAAAGCAGAGTACAGGCCCAATCAATTACCAGCAGCTCCTTAGGGGTGTCAGTGCTACATTATATATATATATATGTATATACATTCCATACACAGCCAATTACTTTAATCAATATTGTCTAATTATTAATATATACATATATCAGTTTATTTAATGTATTTTAACAGTTTTAATGAGGGCACAAGCAGACCTTTGTTTGACCCTGTCAAACTTAATTTAATGTACTGTACATAACTTTCCCATATTCCACATAATTATTTTTACCACCTGTATAAGATGTTCTTATCTTATCGCTCTGATTTATCTGCTGTCAAGTGTTTTTCTTTCCTAATTAGTGCTTACTTAAAAATTAAAAATGAACTATCCTAATGAACTTTCACCCAGTAAACTATCTTATAAAAAGTATGAGAAAGAAGCAGAGAGGTCATCTAAAGTTCAACATTTAAAATGAAATCTTTCTAAATCTATGGAAAACATTATTAAAGATGAATAACTATTGCTTTACTTATTGAATAATATTATTGATACAACCACTACTATATAATAATAATAATAATAATATAAATATGAATAACATAAAATATATATTGGTTAATATGAAATTCTACTACACTATCAATTGCAGATCCTTTAAAAGTTTTTTTTCTCACTTTCCTCAGTTTGACGTATGATAGATGGGAGGATCCTTTTGATGAGTCCCTCATCGGGTCTAGGGCCAGGTTAAGGTCGCCACCCAACACTAATGGCTTGTACACAGCGGTCGGAAATTCTGACCACAAAATCCGTCAGATTTTTTCTGACAGATTTTGTCCAAAACTGGTGTTGCATACACACGGTCGGACAAAGTTGTCGGAAAATCCGATCGTTCGGGAACGTGATGACGTTTGTTCGTTACGACGGGACTAGGTTGAGGATAGTAGCCAATAGCTTCGGTAGACATGTGCAAAAGGAAAAAATGTGTTTAGTTTCGTTTCGTTTTAATTCGTTAATTCATTAATTTCGTTTAGTTATATTCGTTAACTTCCTTAAATTCGTTTTCGGATTTCGTTTAGTTTTCTACCGAATTCGAAAAATCGGCCACATTCGAAAATATTTCAACAAAATTCGAAAATATTTCTACTGGATTCGAAATGATTTCAACATGATTCGACATTATTTCAACCACATTCGAAAATATTTTGTGACCCGAATTTAGGGCCATGTATCTCGGGGTCACTTGGTGCTAGACACTTCAAATTTGGATATGTTGTAGTGCTAGTACTATTGTGTTTGCATACAAAATTTGGGGTTTCTAGCTGTAAGTGAGCCCGAGATATGTGGCCCCAAAATCGGGTCGCAAAATGTCATTCTCTGCTCTAATAACTAATAACATTTTGCGACCCTATTTTGGGGCCTCATATCTCGGGGTCACTTATAGCTAGAAACCCCAAATTTGGTATGCAAACACAATGGTACTAGCACTATAACATATCCAAACTTGAAGTGTCTAGCACCAAGTGACCCCGAGATACATGGCCCTAAAGTCGGGTCACAAAATATTTTCGAATGCGGTTGAAATAATGTTGACTCATGTTGAAATAATTTCGAATGCATTCGAAATTATTTCAACATGATTCGACATTGATTCGACATTATTTCAACTGCATTCAAAATGATTTCAACATGATTCAACATTATTTCAACCGCATTCGAAAATATTTTGTGACCCGACTTTAGGGCCATGTATCTCGGGGTCACTTAGAGCTAGACACTTCAAATTTGGATATGTTGTAGAGCTAGTATTATTGTGTTTACATACCAAATTTGGGGTTTCTAGCTATAAGTGACCCCGAGATATGTGGCCCCAAAATCGGGTCGCAAAATGTCAGTCTCTCTCATTTGGAGTTTCTAGCACCAAGTGATCCCGAGATACATGGCCCTAAAGTCGGGTCACAAAATATTTTCGAATGTGGTTGAAATAATGTCGAATCATGTTGAAATAATTTCGAATGCGTTTGAAATAATTTCGAATCATGTCGAATTCATTCGAATTCATTCGTTATATTTCTTTTGTATTCGTTGTAATTTGTTATTTTTTTTATTCGGACATTCGGATGCATCCGAATGTCCGAAAGATGCAAAATTCGGCCGAATTTCGATTCGTTACGAAACGAATTGCACAAGCCTAAGCTTCGGTCTTGTAATTTGATCTGAGCATGCGTGGCACTTTGTCTGATCGGAATTCTCTACAAACGATCGGAAAAAGTCTGATCTGATTTTTTTCTTTTTCAGAATATTTGAGATCCTGCTCTCGAATTTTTTCCGTTGGAATTTCCAACGGAAAAAGTCCGATAGAACACACACTCGATTGGATTTTCCAACAATATAATCCGATAGGACATTTTCAGTCTGAATTTCCGACCGTGTGTACAGGGCATAAGACTGCCTCCCTGTGTTGTTGCACTATCTGCAAGTATAGCTCTAAGGAGTATACTTGATATTCATTTGGTAGATATAAGTTTACCAACGTGACTTTTTGATGACCCAGGGTTCCTTTCACTATAAGGAGACGTCCTCCCTCATTGGTAATTACCCTCGATTCTTTCCATGGCATCTGTTTTGATACTATAATAGAAACCCCCCAGGATTTAGAGGTCTGACATGTACTATAATATATTCTGTCGGGAATCTATTGTTTTTACAGCTTGTCTCTTTTAAAATGTGTTTCCTGTAAGAAAATAATTTGAGATTTAAGTCTTTCTAGTTCCACCAGTAGTCTCATCTGTTTCTCGGGATGTTCAGTCCCTTGACATGATGTAAAGGGTACACTAGTCATTTCTATAATTGGCTAAATTCGAGAGAGGGGGTAAAAGGGGGGAGAGAGAGAAAAAAAATTCAAATACAATAATTCCTCTTCCCTAGGAGCAAAAACTCTTCGGGTGGGTAGGTGGCTGAGTACAACTCAGGACTAGTCCTCTACCCCCCAAAAAAAATTAAAATCGCCACAACGCCTCCGACTTTTCCTCCACCCGGAGGAGAGGTATGGGGGGGTGTTGTCAAGCAGACAAGAGTCTGTGCACTGGGATCTTACACAGTGCCCTCCACAAAAGACATTGTAAAACTCTGACATTCACAGGCATGACTAGGCATGATGGAAATTGTAGTTCCTGAACAACTGGAGGGCCGTATTTCTGAGACCCCTGACCTAGAGGGATAAACCCTTCTTCTACTCATATTATCTATTATATCTAGATTTACAAAAATGTCACAAAAAAAGAAGAGAAGGTTCTCTCCGCTTACTGGGGGAGATCAATCCATTTGTTTGCCTGGGATCCTAATTCAATGATTTTCTCAGTTTGGGATGCCCCTCACCCATATTTTATACACTCAGTACTATGACTATTATATACACTCAGCACTATGACTATTATATACACTCAGCACTATGACTATTATATACACTCAGCACTATGACTATTATATACACTCAGCACTATGACTATTATATACACTCAGCACTATGACTATTATATACACTCAGGACTATGACTATTATATACACTCAGTACTATGACTATTATATACACTCAGCACTATGACTATTATATACACTCAGCACTATGATTATTATATACACTCAGCACTATGACTATTATATACACTCAGTACTATGACTATTATATACACTCAGCACTATGACTATTATATACACTCAGCACTATGACTATTATATACACTCAGTACTATGACTATTATATACACTCAGGACTATGACTATTATATACACTCAGTACTATGACTATTATATACACTCAGCACTATGACTATTATATACACTCAGCACTATGATTATTATATACACTCAGCACTATGACTATTATATACACTCAGCACTATGACTATTATATACACTCAGCACTATGACTATTATATACACTCAGCACTATGACTATTATATACACTCAGCACTATGACTATTATATACACTCAGTACTATGACTATTAGAAAAATTATAACTCATAACCCTTGGCATGTAGTTGCCATCATCCCTTCTAATAAGTACAAAATCGACAAAAAACTCTATTTGGAGGGATTTTGGAGGCAACAATAAGTTATTGTTGCCTACAAAATCCCACCAAATAGAGGTTTTTGTCAATTTTGTACTCTATGACTATTATATACACTCAGACACTAATGTAAAGGGGGCTCTCTGGGGACACTAATGTTAGGGGGTCTCATCTGGGGACACTAATGTTAGGGGGGCTCTCTGGGGACACTAATGTTAGGGGGGCTCTCCGGGGACACTCATTTAAGGGGAGGATCTCTGGGGACCCTGATGTAAGGGGGCCTCTGGGGACACTAATGTTAGGGGGGCTCTCTGGGGACACTAATGTAAGGGGGCTCTCTGGTGATACTAATGTTAGGGGGGCTCTCTGATAAAAACTAATGTAAGGGGGGCTCTCTGATAAAAACTAATGTAAGGGGGGCTCTCTGGGGACACTAATGTTAGGGGGCTCTCTAGGGACACTAATGTAAGGGGAGGCTCTCTGGGGACCCTGATGTAAGGGGGCCTCTGGGGACACTAATGTTAGGGAGGCTCTCTGGGGACACTAATTAAAGGGGGCTCTGTGGTGATATTAATGTTATGGGGGCTCTCTGGTGACACTAATGTTAGGTGGGCTCTTTGGGGACACTGCTGTAAGGGGGGGGGCTCTCTAGGGACACTAATGTAGAGTGGGCCCCTGTGGACACTTATGCAAGGGGGGCTCTCTGGGAACACTTATGTAAGGGGAGGGGTCTCTCTGGGGACATTAATGTAAGAGGGGCTCCCTGGGGACACTAATGAAAGGGGAGCTCTCTGGGGACACTAATGTAAGGGGGGCTCTCTGGGGACACTAATGTAAGGGGGCTCTCTGGGGACACTAATGTAAGGGGGGGGCTCCTGTGGACACTAATGTAAGGGGGGGGCTCTCTGGGGACACTAATGTAAGGGGAGGGGTCTCTCTGGGGACATTAATGTAAGGGGGCTCCCTGGGGACACTAATGAAAGGGGAGCTCTCTGGGGACACTAATGTAAGGGGGGCTCTCTGGGGACACTAATGTAAGGGGGCTCTCTGGGGACACTAATGTAATGGGGCTCTCTGGCGACACTAATGTAAGTGGGGGCTTTCTGGGGACACTAATGTAAGGGGGGCCTATCTGGGTATACTAATGTAAGAGGGGTCTCAGGGGACACTAATGTAAGGGGGGGGGGCTCTCTGGGGACACTAATGTAAGGGGGGGGCTCTCTGGGGACACTAATGTAAGGCTGTTCTCTTGGGTGCCTGATGTAAGGAAGGGGCCCTCTGGGGACACTGATGTAAGGGGGAGGCTTTCTGATGACCCCGATGTAATGAGTGGCTCTTTGGGGACCCTGATGTAAGGGGATGCTCTCTGGGGACCCTGATGTAAGGGGAGGCTCCCTGGGGACCCTGATGTAATGAGGGGGGTTCTGGGGATCCTGATGTAAATGGGGGATCCACACCAAGCTATGTAACAATTTATATATATATATATATATATATATATATATATACAAACACACACACACACACATGTTTATTATATACATGTGTATGACTTTCTTTACTTCACTGCTATGGGCTCTAGCCTGAGATCTTTTTTAGACCCTTTATGGTTTCTTGCACCGGGGCCCTGAAGATTCTAGTTATGCTATGGCCCCATAGAGTTCAATAAATTTTGCGGTTCGGGGTCAAACTTTTCCCCTGTTCGGGAGTTCTGCTGTGAACCGAACAGGGGAGTGTGCAGCCCATCTCTAACCGGGACAAACCGAGAAGGTGAAAGACCCAAGTAAGGAACACAGACAGCTATTAAAATATGAGAGGAGATATAACCCTTCCACACTCCATACAAAACGAAATGCTATGACTTAGGAAACATTTTACATTGATCTCTATCACACTAAATGTCTATAATATATATTTAGAGTCTCAAGCTAAGCGTTCTCCACATGTTAAGTCTCTGTGTTCCTCCAGCTTCTGGTCCAGAATCTTCTCACAATGGTCCTTCTCAGCTTGTTGCTGGCCTGGAAGATGACGGCGGCCTCCACCGATTGAGATAATAATTGTAAATTCCCCAAAACTATTGACAGTGAGGAACGTGGAAGATAAAAAATCACTTGAGACACGCAGAAGAATGTGAAGATGAGAAGTAAGAAGAAGATTGTCCTCAGTGCAGTGACATGAGCCTGAAGATTTGGACGTGTTGATCCAGAGTCGTTATTCTTCACCCTCCAGATGTGTCTGAGCAGAAAGGAGAAAGTGAGGACCAGGCACAGAAGACTAAGGCAGAATGGCAAAACGGCACCTAGGACGTTTGCAGGCACATGATAGGAAAAAACTTTAGCTAACATGATAACAGAGACATTTGTACTGTTCACAGAAGATTGGATAATTCTTTCTTCATTGACAGCCCAGAAGCCCGGGACACTCACAATGAACATCCCAAGAGCTGTCAGGAATAGAAGTTGACTCAGGAAATTGGACACAATTCTCTTTAACCAGATGAAGAACCCATAGCTGAGATTGGTGATGGTGGTACAGTAATGAGCCGAGAGCCAGAAAGTCAACCAGAAGTTGTAATATGCCAGGAAGTAAGATGATGTGTTCATAAATCCAAATACTTGTCTCATAAAAAAGATTTCCCGAGCCAAGACAGAGAGCATTGCCTGTAGGCTCAGCACACACTGGAGGAGAAGATTCACAATCCCCTTAGCCAGAAAAATCACATCGGTGGGATTCAACTTCCCTTTCTTTCTGATGATGTCCAGGTTACCCATCACAATACAAGTGTAAGAAGGGATTGCCAAGCCGAGTCCCAAGACTGAACAGACTAAAAAAGAGATCAAGTGTGAAGGCCACATGTTGAGGTTTGGTGTGATCTCCGGACAGAGATGACGGGACACGTCCAGTGATAGCAGACAGAATGAGATATTTAGAGTTGGAATTGTGGAAATAGTCTTCAGAGATCCGTCTCGTGAGTGACTTTGCATAAATGTGATGGATTTCATTTCAATGCCAACATGTAAAGCACGGAGCAACCCGTGTAATACCATCTCTGACTCATTTCCATTATAATGAAATAATTAACCAATTCAGAACTGGCAGCTTTATGTCTCTTATTGACTATTATATACACTCAGCACTAGGGATGGGCCCGATGTTCGAATCGAACATAAGTTTGACTCGAACATCGAGTGTTTGCCGAATAGCGAACAATTTGGGGTGTCAATTCGAAATCTGCAGAAAACACTTTAAAAGTCTTTGGGAGAAATCAAAAGTGCTAATTTTAAAGGCTTACATGCAAGTTTTTGGCATAAAAAGTGTTTGGGGACCTGGGTCCTTTGTGGACATGTATCAATGCAAACAAAAGTGTGGAGTGGTTTTAAGAATGCTGAAACAATAAAAAATTACATATTTCTTTAAATATTGTGCCTGGGGGTGTCTATAGTATGCCTGTAAAGTGGCCCATTTTTCCAGTGTTTAGAACAGTCCCTGCACAAAATGACATTTGTCAAGGAAAAAAAAGTCATTTAACACTGCTTGCGGCTGTAATGTATAGTCGGGTCTCGGCAATATTACCAGGCTCTTTGGGTCAGGTATGGATATTAAGGGGAACCCTGCACCCAAATTTAGAAAACAATATATAGTATATAGGGGCTCCCAGGCACTATATACTTTGAACAGAAGTATATATACTATATGGCCTGCCCTATATACTCTGCAGAAAAATGGGCCTTAGGTGTTGGTGGTGCCAGAACACCAGAAGAGTACCACAGTACCAGAAGATTTCACCTCACTTTCTGTCCCAATCACAAATGTTTTTTGAAAATTTTGGGGTTTTTACTGAAACAAGGATTGGGATAAAGCATCAATGGAGAGGAGACACGTTTTTCCCATATCAATTCTTACAGGACAGAATTTGCCTTCCTAGGGGTAGATTTAATCTCACTTCCTGTTGTCTCCTTCCGTTTGCAAGTAGGAGACGTTTGTAAGTTGGATGTTTGAAAGTAGGGGTCTGCCCTATATGCTCTGCAGAAATGGCGGAACAAGGTGTTGGTGTTGCCACAACACTGTAACCCCTCACAGTTACTCTTGGTGGGTGCAGGAACAGGCCCTGCTGTGAACTGTTATATCAAGAATTGTAATTACATGCCCTTGTTAAACTGGGGCAGAAAAATTGGGCATTTGGTGGTGGTGGTGGTGGTGCCACAACACTGTAAGCCTTCACAGTTACACTTGGTGGGTGCAGGAACGGGCCCTGTTGTTAAATATTATATTTAAAAAAATGTAATTACATGCCCCTGTTAAACAGGTGCATAAAAATGTGGCCTTGGGTGGTGGTACCACAATACTGTAACCCCTGGCGGATTTTGTCCGAAACTGTTGCATACACACGGTCGGACAAAGTTGTTGGAAAATCCGACGTGATGACGTTATTTCGTTACGACGGCACTACGTTCACGCTAGTAGCCAATAGCTTTGGTGTAGGAATTTGATCTGAGCATGCGTGGCACTTTGTCCGATCAGAATTCTCTACACATGATCGGAGTATGTCCGATCGAAGCATTTTGTCGTAAAATTTTACGAACAAGTTGGAAAACTTGGTCCGTCGGATTCTCCGACGGAAACAGTCCGATGTAGACCACACACAGTTGGAATATCCGACAAAACGGTCCGATCGGACACATTCCGTCGGAATCTCCGACCATGTGTACAAGGGCTTAGGCAGTGGTGGTGGTGACCTAAACCAAAAATATTGTTGGAAGCTAGCATCATCAAGATTGAGGAGGAATAGGATAGTCAGTCTTCAAGGGATCCCACATCCATAGAAGAATCAATCAGTTACATCAGCATCAGGTGCTTGATAACTGCTGCTGATCCAAGACTGATTCATTTTTTATGAATGTGAGTATATCAACAGAGTCTGTGGACAGGCACACTCTATTATCCTTTACAAACCCTCCAACAGCACTAAATGTGTGTTCAGAAAAAAATATGGATGCAGAACCAGCCAGTAGCTCAATTGCATATTGCGCAAGTTCTGGCCAGTGGTCCATCCTCAAGACCCAGTAACCCAGTGGATGGTCTGTTGGAAAGGTCTCCATGTCTGCTCTTGCTCCTAGATATTTCTGCACCATGTAATGGAGACGCTGGCGATGGTCGCTTGAACCAATCAGACCTTGACGCTGAGGACTGAAAAATTGTCTAAAGGCATCGGTCAGCTGGGCCACCTTCTCCACCATTCTTCCTCTGACTGAACGAACCTCAGCAACACATTGACCAGCACCAGGAAATTGTAACCTCCCAGGGTCTGGAAACGCATTGCACAAACCTTTCTTCATGGCTTCCTGAAGATGTTTCATTCTCTGCTCCCTCTGCAAAGGCAGGAAGAGAAGAGGAAGGGAAATGGAAGAGGAAGGAAGATTGAAGAGGAAGGGAAATAGAAGAAGAAGAGGAAGGGAAGGGAGTAAGAACAAGATGTGTACAAACGTATCAACACAAAATGTACTTTGAGGCAATGTTACAACCTCAAAACAAGCATTTCCTATTTGGCATGTACCATAGTGCTGGCCTTACAGATAAAACGTGATTACTCTGAGTATTGTTATCTTTCTTCTTAGGTTCACTTGGTGTGATCCACTTATTCGAATTCCAAGGGCCAGAGTAAAAGTGAACAAAAACCTTTCAGATTATTTTAATATACATAACGGTACAAGGCAGGGGTGCCCCCTTTCCCCATTATTGTTTGCCTTGACTCTGGAGCCCCTCCTCTGTAGGGTCAGGGGAAATAAGGAAATAGTCAGGGTAGGAGTTGGGTACAGAGGAACACAAAGTTTCAGAATATGCTGATGACTTATTATTTTATCTATCAAAACCCCTGGAATCACTACCTGCCCCGATGGATGGAAGTACATACAGTAAATTATCCAGCTTAAAATAAATTTTGAGAAGTCAGTGACACTACCAAGCCATGTTTCGTCAGCAGTAGCTACATCTCTGCAACACACATATCCTTTTGTATGGAAGGCAGATTCTCTATATTATGTAGGAGTACACGTTACATCAAATAAGAAATTACTGTATGAACATAATTATGGTGATTTATAGGTAAAGATAATGATGGACCCGCAGAGATGGAGAAGCTGCTCCCTAAAATGGTTTGGTAGAGTTAATACACTAAAAATACCTATAAGCCCTTGTACACACGGTCGGAGATTCCGACGGAATGTGTCCTATTGGACCGTTTTGTCGGATATTCCGACTGTGTGTGGTGTCCATCAGACTGTTTCCGTCTGAGTATCCGACGGACCAACCTTTCCAACTTGCCGGTAAAATTTTCCAACAAAATGCTCCCATCGGACATACTCCGATCATGTGTAGCCTACTCCAATGGACAAAGTGCCACGCATGCTCAGATCAAATTCCTAGACCAAAGCTATTGGCTACTAGCCTGAACGTAGTCCCGTCATAACAAAATAACGTCATCACTTTATGTACAATCGGATTTTCCGACAACTTTGTCCGACCGTGTGTATGCAACAGTTTCGGACAAAATCCGTCGGACAAAATCCAACGGATTTGTTTGTCAGAATGTCCGACCCGTGTGTACAAGGGCTGATAATTTATGTTTTATACACTATTCCTATTATACTCCCTCAGAACTTTTTCAAACAGATACGCAAAGCTTTTGTATCCTTTTTATGTAAGGATAATAGCCCCAGAATAGCATATGATAAATTACGCAGAAGTAAAGGAGAAGGAGAAATTGGGCTCCCAGATATGGCCATGTATTATAGAGCGAAGTCACTAGTACGTATTGTAAATTGGAGCCATGATAACAAAAGTAAGGCTTGGGTCCCATCAGAAAAAACAATAGCAGGTAGAAACTTAGAAGGGACACCTTGGATAACAACGGCATCAAGAGGTCATGCAAGGTGGACTTCCCCAATAACACAGGGCTGTTTATCGGTGTGTGGGACATAATGAATAAAACCGGCAAATATGCCTCTTGGGTATCTCCACTGGCACCATTAGGAGGGTATCCTTGGTTCCGCCCAGGAGAAGAGGTGGGGGCATGGGGCTGATGGGGATCGGAGGGGAATACAATCTGTGCCGTTATGCCCCACAGGGAACCCTATCTCCCTTTGAGGAGGTGGTGGCATCCCTGGGGAACATACCTATGGCAAGGTTGAGATATTATCAAATATCTAATTTCTTTGGGAAATTAAAGAGCCAATTAAGGCCTTTGAGTTCTCTTACTATATTTGAGAAGATGTGTGTGAAAACTTTAGAGACTAAACATTTGTTGTTGAGAATGTATAAGATTGTACTTAATGGCGAAAATAGCCCAATTGCCTATTTTAGGGGAAAATAACTAAATGATATGTTTACCTCGTCACAGGTGAAGAAGTTATAGGAGGCAACACATTATACCGACATAAACTCTTCGACACAAGAAATGTCATATAGGTTTATGGCCGGGTGGCATAGAACACCAACACGATTGGCACAAATATATCGGACATCAAATGGTAACTGCTGGAGGGGCTGTGGTCACAGGGGCACGTATATCTTCATAAATGGTGGGATTGCCCAAGAATTAGATCTTTCTGGGAAGAGGTGGCCCCGTGGATAGAAAAGTTATCTAACAAACCTCTTGAAGTGTAGCCTCTACATTTTCTACTCCATGGAATGCCGGCTTCTATTAAATCATATAAAAAAACGTGTTATGCCTTGTACACACAGTCAGACATTCCAACGAAAAAATCAGTTGGATTTTTTTGCGAAGGATTTTGGCCCAAACTTGTCTTGCATACACACGGTCGCACAAAGTTGTCGGAAAATCATATCGTTCAGAACGAGGTGACGTCCAACACGTACAACTGGACTATAAATAGGGCAGCAGACAATAGCTTTCGCCTGGTAATTTATTCCGAACATGCGTGGCACTATGTCCGTCGGAATTGTCTACACGCGATCGGAATTTAAACTGATTTTGTTGTTGAAAAATTTTAGATCCTGCTCTCAAACTTTGTGTGTGGGCAATTCCGATGGAAAACACACATGATCGGATTTTCCCAACCACGATCTGATTCGCAAAGTCAGGCCGTGTGTATGGGGCATTATCCCACATTTGCTGAACGCAGCAAAAACGCTGATACTTAGGCACTAGAAACAAATTGCATGTCCTACACTCCTGGAATGGGAAAGAGAGGTAGAAGTAATAATGGAGGCGGAAAGATGGGTGCATCAAATCAGAAATCAACAGGATAAATTTGAGAATATATGGGCAGATTGGAAACAAGATTCTCCGGAGATTGGGAAAGAGTAAACTACATTATAAAGGTGGATATAGGAGGCATTGTAATAATAGGAGGTAACATTGCCGTGAAGCCTCAGCCCTTGTATAGGTGTACCAGATATTAAGATAATGTATATGGAAATAAATGTAGAGTATTTCATTTGGTGAGTAGGGTTTTTTTTTTTTTTTCTTTGGGGGGGAAGGGGAGGGGACGGATCAGGAACGTGGAGGGGCATTTTTTAATTTTTTTCTCCATTATATGGAATATATATGGACATATATATATATATATATAAGGCACAAACATAAAGTAATACACTTATAATAGATACACGATTGCACATAAGTTAGGGGTTATGTACTCTTTTACAGGGGTCTTAAAAGGTTTGTTTTTTTCCTTGTTTTGTTTTTCTTCCCCCATCATTGATGTTAAGCCGCGTACACAGTCCGTCATACTTTCGAATGAACGGACTTGACCACACACACCACTTTTTGAGCGGACTAATACGGCGTACTAAGTCCGCCATACTATCCGCCCTACTTTTGAAATGAACGGACTCGCCCACACACGCTGAGGAAAGTCCGCTCATTTCGAGCGCGTCTCCAGGTAGGCGGGGCCCGCGAAGGAGACGACGCTGACCCCACCGCCTGGAATGGACTTAAAGGGGAACCCCAACGCCGAAAAAAAAATCGGCGTGGGGGTCCCCCCCAAGTCCACAACAGACCCTTGTCCGAGCATGCTACCCGGCCGGCCAGGAAAGGGGGGCGAGCGATTGCCCCCCCCCCCCTGAGCCGTACCAGGCCGCGTGCCCTCAACATGGGGGGTGCCTTGGGAAAGCACCTTGTCCCCATGTTGATGAGGACAAGGGCCTCTTCCCGACAACCCTGGCCGTTGGTTGTCGGGGTCTGCGGGCGGGGGGCTTATCGGAATCCGGGAGCCCCCTTTAATAAGGGGGCCCCCGGATACCGGCCCCCCACCCTATGTGAATGAGTATGGGGTACAATGTACCCCTACCCATTCACCTGTAAAATAAAAGTACAAAAAAAAACACAACACACGAGATAAAATACTTTATTGCACAGCTCCGGGGGTCTTCCGTCTTCGGGGGTCTTCTCGCAGGACTCCTCCGCTATCTTCTTGTAGCTCTTTTGCTAGCGGAGGAGTCCGGCTTTCTTCCTCGCCGCCAGCCTCTTCTCCCGACTTCGGGGGTCTTGTCCCCCTCTTCGGTTCTTCTGCCGGGCCACCGCGCCTTCTTATAGCTCTTTTACAGGCGGTGGCCCGGTCTTCTGTCACCGCCGCCGCCTTCCGTTCTTCTTCTTCTCCAGGAGATGTTGCCTCGACGATCTCTCCGGCCGGAATGCCAGGGATGCACTGCGCGGCCACTTATATAGGGACAAGGGGCGGTGTCACATGGCTTTATGTCACATGGGTTGGTCACATGGGTTGATGTCACATGGGGACTATGACATCGTAAGGGGGCGGGGTCACCATGTGACACCAACCCATGTGACATAAAGCCATGTGACACCGCCCCTTGTCCCTATATAAGTGGCCGCGCAGTGCGTCCCTGGCATTCCGGCCGGAGAGATCGTCGAGGCAACATCTCCTGGAGAATAAGAAGAAGAAGAAGAAGAAGAACGGAAGGCGGCGGCGGCGGCGACAGAAGACCGGGCCACCGCCTGTAAAAGAGCTATAAGAAGGCGCGGTGGCCCGGCAGAAGAACCGAAGAGGGGGACAAGACCCCCGAAGTCGGGAGAAGAGGCCGGCGGCAAGGAAGAAAGCCGGACTCCTCCGCTAGCAAAAGAGCTACAAGAAGATAGCGGAGGAGTCCGGCGAGAAGACCCCCGAAGACGGAAGACCCCCGGAGCTGTGCAATAAAGTATTTTATCTCGTGTGTTGTGTTTTTTTTGTACTTTTATTTTACAGGTGAATGGGTACATTGTACCCCATACTCATTCACATAGGGTGGGGGGCGGTATCCGGGGGCCCCCTTATTAAAGGGGGCTCCCGGATTCCGATAAGCCCCCCGCCCGCAGACCCCGACAACCAACGGCCAGGGTTGTCGGGAAGAGGCCCTTGTCCTCATCAACATGGGGACAAGGTGCTTTGGGGTGGGGGGGCCGCGCGGCCCCCCCTTCCCCAAGGCACCCCCCCATGTTGAGGGCACGCGGCCTGGTACGGCTCAGGAGGGGGGGCGCTCGCTCGCCCCCCTTTCCTGGCCGGCCGGGTAGCGTGCTCGGACAAGGGTCTGTTGTGGACTTGGGGGGGACCCCCATGCCGATTTTTTTCGGCGTTGGGGGTCCCCTTTAAGTCCATACCAGGCAGCGGGGCCAGCGACGTCTCCTTCGCGGGCCCCGCCTACCTGGATACCCGCTCGAAATGAGCGGACTTTTCTCCGGGCAGGAAAAGTCCGCTCATTTCAAAAGTACGACTGGCACACACACGGGCGGATTGTCCGCCGATTGTCCGCCGAAATGCGAGTACGACGGACAGTATTACGGAAATTCCGAAATACTTAGTCCGCCAGACTGCACGCTGAAAAAGTCTGCTGAAGCCCACACACGAGCGGACTGTCCGCTGAAATGTGTGAAACGGCGAACTAAGTAGGCCATACAATCCGCCCGTGTGTATGCGGCTTTAGGCTTCACACACATTTTTGGTATGTAATGCACTTATAACACGATTGCACATAACTTAAGAAGGGATTACGTTCCCTTTTACAGGGGGTCTTAAAATGTAGTTTTAGGTTGGGTCTTGTCTGTTTTTTTTTGTTTGTTTTTTTGCTTGGATGAGGTGGGGATGGTGGGTTGTAAATATTATATAGAAGGGTTTATTAGATAAACGATATAATTGAGAAAAGTGATTTAAGGTTGAAGAGCAGAGATAAAAGTGTATATATACAGTCTACTCTTTGATTTTTTTTTTCTTTGTTTTTATGTCTTTATGTCTTTTTGTACAGTATTGCCTGGTTTGTCCTAGATGCAAGAAAAATGTAATAAAATTTGAATTATAAAAAAAAGGAAAAGGAAGGGAAATGGAAGAGGAAAAGGAACTGAAGAGGAAGGGGAATGGAAGAGGAAGTGAAGAGGAAGGGAAATGGAAGAGGAAGAGAAGAGGAAGGGAATTTGAAGAGGAAGAGAAGAGGAAGGAAAATTGAAGAGGAAGAGGAAGGGAAATGGAAAAGAAAGAGAAGAGGAAGGGAAATTGAAGAGGAAGAGAAGAGGAAGGGAAATGGAAAAGGAAGAAAAGAGGAAGGGAAATTGAAGAGGAAGAGAAGAGGAAGGGAAATGGAAAAGGAAGAGAAGAGGAAGGGAAATTGAAGAGGAAGAGAAGAGGAAGGGAAATGGAAAAGGAAGAGAAGAGGAAGGGAAATGGAAGAGGAAGAGAAGAGGAAGGGAAATGGAAGAGGAAGGAAAATTTAAGAGGAAGAGGAAGGGAAATGGCACTATGATTATTATATACACTCAGTACTATGACTATTATATACACTCAGTACTATGACTATTATATACACTCAGCACTATGACTATTATATACACTCAGTACTATGACTATTATATACACTCAGTAGTATGACTATTATATACACTCAGTACTATGACTATTATATACACTCAGCACTATGACTATTATATACACTCAGTAGTATGACTATTATATACACTCAGTACTATGACTATTATATACACTCAGCACTATGACTATTATATACACTCAGTAGTATGACTATTATATACACTCAGTACTATGACTATTATATACACTCAGTAGTATGACTATTATATACACTCAGCACTATGATTATTATATACACTCAGCACTATAACTGTTATATACACTCAGTACTATGACTATTATATACACTCAGTAGTATGACTATTATATACACTCAGTAGTATGACTATTATATACACTCAGTAGTATGACTATTATATACACTCAGTACTATGACTATTATATACACTCAGCACTATGACTATTATATAGACTCAGCACTATGACTATTATATACACTCAGCACTATCACTGTTATATACACTCAACATTATGACTATTATATATCCCACCCCCCATCAAATCATCTGCAGCTATTACCTTTTGTACCACCACCCCCTCCCTTTAGAATGTAAGCTCTATGAGTAGGGCCTTCCTGTACCTTTTGTATTGAACTGTACTGTAATTGTGTTGTCCCCCCGCATACATTGTAAAGCGCTGCGTAAACTGTTGGCGCTATATAAATCGTGTATAATAATAATATAATAATATACACTCAGTACTATGACTATTATATACACTCAGCACTATGACTATTATATACACTCAGTACTATGACTATTATATACACTCAGTACTATGACTATTATATACACTCAGTACTATGACTATTATATACACTCAGCACTATGATTATTATATACACTCAGCACTATGACTATTATATACACTCAGTACTATGACTATTATATACACTCAGTACTATGACTGTTATATACACTCAGTACTATGACTATTATATACACTCAGCACTATGATTATTATATACACTCAGCACTATGACTATTATATACACTCAGTACTATGACTATTATATACACTCAGTACTATGACTGTTATATACACTCAGTACTATGACTATTATATACACTCAGCACTATGATTATTATATACACTCAGTACTATGACTATTATATACACTCAGCACTATGACTATTATATACACTCAGCACTATGACTATTATATACACACTCAGTACTATGACTATTATATACACTCAGTGCTATGACTATTATATACACTCAGTACTATGACTATTATATACACTCAGACACTAATGTGAGGAGGCTCTCTGGGGACACTAATGTAAGGGGGGCTCTCTGGGGACACTAATGTAAGGGGGGCTCTCTGGGGACACTAATGTAAGGGGGCCTCTGGGGACACTAATGTTAGGGGGCTCTCTGGGGACACTAATATAAGGGGGGCCTCTGGGGACACTAATATAAGGGGGGCCTCTGGGGACACTAATGTAAGGGGGGGTCTTCTGGGGACACTAATGTAAAGGGGGTCCTCTGGGGACACTAATGTAAGGGGTCCTCTGGGGACACTAATGTTAGGGGGATCTCTGGGGACACTAATATAAGGGGGGCCTCTGGGGACACTAATATAAGGGGGGCCTCTGGGGACACTAATATAAGGGGGGCCTCTGGGGACACTAATATAAGGGGGGCCTCTGGGGACACTAATATAAGGGGGGCCTCTGGGGACACTAATGTAAGGGGGGTCTTCTGGGGACACTAATGTAAGGGGGGCTCTGGAGACACTAATATAAGGGGGGCTCTGGAGACACTAATGTAAGGGGGACTCTCTGGGGACACTAATGTAAGGGGGGGCTCTGGGGACACTAGTGTAAGGGGGGCCGTTGGGGACACTAATGTTAGGGAGGCTCTCTGGGGACACTAATGTTAGGGGGGCTCTCTGGGGACACTAATGTTAGGGGGGCTCTCTGGGGACACTAATGTTAGGGGGGCTCTCTGGGGACAATCATGTAAGGGGGAACTCTCTGGGGACACTAATGTAAGGAGGGGGCTCTGGGGACCCTAATGTAAGCAGGGAGGCGCTCTGGGGACGCTGGTGTAAGGGGAGGCTCTCTGGGGATACAAAAAAATAAATAAAAAATTGTCCTAGAATCCACTCTCATCTAGATAAAGTATCAGCTGATTTGTCAATAAAAGACGGGATACCTACCACTTAAGCAAAAGACACCATATAATAAACCAAAAAATTTGGGACAAGGGAGTCCCAGGAAAGCAAAAAGGGGAAGAATCAACCACAGCTTTTGATACAATGTAAAAACAAATTGGCTTTATTGAAATGTAGGGGGAGGGGCCACATACACAATATATATATATATATATATATATATATATATATATATATATATATACACAATAATATTTAACAGATTATATCTCACTAAATATAACAATCCATAAAAATATGCTGCAGCATTATAAAATTAAAAATGCAGGGTATTTCTACAGGAAAAAAGCATTCCGTATATCCATTTTACACCAGAGGAAGGCGACGGCAGAATCCAGTCCATAATTAACTGATTTGTGATGCGGATTCGCATGTATTCACAAACACGAATAGTTACATAAGTACCTATGGACTCATTTTATGATTAAAGACCACATCCAAAAATGACCTCCATAGAAAGTACTCTTCCAGAGAAAAAATAAATAAATAAATAAAAAAAAAAAATATATATATATGTTTTTTTAAGCCAAAACAGCAATGTTGTTGTCAAAAAAGTCTCAAAGTCCTGTGTAAAGCATCTAATCATTAACCACTTGAGACCCGCGCTATAGGCAAATGACGGCTACAGCGCAGATCTCCTTTTCCGGGATGACGTCAATAGACGTAGTCCCGTGCACGAGCGCCCTGTCCGCCCCCTGAGGGGCACGCGGCACGCTCTGTGATCGGCGAGTCTACGAGACTCGCCTGATCACCGATCCGTGCAAGGGGCCGATCCCGACCCCTTATCACGTGATCAGCTGTCAGCCAATGACACTAATGTAAGGGGGCTCTGGGGACACTAATGTAAGGGGGACTCTCTGGGGACACTAATGTAAGGGGGGTCTCTGGGGACACTAATGTAAGGGGGACTCTCTGGGGACACTAATGTAAGGGGGACTCTCTGGGGACACTAATGTAAGGGGGACTCTCTGGGGACACTAATGTAAGGGGGGTCTCTGGGGACACTAATGTAAGGGGGACTCTCTGGGGACACTAATGTAAGGGGGACTCTCTGGGGACACTAATGTAAGGGGGACTCTCTGGGGACACTAATGTAAGGGGGACTCTCTGGGGACACTAATGTTAGGGGGGCTCTCTGGGGACACTAATGTTAGGGGGGCTCTCTGGGGACAATCATGTAAGGGGGAACTCTCTGGGGACACTAATGTAAGGAGGGGGCTCTGGGGACCCTAATGTAAGCAGGGAGGCGCTCTGGGGACCCTGGTGTAAGGGGAGGCTCTCTGGGGATACAAAAAAATTAAATAAAAATTGTCCTAGAATCCACTCTCATCTAGATAAAGTATCAGCCGATTCGTCAATTAAAGACGGGATACCTACCACTTAAGCAAAAGACACTATATAATAAACCAAAAAATTAGGGACAAGGGAGTCCCAGGAAAGCAAAAAGGCGAAGAATCAACCACGGCTTTTGATACAAAGTAAAAAAAAAATTGGCTTTATTGAAATGTAGGGGGAGGGGCCACATACACAATATATATATATATATATACACAATAATATTTAACAGATTATATCTCACTAAATATAACAATCCATAAAAATATGCTGCAGCATTATAAAATTAAAAATGCAGGGTATTTCTACAGGAAAAAAGCATTCCGTATATCCATTTTACACCAGAGGAAGGCGACGGCAGAATCCAGTCCATAATTAACTGATTTGTGATGCGGATTCGCATGTATTCACAAACACGAATAGTTACATAAGTACCTATGGACTCATTTTATGATTAAAGACCACATCCAAAAATGACCTCCATAGACAGTACTCTTCCAGAGAAAAAAAAAATAAATAAATAAAAAAAAAATATATATATATGTTTTTAAGCCAAAACAGCAATGTTGTTGTCAAAAAAGTCTGAAAGTCCTGTGTAAAGCATCTAATCATTAAATAGATACATTTTGAAACAGTTGTGTTTCTATTATAGAGAATGTATCCAAATACATAGAGCGGCTTATCACAGTATCAGATTCTTTCAGACACACATCTCATACCGAGAGCGCAGATCAAACCAGACCGGGCTCTTAGTAATTCCAGCGCTTATATCAGTCAAACAGCAGAAGAAAAACATCAGGGCTTGAATACGCCGAGTATTTAGTAGGCAAAAGGGCTGCCCCGCCGGGCTCTCACCGTCCCGATCGATGAAGATCCTCGGGTTTGCCGTCTCACTGCTGATTTCGCTTATCGGCGCCGTTCCCGGGTGATTCCAGCATAGCTCCCATAACTGCCGTGTGAACGAGCCGCCGTACTCGGTGGAGAGCGTCTCCGGTCCTTCCACGTGATCAACAATCACATGACCGGTCAGGTCTGCTGAGCAAAAAGCCAAGGAAACTGGATCACTTTGCTTCCAATGGAGTGGATTGGGATCAAATGCCGATCATAAAGGAATTATCCCCTTCCATTACTGGGTTGAAAGGTGCGCTAAGTGCCTGCAGAATAACCCCGCATAACCTGCGTTAACGTTTCGTGCACCTCCGTGCACTTCCTCAGAACAAGTTTGCATGGAAACCGTCTTTCCTTAAATAACGGACAACGTCCAACCAAATTTATCCATGCCAAAAGTTAGTCTTCTGCCATCTAGTGGTCAGGTTAATAATGCCAACATTTAAAAAAATGGAGGAAACAAGGACCAAGTTATATATCAATAAAGTCCCCTCACAGGTAATAGAGGACGGGGAAGGGAGAAGATAGAGAAGCCCTAATACCCACCACCTTCACCCCAAAATGAGGATAATGTACACATAACTATTGACATCTCTTCATAGCATGGAATGGTCCTATTGGGGTCCATCTGGAAATTTCATCCCATATCCAAAAAGTAACTCCCAGATACAAGGGGAAAGGAAGGGGGGAAGGGAAACAACATTTGGTAAGGGGGGAAGGAAGAAAGGAGGAAGGGAAGAGGGGAAAATTAGGGAAGGAGAAAGGAGGGGGGAATAGGAATGGGGAAAGGGAAAGGGGGAGGGGGAGAGGAGGAATGGGAAAGGGAAGTGGGAGGGAAAGAAAAGGAGGGATTTTTTTTTGGGGGGAGGACAAGGGAAGGGGGAGGAAAAGAAACAATGGAAAGAGGGGGAGGGGGAGAAGGGGCGAGGAGGGAAGAGGGAAAACAACTTATCAAAAATAGATCAAAAATAGAGATATGCAGAATAATGTAGAGGCCTGAACAGGAAGAGGTGAAGAGGTGAACCCGTACTTATGATAGAATATGAGACAAAACATAATGAAGGCGTCAAATCAAACACTCCTAGTATTTCTAGGGTTCAAGTTCGTGGTTGAGGCCTTTTGGCTGAAGGGTACCAAGCTTGAAAATCCAACTTTTTTCTTTACGCAAAAGTACATTATCAAAATCACCCCTTCGGTCTGATAGCGAAAGGGCAAAAAAGCCCTTCGCCATGAGACCTGAAGTCTTGCCCTGATGGAATTTCAAAAAAATGTTGGGCCACGGGCAGTGATGTAAGTAACTGAGTTAAATTAAACGGTGTTACTTAACGCCGTTACTATAGAGGGTAACGAGTAATTGAACTGATTACTCTAACCCTCATGGTAACGCTATTCCCATTACTTGGGCGGCGTTACCACAATTATATCTACCGCCACGGTAGCGGTAGAAGTAATTGCTGTAACTCCGCAATTACATCTACTGCCACTAGGGGCACAACGGATCGTCACACACTGCGATCCGGAGCGCTCAGCGGCCTTGGCCTTAGGAAAGGCCATGGCTTCGGTCTAGCTCCGGAGCGGCGGCCATCTTGGTGCACCTGTCGGCCGCTTACAATGTGATTGCTCCGTCAAATGACGGGGGGATCATTGTAAACAAACCGGCATCAGTACAGTGGAGGGGAGAAATCGGACGGCCTCCATACCCTGCCAATACCCTGCCAATACTCTGCAATACCCTGCCAATACTCTGCAATACCCTGCAATACTCTGCAGTACCCTGCCAATACCCTGCCAATACCCTGCTAATGCTCTGCAATACCCTGCCAATACTCTGCAATACCCAGCCAATACTCTGCAATACCATGCAATACTCTGCAGTACCCTGCCAATACCCTGCCAATACCCTGTCAATGCTCTGCAATACCCTGCCAATACTCTGCAATACCCTGTCAATGCTCTGCAATACCCTGCCAATACTCTGCAATACCCTGTCAATGCTCTGCCATACCCTGACAATACTCTGCCATACCCAGCCAATACTCTGCCATACCCAGCCATACCCAGCCATACTCTGCTATACTTGGTAATATCCAGCCATACTCTGCCATACTTGGTAATACCCAGCCATACTCAACGATACCCAGCCGTACCCAGCCATGCTCAGCCGTACCCAGCCATACTCAGCCAATATTACAGTGGGGAGATTGTTGATATTACAATGAGGACTATATGGTGGTGGAATTTTCACAGGTTTTTGCAAATAAATTATTATCTGCTGAACCAAAAAATTATCCAATCCATGACTCTGATCCGAGGATTGATCCGATCCATGAGTTTGGGGGGGGACAGATGTACAGAGGGGAAACAGATATATGTTTGTGGGGGGATGACAGACATGTAGTGGGGTACAGAGGGGGAACAGATATATGTGTGGGGGGAACAGACGTGCAGGGGGGTACAGAGGGGAAATAGACGTGCAGGGGGGTACAGAGGGGAAATAGACGTGCAGGGGGGTACAGAGGGGAAATAGACGTGCAGGGGGGAACGCGTCCCTTGCTTACAGTAATACTAGACCCGCCTCTTAGAATATTAAAAAAAATTCACAGTTACTTTGCTGAGTAACTAATTGTGTTTCAATGTAGTAACTGAGTTACTAACGCAATTACTTTTTGGGAGAAGTAATTTGTAACTTAACTAATTACTTTTTTAAAGTAAGATGACCAACACTGGCCACGGGTGTCTTTTCCTTCAACCTAATACATTTTAAATGTTCCCCAAATCTCACACGTAGCTGTCTTTTCATTTTGCCTACATACAATTTATGGCATGGGCATTGCAAAACATACAAAATGTTTGTTGTGGAACAGGTAATAAAGGACTTAATCTCAAACTCTTGGCTGTTATCCCAGTTTCTAAAGGTCTTTAACCAATCCACATATTTGCATGTGCCACAGTGGCCACATGGAAACATGCCGCTGACCCTGGGCTGATCGGTGAAGCCAACTTCAGACTGCACCAGTATATCATGGAGATTTTGAGCTCGTTTGGCCACCATAGATGTTTTTTTCTCCTATGACCTGCCCAGAACCAACGGCTTGCATCAGGACTGGCCAATGTTTACTAAGGATTGAATGTACATGATGCCATTGAGCTCCATATGGGGTAATGAATCTCACTGGCCCCAAAGTCTCCCGTTGTATCTTTTTCTGGGAGAGGAGTAAGTCTGATCGCTTCTTCTGACCTGTGATGCTATTGGCTTGCTTCAGAGTGCGATGGGGATATCCCCTCTCCCTGAATCACTGATAAAGTTGTTTTGATCCGGATTGATAATCCTCATCTTTTGAACAATTTTGCCGGATTCTCATAAACGGTCCAAGCGCTATACCCCATATCAATGACTTGAGGTGATGACTATCTGCTGGCATATTAGCTGCTGTTTCCTTTCTGAAGGTGCTAGTAGTCAATTTCCCACCCTCAAGTTGGATGGAGAGATCCAGGAAGGACAGTCGATGAGGATCAACGATGTACGTTAAATGTATGTTACGAGTATTGTTCTCAAGTTCAACCATGAACATATCCACTTCAGCACGGGTCCCGCCCACACCATCAGGACATCGTCGATGTACCTCAGCCAGGAAAGTGCATGGCACACACACACACATGTGTATTATATTTATTATATATAGATATATATATATATATATATATATATATATATATATATATATATATATATATATATATATATATATATATATATATAAACATATATCAGTTATATATTTCCATTCACAAAACCCTTTGCTCGCTAGTGCTGTGAGATTACTACTTTGTGATGTGTTTAACAAATTAGAATATTATGCCCATTAACAAGGGCCTCGTGCTGCTATAAATTTCAAAAAAAAAATATATATATATACACATCACAAAGTAGTAATCTCACAGCACTAGCGAGTAAAGGGTTTTGTGAATGGAAATATATAACTGATTTAAAGGTATAGCGCCAATTCTACCCAATTTTCTTTTCACATTTCCAATAGGCCCCATACGATTGGGGGGGGGGGCATATTAAGTAGAGGCAGCTCTTACCCTATATTATATTATTTTAGTATTACTCCATAGTGCAATCTCATCTCTTCTTCTTATATATATATATATATATATATATATACATATATATATATATATATATATACATATATACATGTGTATGATCTTCTTTACTTCGCTGCTATGGGCTCTAGCCCGAGATCTTTTTAGACCCTTCATGGTTTCTTGCATCGGGGCCCTGAAGGTTCTAGTTACACCACTGCCCCATAGAGTTCAATGGAGTTTGCGGTTCGGGGTCAAACTTTTCCCCTGTTCGGGAGTTCTGCTGTGAACCGAACAGAGGAGTGTGCAGCCCATCTCTAACCGGGACAAAGCGAGAAGGTGAAAGACCCAAGTACGGAACACAGACTAAGCTATTAAAATATGAGAGGAGATATAACCCTTCCACACTCCATACAAAACAAAATGCTATGACTTAGGAAACATTTTACATTGATCTCTATCACACTAAATGTCTATAGAATATATTTAGAGTCTCAAGCTAAGCGTTCTCCACATTTTAAGTCTCTGTGTTCCTTCAGCTTCTGGTCCAGAATCTTCTCAGAATGATCCTTCTCAGCCTGTTGCTGGCCTGGATGATGACGGCGGCCTCCACCGATTGAGATAATAATTGTAAATTCCCCAAAACTATTGACAGTGAGGAACGTGGAAGATAAAAAATCACTTGAGACACGCAGAAGAATGTGAAGATGAGAAGTAAGAAGAAGATTGTCCTCAGTGCAGTGACATGAGCCTGAAGATTTGGACGTGTTGATCCAGAGTCGTTATTCTTCACCCTCCAGACGTGTCTGAGCAGAAAGGAGGAAGTGAGGACCAGGCACAGAAGACTAAGGCAGAATGGAAGAATGACACCTAGGACGTTTGCAGACACATGATAGGAAAAAACTTTAGCTAACATGATAACAGAGGCTTTTGTACTGTTCACAGAAGATTGCATAATTCTTTCTTCATTGACAGCCCAGAAGCCCGGGACACTCACAATGAACACCCCAAGAGCTGTCAGGAATAGAAGGTGACTCAGGAAATTGGACACAATTCTCTTTAACCAGATGAAGAACCCATAGCTGAGATTGGTGATGGTGGTACAGTAATGAGCCGAGAGCCAGAAGGTCAACCAGAAGTTGTAATAGATTAGGAAGTAAGCTGATGTGTTTATAAATCCAAATACTTGTCTCATAAAAAAGATTTCCCGAGCCAAGACAGAGAGCATTGCCTGTAGGCTCAGCACACACTGGAGGAGAAGATTCACAATCCCCTTAGCCAGGAAGATCACATCGGTTGGACTCAACTTCCCTTTCTTTCTGATGATGTCCAGGTTACCCATCACAATACAAGTGTAAGAAGGGATTGCCAAGCCGAGTCCCAAGACTGAACAGACTAAAAAAGAGATGAAGTGTGAAGGCCACATGCTGAGGTTTGGTGTGATCTCCGGACAGAGATGACGGGACACGTCCAGTGATAGCAGACAGAATGATAGAATTAGAGTTGGAATTATGGAAATAGTCTTCAGAGATCCGTCTCATGATTGACTTTGCATACATGTGATGGATTTCATTTCAATGCTGACATCTAAAGCACGGAGCAACCCGTGTAATACCATCTCTGACTCATTTCCATTATAATGAAATAATTAACCAATTCAGAACTGACAGCTTTATGTCTCTTATTGACTATTATATACACTCAGCACTAGGGATGAGCCCGATGTTTGAGTCGAACCTAAGTTTAACTCGAATATTGGATGTTTGCCGAATAGCCAACAATTTGGGGTGTCAATTTGAAAGCTGCGGAACACCCTTTAAAAGTCTTTGGGAGAAATCAAAAGTGCTAATTTTAAAGGCTTACATGCAAGTTTTTGCCATAAAAAGTGTTTGGGGACCCGGGTCCTTTGTGGACATGTATCAATGCAAAAAAAGTTGTAAAAACTCCAGTTTTTTCAGGAGGAGTGATTTTAAGAATGCTGAAACAATAAAAATGACATATTCCTTTAAATATCGTGCCTGGGGGTGTCTATAGTATGCCTGTAAAGTGGCACATTGTTCCAGTGTTTAGAACAGTCCCTGCACAAAATGGCATTTGTCAAGGAAAAAAAAGTCATTTAAAACTGCTTGCGGCTGTAATGTATAGTCGGGTCTCGGCAATATAGATGAACATCATTGAGAAAAACAGCATTAGTCCCGTCCCGCCCCCCCCCCAGCCTATTACCAGGCTCTTTGGGTCAGGTATGGATATTAAGGGGAACCCTGCACCCAAATTTAGAAAGAAATATATAGTATATAGGGGCTCCCAGGCACTATATACTTTGAACAGAAGTATATATACTATATGGCCTGCCCTATATACTCTGCAGAAAAATGGGCCTTAGGTGCTGGTGGTGCCAGAACACCAGAAGAGTACCACAGTACCAGAAGATTTCACCTGACTTTCTGTCCCAATCACAAATGTTTTTTGAAAATGTGGGGTTTTTAGTGAAACAAGGATTGGGATAAAGCATACCAACTCTTACAGGAGAGAATTTCCCTTCCTAGGGGTAGATTTCATCTCACTTCCTGTTGTCGCCTTCCTTTTGCAAGTAGGAGATGTTTGTAAGTTGGATGCTTGAAAGTAGGGGCCTGCCCTATATGCTCTGCAGAAATTTGGGCCTAAGGTTTTGGTGTTGCCACAACACTGTAATCCCTCACAGTTACTCTTGGTGGGTGCAGGAACAGGCCCTGCTCTGATCTATTATATCAAGAATTGTAATTACATGCCCTTGTTAAACTGGGGCAGAAAAATTGGGCATTTGGTGGTGGTGGTGGTGGTGCCACAACACTGTAAGCCTTCACAGTTACACTTGGTGGGTGCAGGAACGGGCCCTGTTGTTAAATATTATATTTAAAAAAATGTAATTACATGCCCCTGTTAAACAGGGGCATAAAAATGTGGCCTTGGGTGGTAGTACCACAACACTATAACCCCTGACGGATTTTGTCCGAAACTGTTGCATACACACGGTCGGACAAAGTTGTTGAAAAATCCGACGTGATGACGTTATTTCGTTATGACGGCACTACGTTCACGCTAGTAGACAATAGCTTTGGTGTAGGAATTTGATCTGAGCATGCGTGGCACTTTGTCCGATCAGAATTCTCTACACATGATCGGAGTATGTCCGATCGGAGCATTTTGTCGTAAAATTTTACCAACAAGTTGGAAAACTTGGTCCGTCGGATTCCGTCCGATGTAGACCACACACAGTTGGAATATCCGACAAAACGGTCCGATCGGACACATTCCGTCGGAATCTCCGACCATGTGTATAAGGGCTTAGGCAGTGGTGGTGGTGACCTAAACCAAAAATATTGTTGGAAGCTAGCATCATCAAGATTGAGGAGGAATAGGATAGTCAGTCTTCAAGAGATCCCACATCCATAGAAGAATCAAACAGTTACATCAGCATCAGGTGCTTGATAACTGCTGCTGATCCAAGACTGATTCATTTTTATGAATGTGAGTATATCAACAGAGTCTGTGGACAGGCACACTCTATTATCCTTTACAAACCCTCCAACAGCACTGAATGTGTGCTCAGAAAAAATGATGGATGCAGAACAGGCCAGTAGCTCAATTGGATATTGAGAAAGTTCTGGCCAGTGGTCCATCCTCAAGACCCAGTAACCCAGTGGATGGTCTGTTGGAAAGGTCTCCATGTCTGCTCTTGCCCCTAGATATTTCTGCACCATGTAATGGAGACGCTGGCGATGGTCGCTTGAACCAATCAGACCTTGACGCTGAGGACTGAAAAATTGTCTAAAGGCATCGGTCAGCCGGCCACCTTCTCCACCGCTCTTCCTCTGACTGAACGAACCTCAGCAACACATTGACCAGCACCAGGAAATTGTAACCTCCCAGGGTCTGGAAACGCATTGCACAAACCTTTCTTCATGGCTTCCTGAAGATGTTTCATTCTCTGCTCCCTCTGCAAAGGCAGGAAGAAAGGAGGAAGGAAGATTGAAGAGGAAGGGAAATAGAAGAGGAAGGAAGATTTAAGAGGAAGGGAAATAGAAGAAGAAGAGGAAGGGAAGGGAGTAAGAACAAGATGTGTACAGACGTATCGACACAAAATGTACTTTGAGGCAATGTTACAACCTCAAAACAAGCATTTCCTATTTGGCATGTACCATAGTGCTGGCCTTATAGATAAAATGTGATTACTCTGAGTATTGTTATCTTTCTTCTTAGGTTCACTTGGTGTGGTCCACTTATTCGAATTCCAAGGGCCAGAGTAAAAGTGAACAAAAACCTTTTCAGATGATTTTGATATACATAACGGTACAAGGCAGGGGTGCCCCCTTTCCCCATTATTGTTTGTCTTGACTCTGGAGCCCCTCCTCTGTAGGGTCAGGGGAAATAAGGAAATAGTCAGGGTAGGAGTTGGTACAGAGGAACACAAAGTTTCAGCATGTGCTGATGACTTATTATTTTATCTATCAAAACCCCTGGAATCAGTGACATTACCCAGCCATGTTTCGTCTGCAGTAGCTACATCTCTGCAACACACATATCCTTTTGTATGGAAGGCAGATTCTCTATATTATTTAGGAGTACACGTTACATCCAATAAGAAATTACTGTATGAACATAATTATGGTGATTTATAGGTAAAGATAATGATGGACCCGCAGAGATGGAGAAGCTGCTCCCTAACATGGTTTGGTAGAGTTAATACACTAAAAATACCTATAAGCCCTTGTACACACGGTCAGAGATTTTGGCAGAAATTCCGACTGTGTGTGGTCTCCATCGGACTGTTTCTGTCGGAATATCCGACGGACCAACTTTTCCAACTTGCTCCTATCAGACATACTCCGATCATGTGTAGCCTACTCCGACGGACAAAGTGCCACGCATGCTCAGATCAAATTCCTAGACCAAAGCTATTGGCTACTAGCCTGAACGTAGTCCCTTCATAACGAAATAACGTCATCACGTTATGTACAATCGGATTTTCCGACAACTTTGTCTGACCGTGTGTATGCAACAGTTTCGGACAAAATCCGTCAGACAAAATCCAACGGATTTGGTTGTCACCTAGAACAATTTTACATTGATGTCTATGGAAACTAATTTCGCAACGCAACGTTGTAAACTCGCACAAGACCCTTTTTTTAACGCATCGCATTCAGAGAGGAATCTCAACGCATATATGTGAACGACCGTAATGAAAACCAATTACTTTTTGTATGCAAATCTAGTTTTTGCTTAACGCATCGCATTCGTTATCAACTCGCACAAGTGTGAACCGGCACTCAGTGAGCCATGACTTTTGTGTGGTTATGCTATAGTTCCCATGTATGCAGATCTGTTTGCTAGGAGCGTTAATGCAGTCGCCATGAGATGGCCAGTCTCTTGGTGAGGCATAAACGAACATCCCTAAAAGTGCAAACAGATCTGCTGTGTCCATGGGAAGGTTTCCACAGCCAATGGTCTTCCACCAACGTCTGTATGTGTGAATACCCTTGCGTATTACAGAATAACCAACCCTGGTGGACATCTGACAACATATATTAATAAAACTTCCCACAACAGGTAAGTATAACATTCAACTCTAATGACCCCACAGTGACTGCACACACAGAAAAGAGTGCCCGACCACCGTATCATAGGCCTGCTTACCAGATGGCAAGCACAAAGGGCGTTTGGCTGTAACCCAGCCAAGGCTTTTAGCTTGCACCGTTGACAACTGGGAACATACAGGGACCAGACTGTATAGCTGAAAATCACCCTAGGTGTGTCATTGAGTCCATAGCCGTACTTCAGTGATATGCTCAGTATGGGCTCAGAGGAAAGAAAAACTGACCATAGTGTGATACCGTCTTGAAAATGTATTAAAAAATGGTGTTGCACTTACATGTTAGTAGATTGAAAATGTTACCTGTCCCCATTGAAAACGTCACCTGTGACGAAACACATCTGGGAGGGCACGTATTGATGTCACCACGTTGCTTTAGAGGAGGACAGGCTCCTGTGTTTGCCAGCCAGCATTTGCATATTTATCCAAATATAAACCCAAACAATGGCACCTCCACGGACCACCAGGGTATTGCACGTGTAGAAAGAGACCTTTCAGAGATCAAGTTACTGGCATCTCCTTGACCAAAAATCATTGGTAAACCAGGGAAAGCAGCGACCATACGGAGCACACATCAGTTATGGGTTCTGATAGTTGTCTTTCACTACATGCTTCTGTCCTGCAACTATCCAATGTGTTGTATCCACATAGGAAGGACTGAGCAGTGGCGGCTGGTGATTTTTTTTTGGCGGGGCGGCAAACAACCACCTCCCCAAGAGGCTGACGGCACCTCTCCACCCCCCCCCCGCTCGCTCCCTGTCTGCCGGTCAGTCTGGCACTTACCCCATCTAGGGGGTGGGTAGCGGGTGGCGGGCAGCGTCAACTGTCCTCTCCTCCATCATGTCGGCTTCCAGCATGCGGCTCCTCCCCTCCTCCTAGGTGTCCAATTCAATTGGCTGTTCTTTCAGCCAATTGAGTGACGGGTCTCAAGACCTGCTTCCTGATTGGCCAGGAGAAGCGTCAGTGATACAATAGTGAATATTCATTCGGTGTTGTAACACACCTGTGTCGGCTCTGTTTGCATTCTGAGCACCCGGAGCCCATCCTATTTTGAAGCCTATTGGAGCCTCTAGCTCTAATCCGGTGTTTAAAAAAAAAACACCCCCCCTTGCATTGTGATTCATGCATCCGAGGTCCTGCAAGGGGCCAGACGCATGGATAGGGGGGGTCAAGGCATGTGAACACACCCAGCCCCTACCACTGCAGCCAAAGGCAGAGTAGTTGAGGGGCAGTAAAAACGCGACTCAACCCTGGGATTCTACTCTCCCCTACCACAAATATAAACAAGCCCTAAGGCTCGTGATTGTGGATCTGAATTGAGCTCTGTAAAAATACATTGACATTGTGAACTCTATGTCACAAATGGGACAAGGGATATCACAGGGCTGAGAAACCTGTCTTGGGCTCTCTGACATGAGTCCCAACTGCCTGGGTCTAGACACAACACTGAATGTCCCTAACAACTTTTCTGTGAAAAGGGGTTTGAAAGAAAGCCCTTGGTTTGAATATCTCTGCCATGCAACGAGTCAAAACACCCATCTGATATCCCTGTGTTATTAGGGAAACAGGTAACCAAAGATGGAAGACGATTTGCATCTGTCATCCTCCAATAATGAATACCTCGGTCTTCACAGAACACAAAGCCATCAACGCTGCCTAGGTGAACGAGTCAACAGAATGTCTTCTGCAGTGCAGATCCTCCTGATCGCTGTCAGTGTCCTACAACTCGGGATGGGGATTTCTTTGAACAGTTGTGTTCTGGTATTTAGCTTACAAAACCTGAAGAACGGGCTCAGTCTCAATCCAGCCAATCTGATCTACTCTGTCAAGGGGCTGGTGAACATCTTCCTGCTCTTGGTTCTGATGACAGAAAATTTAACAACTATACTTTGGACCAATTTGTTTTTCATCAGGGAACTACATTTAACGATTACTTTTCTGATGCTGAGCCCGATTTATTACAGCTATTGGCTCACCGGCTGGCTCTGCGCTCACTATTGTCTCAGCATCTCCAACTTCACTCATGAGCTCTTGGTTGGGTTTAAAAAAGTCCTCTTATTGTTCCTGCCTCAGGTTCTTATAATATCAGCAAGCATCTCATGTGTCTCGAGCGCCCTGTCCTTCTGGGAAATTCACACTTTATCTCAGGACCATCCTTCCACCAACAGTTCCCAGGACAATCCCGTCATCTCTGTCGTCTTCCTTATGCCCACAGCATGCAGGTTGGTGGCCACACTTCTGGGCTGTTGCCTGCCCTTCGTTCTTTCTCTGGTCTCCATTGTAGTCACAATGTCATCCCTTATAAGACATATGAAGAAAATGAAACAGAATTTCTCTGGAAATAAATGTCCCAACCTCCAAGTCCTCATCAACACAACAAGATCGATGATCCTGTTTCTTACTCTCTCCGTCATCTCTTATATTATCGACCTCCTTTTTATCACAACAACTATTTCTTCATACGACATGATGGTCGTCAGTCTTCTCTCAATCATGACTTTTCCTTTATGTGAAGCTGCTATCATCATCCAGGCCGTTCCTAAACTGAGGAAGATGATAGTGGAGAAGGTCTACGCTGGGACGCGGTGGAGCGTGGAGACTTAAAATCGCACCTTTTGGATAAAGACATCTGTATTAAAACGCTCGACTTTCTCTAGTTATTGTCACTGGAATGTGGTAAAGAAGTGGTGTTGCGCTCCACAAAGAAACTAAATTAATTCAATAAATACCTAGATAGTGATAACAAATAGTGAATAAATAATTGCATACACGATCTAAAATACACTCTATGCGATTTATTTCAGATCAATTATTTCAAATGTGCAACCTATTTAAAGTATATCAATGCCATTTAAGCATTATAGAAACCATTATAATGTGACCAGTATAAATATTCCAAATCCAGGTAGTACAAATATTCCTAATAAAGTGCAAGTGAAAATAGGTAGTGAAATCACAAATAGTGATAATGAAGATACAAGAAGTATAAAATCCAAAATGTGTCTCAATCCATAAAGTGCATCCAGTAAAACAAATATTAAAAATTAAAAGAATATAATAAATGAATAAATAATAAAGATAAAAATAAAAAAGCACAATCCAAAAAACATAATTCTTATGCCGCGTACACACGACAGGACTTAAGTCCGACAGACTTTCGACGGAGTTCTGACGGACTTTTCCGAATGAGCGGACTTGGCCACACACAATCACACCAAACTCCGACGGATTCGAACGTGAAGACGTACGACTGGACTAGAATAAGGAAGTTCATAGCCAGTAGCCAATAGCTGCCCTAGCGTCGGTTTTTGTCCGTCGGACTAGCATACACACGAGCGGATTTCTCGGTAGGAACTGGGTCCGGCAGAGTTCTGGCAGAAAAATTTGAAGCATGTTCCATTTCTAAAGTCTGTCAGACTTTTGCGAAGCAAAAGTCCGTTGCAGCCCACACACGATCGAATAGTCTGCCGGAATCATTCCGTCGGACTTTGGATGTTGAAAAGTCCGCTCGTGTGTACGGGGCATTAGAGTGTCTCTATTTATAGAAAAAAAGGCAATCCATATCAAGCCATGCAATAGGTGAGTCCAAGACAGGTGCTCACACACTGAGTGCAGTGGGTACCTTACCTCACTGCTGTCAGTTAAACAGCAATACGTTCCAATGGTTAGAATGTATGTTCTCAGCTGGTCCCTGATGAAGTCACGTAGAAGAAGTACAAAATCCAAAATGTGTCTCAATCCATAAAGTGCATCCAGTAAAACAAATATTAAAAATTAAAAGAATATAATAAATGAATAAATTAATAAATAATAAAGATAAAAATAAAAAAGCACAATCCAAAAAACTGAATTCTTAGAGTGTCTCTATTTATAGAAAAAAAGGCAATCCATATCAAGCCATGCAATAGGTGAGTCCACACTGTGCTATATAATAGACTAGTTCCGTGGATGAAAGCAGGGGATAATTCCACCGGTGATCTCCCAGATCCTCAAGACAGGTGCTCACACACTGAGTGCAGTGGGTACCTTACCTCACCGCTGTCAGTTAAACAGCAATACGTTCCAATGGTTAGAATGTATGTTCTCAGCTGGTCCCTGATGAAGTCACGTGATCAATGACGTTCTCAGCTGGTGCAGACACCCCAGGCAATCCCCTCTAGGTACTCAGCCATGGACCATAAATCGCAACCAAAAAAAGAGAAGGGGCTCCAATAGTGAAGTAATGCTAGAGAGACTTTATTATAAAAAGGACATAGTCCTGGGTACTCACATTTAGTAGCACAATTATAAGCGAAAGCTACAGCTAAAAAACAAACAAACTCCTTGTTCGTACCCCGGACGTCGCTTCCGGTATCCTCCTAAGCCAATCCTACGCGTATCGTCATTGATCACGTGACTTCATCAGGGACCAGCTGAGAACATACATTCTAACCATTGGAACGTATTGCTGTTTAACTGACAGCAGTGAGGTAAGGTACCCACTGCACTCAGTGTGTGAGCACCTGTCTTGGACTCAACTATTGCATGGCTTGATATGGATTGCCTTTTTTTCTATAAATAAAGACACTCTAAGGCCGCGTACACACGGGCGGATTGTCTGCCCAACTTAGTCCGCTGAACCGTGTTTCAGCGGACAATCCGCTCGTGTGTGGGCTTCAGCGGACTTTTTCAGCGGACAGTCTGGCGGACTAAGTCTTTCGGAATTTCCGTAATTTTGTCCGTCCAAACTTGGTTTTGTCCGTCCAAACTTGGTTTCAGCGGACAGTCCGCTCGTGTGTAGGCAAGTTGGACGGACTAAGTATGGCGCATGCTCAGAAAGGATTTACACGGCCGTTGCATTGCAGTGTACTGGACGTCGTATTTCTAGTCCCGTCGTAAGTGCTGTACACGTCATTGCGCAAGCTTTCAGCGGACTGTCTGTTCATCGTGTGTGGTCAAGTCCGTTCATTCAAAAGTTGAACGGACTGTCTGTCGGATTGTCTGACGAACTTAGTTGGGCAGACAATCCGCCCGTGTGTACGCGGCCTTAGAATTCCTTTTTTTGGATTGTGCTTTTTTATTTTTATTTTTATCTTTATTATTTATTCATTTATTATATTCTTTTAATTTTTTATATTTGTTTTACTGAATGCACTTTATGGATTGAGACACATTTTGGATTTTATACTTCTTGTATCTTCATTATCACTATTTGTGATTTCACTGCCTATTTTCACTTGCACTTTACTAGGAATATTTGTACTACCTGGATTTGGAATATTTATACTGGTCACATTATAATGGTTTCTATAATGCTTAAATGGCATTGATATACTTTAAATAGGTTGCACATTTGAAATAATTGATCTGAAATAAATCGCATAGAGTGTATTTTAGATCCTGTATGCGATTATTTATTCACTATTTGTTATCACTATCTAGGTATTTATTGAATTAATTTAGTTTCTTTGTGGAGCGCAACACCACTTCTTTACCACTATCATAATCTGAGGGGAGGGTTTGCACCTCTGTCGGTGTTTTGCTGCAACCATATTAGCTCTCTTGTTTAGCCATTGTAGCGCGAGAGGATAACCAATAATTACTATTGTCACTGGAATGTTTTGTCTCCTGAATAAATTATCTATACAGGCTACAACTGCCGACTTCCCTTTCTAAAAATAAATGTTGAATAGAAGGAGCACAACATCAAAACTGTATAGAGCCACAAAAAAATTCTCAAATAGTTAAAAAACCAATGCATTTCAGGGTTCCAATTGGCTCTAAACATCTAGAGTTATAAAATATCAAATAATAGTGGCATTTTCTATGATCCTGAGGTTGTTTCGGATAGTCTGTTCAGCACCCATGCATGTGAACAAGTACATTAAAGTGGTTGTAAACCCTTACAAACCACTTTGACCTACAGGTAAGCCTAGATTAACCCTTTCATGACTAAGCCTATTTTTGGCATTTGGTGTTTACAAGTTAAAATCCATATTTTTTTTTTTTCTAGAAAATTACTTGGAACCCCCAAACATTATATATATATATATATATATATATATATATATATATATATATTTTAGCAGAGACTCTAGAGAATAAAACGGCGATTGTTGCAATATTTTATGTCACACGGTATTTGCGCAGCGGTGTTTTAAACGCAACTTTTTGGGAAAAGGGACACTTTCATGAATTAAAAAAAAAAACGAAACAGTAAAATTAGCCCAATTTTTTTTGCGTAATGTGAAAGATAATATTACGCCGAGTAAATAGATACCAAACATGTCACACTTTATAATTGCACGCACTCGTGGATTGATGACAAAGTACCTAAAAATCTCAATAGGCGACGCTTTAATTTTATTTTTTTTACGTTTACCAGGTTAGCGTTGCAGAGGAGGTCTAGTATTAGAATTATTGCTCTCGCTCTGCCAATCGTGGCGATACCTCACATGTGTGATTTGAACACCGTTTACATACGCGGGCGCGACTTCCGTATGCGTTTTCTTTGCTTCGTGAGCTCGCGGGGACAGCGGGCGTTTTAAAAAAAAAAAATATTTTTTAATTTATTTAATTTATTTGAAAATGAATAAATCATTTTAAAAATAAAAATAAAAAATGTATCACTTTTATTGCTGTCACAAGGAATGTAAACATCCCTTGTGACAGTAATAGGTGGTGACAGGTACTCTTTATGGAGGGATCAGGGGTCTAAAAGACCCCCCAGCCCTCCTTTACACTTCAATGTATTCAGATCATTGAAAACGGCGATTCTGAATACCGTATATATTTTTAAAACCGGCGCCATTGGCAGCCGAGTAAACGGGAAGTGACGTCATGACGTTGCTTCCGTGTTTACTATGAGGAGACTGAAACGAAGCTGCTTACGGCTTCGTTCCAGTTCCTCCCCAGCAGCCGGAGGCGTCGGATGTGGAATCGGTGCTCCCGATCGAGCGGGAGCACCGGCAAAAGCGGCGGGAGGCGGCGGGGGGGGGGACGTCCCCTCCCGCTCCTCCCGCATAACAGCCGAGCGGCTTTTATCCGCTTCGGTTGTTATGGCTGGAAAGCCAATCGCTCGCTGAAAAAAACGGTACCGGGATGATGCCTACACTTGCGGGCATCATCCCGGTATACCCCCTGGAAGCCGAGTACGCACATCTGCGTACGCTCGGCGGGAAGGGGTTAAGGCTTACCTGTAGGTCCAAGAAATATCTCCTAAACCTACACTGTTTAGGAGATATTTGCCAAAAGACAGGCACCGCTGTCTACGGCGCATACGCACTGAACGTGCCCGTGTTAATGGACGATATGCCGCGAGTGGTGGCTCCTGTGCGCATGCGTGACGTCATCGCTGCTCCGAATGACAGCGCCGGAGCAGCGAGACCCACCAAGAAGATGGAGGCTCCGTACACAAGGGAACAGTAGTGACTTCGCTGGTTCCTGTGTCAGGTAAGTGACACATAATGGACTACTATGCGATGCGATGTGATGCGATGTGATGCGATGCATAGTAGCCCATTATGCTTTACCTTTGCAGGGAATCAAAGAGGAAGTAACGCCCATCAGGGTTTACTTCCTCTTTAAGACCTGATGAAGGAAACCTCAAAAAACATTGGCTTGTCATGTGTTGACCTCTTAGTTAAAGTATTGAATAGTAATATAAAAGAATCAATAAGCACTTACATGTCAAATTATAAAGATGCTCTACACAGATTCACAAAGGGATGTTGCCAACGTCAAAGCCATATTTCCAGGAGTGTTACAAGTCCATGCTGCGCAAGCCAACCGGGAGCCGAGGAGGAAGCCGGCTATGTCCTATAGAGGAGAGCATTGCCCTGTACACGCGGTCGGAAAATTCCGATTGAAAAGATTATGTTGTTGGAAAATCGTGTGTGGGCTCTATCGGACTTTTTCCATCTGAAATTCCGACGGAAAAAAAATTTGAGAGCTGGATCTAAAAAAATTTCCGACAAAAAAAATCCGATCTGACTTTTTCCAATCGTTTGTAGAGAATTTTCAATCGGACAAAGTGCCACGCATGCTCAGAACAAATTATGAGACCAAAGCTATTGGCTACTAGCCTGAACGTAGTCCTGTCGTAACGAACGAACATCATCACGTTCCGAACGATCGGATTTTCCGACAACTTTGTCCGACCGTGTGTATGCAACACCAGTTTAGGACAAAATCCGTTGGAAAAAATCCGATGGATTTTGTGGTCGGAATGTCTGACAGTGTGTACAAGGCATAACAAGCTGCTCGTGGACGACGGCTCGTGGCGTCAGTGCTGGCCGGGAAACACAACGCGTTTCAGAGCATGCGTGAAGTCCATGAGGCACATGCGCGCTCCTTTCTCAAGTGTGGCCTCTGCTTGGAGGACTGCTCCTTGATCCTACTCCCCCTTGTTCCTGATCCCAGTTCTGGTCCTCCATTCCGATCTGCTTTCTGCACCTGCAGTTTGCTCCTGGTTTTCTGTGTTCCCCATTTGTATATAATTATTTTACTAGTCAGGCTTTCTGTTGCTCTCTTTTAGTTGGGTATTTTGTCGCTGGATTTTTGGTGGTGCACTTACATCTTTATGTTTGCTGTTTTCTGATGTTTGGATGGATTTTGGTTTCACTGTAAATAAATCTAATTTTAAATATATATATAGCCTGATCTCAGTTTCCTGAATGTAGCCACTCAGATACGGCCATCCCTGCTGCTGCCTCCAGGCAGTATTCTTCTACAAGTAGCCAGTAATGTACTAGCAATTGCTAGATTTGGGCCTTCCCCTAGTTCAGTTCGCACCAGAATTCCTGAGCATGGAAAGTGTTCGGACCCGAACCGTGAACCATATTAAAGCCTATGGGGCCCGAACTTGAAAAATCAAAAGTCTCAATTTTTGAAGGCTTATATTCAAGTTATTGGCCATAAAAAGTGTATGGGGGCCCGGGTACTGCCCCAGGGGGACATGTATCAATGCAAAACATTTTTTTTTAAATATCATTTTTAACCACTACAATACAGGGCACTTTCACCCCCTTCCTTCCCAGCCCAATTTTCAGCTTTCAGCGCTCTAGCGCTTTCAATGACAATTGCGCGGTCGTGCTACACTGTACCCAAATGAAATTGTAATCATTTTGTTCGCACAAATAGAGCTTTATTTTGGTGTTATTTATTCACGACTCCGTTTTTTTTTTTTTTGCGATATAAGCGCAAAAATAGCGGAAATTTGGAAAAAAAACAATATTTTCTTTTTTCTATTTGAAAAGAAATCCAATAAAATCAAATGTTGTCATAAATTTAAGGCAAAATGTATTCTGCTACATGTTTTTGGTAAAAAAAATTCTGTTAAGTGTATAATAATTGGTTTGTGTGATCACGGACATATGTACGCAAATGATCATGTACATATGTGTGCAGGTGATCACGTACATATGTGTGCAGATAATCATTGGGACATGTGATTGTAGTGGGACATATGTGGGGGACATGTTTTTATTATTAGGGACATGTGTTTTTATTATTTGGGGACATGTATGTTTTGGGGACATGTGTGTTTTGGGGACATATGTGGGGACTGCGTTTGTACTGTGTGGTGTGTTGTGTGTTTACACTACACTGATGATCAGTGAGTAAAAAGCTGCAAAAAGCAGCCCATACTCACTGATCATCAGCCGGCTGCAGCGTTCTGCTCTCCTCTCCTCAGCGGTGACTTCCGTGTGAGGAGAGGAGAGCCGATTGCCTAGCAACCGGCTGTCTGTTTACATCACATGACGGCCGTGATTGGACACGGCCGTCATGTGATCAGGAGGGCCAATCACAGAGCCCTCCTGCCGATCTGAGATGTGCCGTGTCTGGGTGACACGAGCACATCGGGATCGCGCCGCTGCGCGGGCGCGCGCGCGCGCGCGATCCCGCTACTCCTGAAGGACGTTCCTGAACGTCCTATCAGGAGTAGACGGCTCCCACCCGGCCGTATATATGCATTGGCCGGGTGGGAAGTGGTTAAAGGAGAAGTGATTTTAATGATGCTTAAAGTGAAACAATCAAATAAAAAATTCCTTTAACCACTTCCGGACCGCCCACTGCACATTTACTGCGGCAGGGTGACCCGGTTGTGAAAAACAATGTACCTGTGCATTGTTCCTATCTACCAGGTCCGGGGCGCACGCCCAGTGCCCCACTCCCACTGTGATAGGACACAGCGGGAGCCAATCAGCGGTTCAGGAGGACGTGGTATACTCCAGGACTTGCTCATCGTTGACAGGAGAGACAGAAACAAGCCAGACGGCCGTTCTGTCAGAAAGGGAATTGGAGATCTTGTGTTTCTGCTAAGCAGAAAAACGGACCTCTGTTTTCCTCCAGTTAAGCCATCCCCCATACAGTTAGAAAGCACCACCTAGGGCAGTGATGGTGAACCTTGGCACCCCAGATGTTTTGGAACTACATTTCCCATGATGCCCATGCACTCTGCAGTGTAGTTGAGCTTCATGGGAAATGTAGTTCCAAAACATCTGGGGTGCCAAGGTTCACCATCACTGACGAAAGCACCACCTAGGGGCACACTTATCCATTTGCTTGCCCCTGATGTTAACCCCATTCTCTGCCAGTGCCATTTTGTAAGCACTGATCACTATATTTAGGTCCCCAAAAAAGTGTCACTCAGTGTCATATTTGCCCCCCCCCCAACATCACAGCCCCACTAAAAATCGCTGATCACCACCATTACTAATAAAAATGCCATAAAAATGTCCCATAGTTCGTAGATGCGACGCGATAACGTTTGCGCAAACCAATCAATATACGCTCATTGGGGATTTTTTTTTACCAAAAATGTGTAGCACAATACAAACTGGCCTAAACGGATGAAAAATTTGATTTTTTTTTCCTCATTTTTTTTATTGGATGTGTTTTAGAGCAAAAAGTAAACAAAATAGCTTTTTTTTTTTCAAATTTTCACTCTTTTTTTGTTTATAGCGCAAAAAATAAAAACCGCAGAGGTGATCAAATACCACCAAAGGAAATCTCTATTTGTGGGGAAAAAAAAGGACATACATTTTATTTGGGTACAGCGTTGCACGACCACGTAAATGTCAGTTAAAATAACGCAGTGCCGTATCCCAAAAAATGGCCTGGTCATGATGGTGGTGAAATTTTTCCGGGGCTGAAATGGTTACCTATAGTACCTAGAGGGGGGGGGCTCAGTCTGCCTGTAAAGAGGCGCATCTGTACTGTGTATAGAACCTGCTGCAGCAAAACTAACATACTGTATATAAAGAAAAAAAAAGACATTTAAATTGATATTCCCAGCTGCAAGCCTTTGCCGGCAATACAAAAATGTTAAAAAAATGGTGTTGCCCACCCCCCATTCACACCTTTGGGTCTGACATGGAACCCCACACCAATATTTATAAAAGAAAACACCGTGGGCCCCCCCCCCCCAAAAAAAATCCATGCCAGACCCTTATCAGAGCACGCAGCCTGGAAGCCCAGGAAAGGGGGAGGAGCAAGCAAGCTGGGTAGGTGTCTTTATTGGGCCAGTGCCACCAGGTGATGTTGCCATGTGGCTCTGCCCCTTTACCGATTTAAGGACTGTCAGGTGGTAGAGCAGGCAGCTGGTGATAAGCCCTCATTGCAGGTGGAGCTTTTTTTTTTTTCAGGTTTGGCGGGCGTCATGATTGACGATGGATCTACATCGGGTGACATTGTTTTTTTTTTATTTTTAATAAAGGAATTTTACACTTTTTTGGGGCAAATGAGTAGGGGTACAATGTACCCCTATTCATTCACATAGGGTGGGGGTCTGGGGGCAGGGGGCTTCCAGATTCCGATAAGCCCCCTTCCCCTAGACCCCCACAACCACCTCCCAGGGTTGTGAGGAAGAGGCCCTTGTCCCGATCAAGATAGGGACAAGGTGATTTTTGGGTGGGGGGGCAGAGCCCTCCCTGGCACAAAGCACTCCTCCACGTTGAGAGCATGTGGCCTGGTATGGTTCAGGAGAGGGGGGCGCTCGCTAGTCCCCTCCCTTTCCTGGCCTGCCAGGCTGCGTGCTGAGATAAGGGTCTGGTATGGATTTTGGGGGGGAGGACCCTATGCTGTTTATTTTTTTTATTTTGGCGTGGGGGGTTCCTCTTAAAATCCTTGCCAAACCTAAGGGGCCGGGTATGGATTAGGGGGGGGGAGGGAGACCCCACACTTTGTTTTTTCAAATGTTTCTATAAAATCTTATAGAATCCTGTGTGTTTGCTAATGCTGTGTGCTCCTGTCTCTGTGATTTATATAAAATAAATTGCTGTGTATATATGATTGTAGAGCGCCGCTCACGTGACCGGCCGGCTCTCTCCTCCTCTCGTCCTGACTGAGATCTTTCTAACATCATTCAGTGCGTGTATGGTGTATGTGAGCACATCCCCACAGAAAGAAAGAGCCGGGGCATGCTGCTTTACATCAGCGTGTGGCACAAGTAAATGCCGGGCATGAGGGAAAAAAAACACTAAAAAGTGCAGCACTAACTTACTAATCAATAACACAATAATGGTGGAATCCTCTAATGTATGGAAATCTACATAATCTTCTATATTAGCACAATACCGATCTCTGTGATATGTAACGCCACATATAATTCTCATGTAGCGGTCATAACCCTCAATGGGGCAGCCTTGACTTTTGGGCTTATCGGTCACCCTCGCTTGGCTTGTTCTTTCAGGTCTAGGGGTTCCCAGGGTTAGTACCCAACGAATTTGGACGCTGACACCATTATAGTCCTTTAGAAAGGTTTTTATTTGCAGGGGTAACATCCAACAAACACCGTCTCGTATGGGAACAGAGGGCAAGAGTGAAGAAACTCAGGCACCTTGAACTGCTAATCATTAGAAAGTCTCCAATACAACCCAGAGAGTAGCCACTCACAGCTGAGCGCTTCAGGGCTGTACATATCTCTAGCCAGAGATTATGGCAGTCAGCACTTGGATCCGGAACTTGGAAAGTCTCTGACCTTGAATAAATTTGCAACCGAAAATGTGAACAGGAACCTTTCCTCAGTACCTGGAACGTTCTCTGTCTCCTTGGCAGTACTGGAAAAGCGTGGATTTGTTAGTGTCCTTGACAATCCAGCAACCAGGCAATTCTTGGGATGCCCATCGGTGCTGTCTTATCAGTGCCCATAAGTGCCACCCCAGTGCCCATCAGTGCTGTCTTATCAGTGCTTATAAGTGCCACCTCAGTGCCCATCAGTGCAGTTTATCAGTGCCCATCAGTGCTGTCTTATCAGTGTCCATAAGTGCCGCCTCAGTGCCCATTGCAGTTTATCATTGCCCATCAGTGCTGCCTCATCAGTGCAGCTTATCAGAGCCCATAAATGCAGCCTCATCAGCTCCACCCCAGTGCCCATCAGTGCTGTCTTATCAGTGCCCATAAGTGCCACCCCAGTGCCCATCAGTGCTGTTTTATCAGTGCTTATAAGTGCCACCTCAGTGCCCATCAGTGCAGTTTATCAGTGCCCATCAGTGCTGTCTTATCAGTGCCCATAAGTCCTGCCTCAGTGCCCATTAGTGCAGTTTATTTATGCCCATCAGCGCTATTTTATCAGTGCCAACTCAGTGCCGCCTCAGTGCCCATCAGTGCAGTTTATCATTGCCTATCAGTGCTACCTCATCAGTGCAGCTTATCAGTGCCCATAAGTGCCACTTCAGTGCCCATCAGTGCAGTTTATCGGTGCTGTCTTATCAGTGCCTATTGGTGCTGTCTTATCAGTGCCCATCAGTGCAGTTTATTAGTACCCATCAGTGCTGTCTTGTCAGTGCCCATAAGTGCCACCTCAGTGCCCATCAGTACAGTTTATCATTGCCCATCAGTGCTACCTCACCAGTGCAGTTTATCAGTGCCCATAAGTGCCACCTCTGTGCCCATTAGTGCTGCCTCTGTGCCTATAAGTGCCAGCTCTGTGCCCATAAGTGACGCCTTAATGCTCATCAGTACAGTTTATCATTGCCATTAGTGCTACCTCACCAGTGCAGTTTATCAGTGCCCATAAGTGCTGCCTCCGTGCCCACAAGCACCCCTAAGTGCTGCCTCTGTGCCCATAAGTGCCACCTATTTGTGCCCATCTCTGCTGCAGGGATTGTTAGGAGAGCCACCCAATGATACAGAGCAGCAATCTCCTGGTTTGACAGATCGTGTATGTGAAACTCTGGGTGATGTAAGGTCCCGCCTCCTTGACCAGCATTGTGATAGACAGCACACAGGTCCAATGCCTGTCAAGGAGGCGGGTCTTTACAACAGCTGGAGTTTCACATACATGATCTGTCACACCGGGAGATCACCGCTCTGTGTCATTGGGCAGCTCTCCTAACAATCCCATGTAGTATGGCAGGTGGGTGGATGGTTGGCGAGCAGGTGGCCGACGGAAGTACATCCCTGCTTGCCGTAGATAGAACTACAAGTGGGGAGTGACAAGGCCGCTGGCTGAGAGTACAGCAGGAATAGCAGCCAGCGGTCTTACAAACAGGAAACCACAGGGCAGTAACGTTTTTTCTGTAAAGTCAGCAGGCTACTACAGAGGAACTACAGAGCTCAGAAGAAGATGGATGGCATAGCTGATGAAGGTAAGAGATCAGCAACAAGAAAATAGAAAAAAGTCTTTGCCCGGAGTTCTGCTTTAAGTAAATAAAAAGAAAAGTCCATAAATCCATCAGACCAGGACAGTACAAAACTCAGTAGAGGAAAGTAAACTAACTAAGGAAAGTAAACAGTCCTAAGTGTTTAGTAAAAAGTATGGCGAGTTTTTTTTGTTAGTCACAATTCCCAAATCCCAAAAGATGGTGGGACTGTGACATGATAAGGGGCGGGGACATCACGCAGTGACCCCGCCCATTGTCCCTATATAAGTCGCTGCACAACGCGTCCCTGTCATTACAGCCAGAGACAGCGTCGAGTCAATATCTCAAGGAAGAAGAAGACAAGAAGAAGAGAAGAGAAGGCGGCGACGGTGACGGCGCGGACAGAAGACCGGGCCACCGCTAGTAAAAGAGCTGGAAGAAGGAGCAGAGAGCCCGTCAAGAAGAACCGAAGAGGGAGACAAGACCCCCGAAGTCCGAAGAAGTCCGAAGAAGAGGCGGCGGCGACAGTGACAGCGACAAGACCGGGACACTGCTAGTAAAAGAGCTATAGGAAGAAAGTGGAGGCCCAGCAAGAAGAACCGAAGAGGGGGACAAGACCCCGAAGTCAGAAGAAGACCCCCGGTCGGCGGCAGCGATGAAGAAGAAAGCCGGGCTCCTCCGCTAGTAAAAGAGCTAGCAGAATATAGCGGAGTCCGGCGAGAAGACCCCCCAAAACGGAAGAAGACCCCCGGAGCTGTGCAATAAATTATTTTTAAACCTTGTGTTGTGTCTTATTTACATTTTTTTCAGCAGGTGAATGGGTAGGGGTACATTGTACCCCATACTCATTCACATAGGGTGAGGGGCCGGTATCTGGGGGCCCCCCTTATTAAAGGGGGCTCCCAGATTACTATAAGCCCCCCACCCGCAGACCCCGACAACCAGCGGCTAGGGTCGTCGGGAAGAGGCCCTTGTCCTCATCAACATGGGGACAAGGTGCTTTGGGGTGGCACCCCAAAGCACCCCCCCATGTTGAGGGCACGTGGCCTGGTACAGCTCAGGAGGGTTGCGCGCTCGCTCATCCCCACCCCCTTTCCTGACCGGCCGCTCTGCGTGCTCAGACAAGGATCTGATATGGGCTTTGGGGAGGACCTCACGCCGTTTTTTCAGCGTAGGGCTTCCCTTTTAAGTCCATACCAGGTGACGGGGCTAGCGAGGTGTCATTGAATTGAATTCCTTCACTAGTCCCGTCTACCTGGAGCCACGTTCAAAATGAATGGACTTTCCTCCGTGTGTGGGCAAGTGCGTTCATTTCAAAAGTCCCGCCATAGTCCGGCGGTTTGTCAGCCGCACTTAGTCCGCCGGAAAAATCCGGTCGTGTGTGGGCAGGTCCGCTTGTTCGGAAAGTCCGGCGAACTTCCGCTTCAAAGTCCGGCGGTTTGTCCGCCGGGCTAAGTCTGCTGGATAGTCCGATCGTGTGTACGCGGCATTACACAATCAAATAGAAGCCTTTTTGAACAAGCTTGAGAAGTGATTAGGGGAAGCTGTGTCATTTTCCATCAACCATACCAAAGTCTCCACCTGAGGCATATTAAAGGGGGGAGTGAAATCATCATGGCCATGAGATGTAGCAGGTGAAGCTAATTCAGAACAATATTTAACTAAAAGCTGGATTTCTCCAAATGAAAATCTGCCCTGATCATCTTAGGTATGCACTATCTGAATGTCCTCCAGCAGTCTTTCACTCGTGCAATCCTGCCAAATCTGGTGGCAAAGATCTTTACTCTCTAATGCCAATTTCACACAACAAATAACCTCCCCTAGATGCATCTTAACATTGAGGACAGCAAATACATCCCAGTTCCCAAGGGCAGCTGATCTGGTCCTTAGTGGGCTCCAGTGTACTGTCGGGAATCAGCAGCAGGAATCCCCAGATCTGCGTAACTACACTCAGGAACCTGGGACAAAAATATATATATATTTAAAGAAAGATTGCTGCTGGCAGACACCTGCCGGTGAACATGGGAACTACAGCCTTCTGCTCTGGAAAGCACAGTTTTACTAGTAGGTGTTCCGAGTTCTGACAACTAACATATTAACTGACATATCAGCATGGATGTCACACCACTTCCTCAAACTAAATCTTTCTAAAACTGACCTGACCTAAAAAATCCCCCCCCTCCCCTCCTCCCATGTCCTCCTTCCTGACTTTTTGATCAAGATCAATGTAACGCTTATATCCTTGTCTTCTGATGTGTATCAGCATGATAATGACAGTCTATGGACGGTTCTATAGCTTATCGTTGGGCGCCATCTAGCAGCCAAATACTGAAAGTGAAATTAAATTATATTTGGCTTTCAAGCATTGAACTATTTACAGGAAGTGACTGTTATTTACATTGGAGACTTGCTGAGTGACCTACCCATGGACACCCTCTCCTGCATTGCATGCAGGAGATAAAAGGGCCCTGAGCGGCCATTTTAGGTCTCTTGGGAACACATGGCCTGCCTGTGAGGACTTGTGCAGATGCCTCCCGGAGGAAGCAACCTATTGCCTGTGCGGAGCGCAACCCTGCTTGGTTGTGTGAGTGACCTGAAGTGCCAGCGACACAGGGATTGGATTGAGAGGATCCAGAGACACTCGTTTGAGCATCAGAAGACAAGGTCCACTTGTTGGAACGGGACGGAGTGACGGAGCTGGCTGATGCAGAAGCAAGCTGCAACCACCGGACCAAAGTCACCATACCAAGTTTCCAATTCAGTTGGTGAGCGGGTTGTTACCCACCATTTTCTAAACCATTGCACCTATTCAGACGTATATACAGGCCTCGCTGGGATACTTAGTCCCACGGTGGAGGAGTATAGCAACTGACGCTAGACAGGCATAAGGCCTACTTACTATCACACTTCAAGCACTGTATTATATCTGTGGAAACAACACTAGAATCATTCCTAATTCAACTTTATCTGCTTTAACCCTGGATTACACATTTATATGGAGTTATCCTTGCTAATGAAGATCCAAAGATAAAGACTGAGTACTTTAAGTGAGATCTCACGCATAGCTATACGAGTAGGATGAGCTCCTATATATATATATATATATATATATATATATATATATATATATATATATATATATATATATATATATATACATATTATATATATATATATATATATATATATATATATATATATATATATATATATATATATATATATATATATATATATATATATATATATATATATATATATATATTGTTTGTAACTGTTCTATCAAAGTTCATTGTCATGTCAATCTATGTTGGATGACAGTACAATTGCTGTCATCACCTATTTACAATTATATATAGTAAAATATACTTTGGTTAAGTACCTCGTTGTGTGGAGTATTGTTTTCTTCCAGCAGGTGGAGCCAGTGGATCCTGAGAGGACAATACAGGTATATTGTGATATATTATATTTTACTGTATTGTATTGCACCACAGCTGTGTCAAGGGGACTGAGGCAAGTTTTGGGTGTTGTTACTAGAGTGTAGGCCCAAATGAAACCAGCAGCTCCTTCGGGAGTGAGTGCTACATCAATAATACAACTATCAGGCCTTACTCTCATCTCAGGGTGCTAGGTGTAATCCTAGACTTTGACCTGTTCCTTCAGCCTCAAATCCAGTCATTGATAAAGATTGTAGACTTCACCTCCATAACATCTCTTAAATTTGAACTTTTTAAACTAATGAAACCACCAAGCTGCTCATTCATTCCTTTGTTATCTCTCACCTTGACTATTGATACTCCCTTCTCATAGGCCTAACTCTCCACAGGCTATAACCTCTTCAGTCTATCATGGATTCTGCTGCCAGACTCATACATCTTACCAACTGTTCAGTGTCCTCCACCACTCTCTGCCAATTCCCCCACTGGTCTCCAATCAGTGTCATCCACCCCTCTCTGCCAATTCCTGCACTGCTCTCCAATCAGTGTCCTCCACACCTTCCTGACAATCCATCCACTGGCTTCTATTTAGTGTCCTCCACCCCTCTCTGCCAATCCCTCCACTGGTCTCCAGTCAGTGTCTTCCACACTCCTGCCAATCCATCCACTGGCTTCTATTTAGTGTTCTCCTCCCCTCTCTGCAAATCCCTCCACTTGCCTCCGTTCAGTGTCCTTCACCCCTCCTTGCCAATCCCACCACTGGCTTATATTTAGTGTTCTCCACCCCTCTCTGCCAATTCCTCCACTTGCATCCATTCAGTGTCCTCCACCCTTCTCTACCGATCCCTCCACTGGTATCCATTCAGTGTCCTCCACCCCTCTCTGCCAATCCATCCACTGGCTTCCATTTATTGCCCTCCACCTCTCTCTGCCAATTCCTCCATTGGCTGTAAACATTGGCCTTCTTCAGTGTCCTCCACCCCTCTCTGCCAGTTCCTCCACTGGCCTCTGCTCAGTGTCCTCCACTCCTCTCTGCCAATCCCTCCACTGGTTGCCAATTGCCCAAAGAATCCCATTTAAAATAGTAACTACAACATACAAAGCCATCCACAACAGTACCCTAAGTTAAATCACCAAATTTGTCTCCAAATATCACCCAAGCAATCATCTCCGCTAGTCCATAGACTTCCTACTCTCAAGCCCCCTTGTTTTCTCCTCCAAAGCTTGCCTCCAGGATTTCTCTAGAGCCTCTCCCATCCTCCAGAACACTCCCTCTCAAGTTGTCCGGCTATCTCGTATTTTGGTTGCCTTTAGGCGATCCTTGAAAACTCATATCTTCAGGGAAGCCGATCACACCTCCACCTAACAACTTATAGAGTTACATAGTAGGTGAGGTTAAAAAAAGACACCAGTCCATCAAGCTCAACCTATGTGTGTGATTATATGTCAACTGAACTTTTAATAAATCCATCAGCTCATTCCTCACAGTTATTACCTTTTTTACCACTTGCCCTACCCTATTAGATTGTAAGCTCTTATGAGCAGGACCATTTTGTATGGTAACTGTACTGTCCCTCTTTATATTGTAAAGCACTGCGCAAATTGTTAATGCTATAAAAAATAATGATAATGATAACATGGGTGACAGTAAATATATTTCAATAATGATCCTTCTGATATCTTTCTGTCTTTAACCCCTTCCCGCTGAGCGTACGCAGATGTGCGTACTCGGCTTTCGTGGGGTATACCGGGATGATGCCCGCACCTGCAGGCATCATCCCAGTACCGTTTTTTTCAGCGGGCGATTGGCTATCCAGCCATATAACAACCGATGCGGCTAAAAGCCGCTCGGCTGTTATGCCGGAGGAGCTGGAGGGGATGTTCCCACCGCCTCCCGCCGCTGTTACCGGTGCTCCCGCACCTGCAGGCATCATCCCGGTACCGTTTTTTTCAGCCGGCGAAAACACATACGGAAGTCGTGCCCGCATATGTAAACGGTGTTCAAATCACACATGTGAGGTATCGCCACGATCGTCAGAGCGAGAGCAATAATTCTAGCACTAGACCTCCTCTGTAACACTAACCTGGTAACCGTAAAAAAAATTTAAGCGTCACCTATTGAGATTTTTAGGTACCCTACTTTGTCGTCAATCCACGAGTGCGTGCAATTATAAAGTGTGACATGTTTGGTATCTATTTACTCGGCGTAACATTATCTTTCACATTATGCAAAAAAATTGGGCTAATTTTACTGTTTTGTTTTTTTTTAATTCATGAAAGTGTCCCTTTTCCCAAAAAGTTGCGTTTAAAACACCGCTGCTCAAATACCGTGTGACATAAAATATTGCAACAATCTCCGTTTTATTCTCTAGAGTCTTTGCTAAAAAAATATATATAATGTTTGGGGGTTCCAAGTAATTTTCTAGCAAAAAATATGGATTTTAACTTGTAAACACCAAATGCCAAAAATAGGCTTAGGCCGTGTACACACGGGCGGACTGTCTGTCCAACTAAGTCCGTCAGACAATCCGTCAGACAGTCCGTCCTACTTTTGAATGAACGGACTTGACCACACACGATGAACAGACAGTCCGCTGAAAGCTTGCGCGATGACGTGTACAGCACGTACGACGGGACTAGAAATACGACGTCCAATACACTGCAATGCAACCTTCGGCCGTGTAAATCCTTTCTGAGCATGCGCCATACTTAGTCCGCCAGACTGTCCGCTGAAAAAGTCCGCTGAAGCCCACACACGAGCGGACTGTCCGCTGAAACACAATTCAGCGGACCAAGTCCGTCAGACAGTCCGCCCGTGTGTACGCGGCCTTAGTCATGAAAGGGTTAAAATAAATCACACCAACTGTTTTCAGAAGACAACTTGAATGGGTCATGCTCAGCCAGTGGTACTGCCCACCAAGTAAGACAGGGGGTATAATTCTTGCAGAAGCAAAGCATCATGATCATGGCATGTGAACACACCCAGCCCCTGCCTCTGCAGCTAAAAGGGAAGCAGTTGAGGGGAAGTTATAATGTGGTTCAAACTTGGAGTCCTACTGACCCCCCCCCCCCCCTACCAGAAGTGTAAAGAAGCCTTAAGATCTGTAAAATACTTTGACATCATAAACTCTATGTCACAAAAAAGGGACATCACAGGGCTGAGAAACCTGTCTTGGGCTCTCTGGCTTGTGCCACAACTGCCTGGGTCTTGGCGCAACACTGAATGTCCCAAACAACTTTTCTGTGAAAAAAGGGTTTGAAAAAAATTCCCTTTGTTTGAATATCTCTGCCATGTAATGAGTCAAAACATCCATCTGATATCCCCGCGATATAAGGAAAACAGGCAACTAAAGCTAGTAGAAGATTTGCATATGTCATCCTCTAATAATTACTAACTCAGTGCTCACAGAACACAAAGCCATAAACGCTGCCTAGGTGAACGAGTCAACAGAATGTCTTCTGCAGTGCAGATCCTCCTGATCGCTGTCAGCGTCCTACAACTCGGGATGGGAATTTCCTTGAACAGTTGCATTCTAGTATTTAGCTTCAAAAACCTGAAGAACGGGCTCAGTCTCCATCCAGCCAATCTGATCTACTCTGTCAAGGGGCTAGTGAACATCATCTTGCTGTTGGTCCTGACTACAGAAAATGTCATTTATATACTTTGGCCTACTTTGTTGTTCATCAGGGAATTACATTTCACGTTGACCTTTCTGATTCTGAGCCCAATTTATAATAGCTATTGGCTCACCGGCTGGCTCTGTGCTCACTATTGTCTCAGCATCTCCAACTTCACTCATGAGCTTTTGGTTGGTCTTAAAAGAGTTTTCTCAGTTTTCCTGCCTCGGATTCTTCTACTATCAACAATCGTCTCATTTGTCACGAGTGTCCTGTCTACCTGGGAAATTCACACTTTATCTCAGGACCATCCTTCAACAAACAATACCCAGGATGCCCCATCCGTTTTTGCGGACTATCTTATCTCCAAAGTATGCACAGTGGTGGCCAAGGTCCTGGGCTGCTGTCTGCCCTTCAACCTCGCTATGGTCTCCACTGGAGTCACAGCCTCATCCCTTATAAGACATATGAAGAAAATGAAACAGAATTTCCCTGGAAATAACGGTCCTAACCTTCAAGTCCTCATCAACACAACTAGAACAATGATCCTGTTTCTCACTCTCTCTGTCGTCTCTTATATTATTGGGCTCTTCTTTCTCTCAGTAATCTCTTTAGATAATATGATGATCATCAGCCTTTTCTTAATCATGCCTTTTCCTTTAATTGAAGCTATTATCATCATCCAGGCTGTTCCTAAACTGAGGAAGATGATAGTGGGAAAGGTCTGCTCTTGTACAAGGTGGAGAATGGAGAGGGAAAATTGCATGTAGTGGAGAAAATTGTCTTTATTACAATGTGTGTGTTTCTTTAGTTTATTTCACTGGAAATTTTTTTAGTTTTTTTTTTCTTCTGGATAAATTATCCACAGTTTATAGGCTGCAATTGCTGACCCCCTTTTCTAAAAGTACTGTCATGTGCCTTATATGATGAGGAAGGCCTCTCTTACACCCCTGACTCGGGGCCCCCGATAGAGCAGACAAGTAGCACAGGAGTGCAGAGTGGTGGTGATATAACCTGATGGCCTTGCTAGCCACAGGGCTGGACAGGATCTCCCGATCAAGCAGCAGATAGTCATCAGTGAATCACAGCGAGCAGAGATGCCACATAGTAGCCAATGAACAGTTGGCAACAGTGGTGCGGGACTAATTTCTTAGATTCTGTAAATGTTGTGCCTGGGGGGAACAACCCCCCCCTCCCCTGACTGCCCCCCCCATGCTACACCACTGGTCATGGTCAGGAATCAGGCTAAGAGACCAGTAGTTATAGCAGTAGAGGCACAGTGGTGTAGTGGTTAGCACTCTCACTTAGCAGTAAGAAGGGTCGCTTCAAATCCCAACCACGACTCTACCTGCCTGGAGTTTGCATGTTCTCCCTGTGCCTGTGTGGGTTTCCTCTGGGTACTCCGGTTTCCTCCCACCATCCAAAGACATGCAGGTAGGTTAATTGGCTTCTGTCCAAAATCGGCCCTAGTATATGAATGGGGACCTTGGATTGTGGGCTCCTAGAGAGTAGGGACCCATGTGGGTGTGCAATGTACAGGGATAGGGACAATTGTAGACACTCACTCAGGTTGAACTGGATGTACTGGTGTCTTTATTCAACCTTACTAACTATGAAACTATGAGAAGCTCCCGCTGACCAGCTGGATAAGTCCCCAAGCAGATCACCCTAGTGCAGTGATGGCGAACCTTGGCACTCCAGATGTTTTGGAACTACAATTCCCAGGATACTCATCTACACTGCAGAGTGCATGAGGATCATGGGAAATGTAGTTCCAAAACATCTGGGGTGCCAAGGTTCGCCATCACTGCCCTAGTGGGTGACATGCGCTCGCCCAAAGTGTAGGGTCTAAACACTAACCGGTGTTCACCAGAACTCCAGATGGTTGATATGGGTTTTGCTGCATGTTAGTACCAGGGCCTGGTCTTTGGGATCATCCCACCAGGAGGAGAGCAAGCTGGGGCACAAATATAGCAGGTAGGGGATCAAGCAGAAGCATAGTCAGGGAACAAGCCAAAGGTTGGTAACAAGTGATAGCAAAGGAATGGATGGCAGCAGGAGTGACAAGAGCAAGGTATTGGCCTGGAGAGAGCACAATAATCTTGGAAACAGGTAGTGCAAAGGCAAGATTATCCAAGGAATTGTCTAGGGAACTGTCCAGCACCTCAGGTGGGTCAGAAAGAAGAGATACTGCCAGACACTCAGAGGCTAAAGGTCCAGATCTGGGTCCGGACAGACTGAGCCAAAATCCATAAGGTATGTCCTACTTGGCTATGTAATTGGACGTTGTCTACAGTGGTGTGAAAAAGTGTTTGCCCCCTTCCTCATTTCCTGTTCCTTTGCATGTTTGTCACACTTAAGTGTTTCGGAACATCAAACCAATTTAAACAATAGTCAAGGACAACACAAGTAAACACAAAATGCAATTTGTAAATGAAGGTGTTTATTATTGAAGGTGAAAAAAAATCCAAACCATCATGGCCCTGTGTGAAAAAGTGATTGCCCCCTAAACCTAATAACTGGTTGGGCCACCCTTAGCAGCAACAACTGCAACCAAGCGTTTGCGATAACGTGCAATGAGGCTTTTACAGCGTCCTGGAGGAATTTTGGCCCACTCATCTTTGCAGAATTGTCCTAATTCAGTTACATTAGAGGGTTTTCGAGCATGAACGGCCTTTTTAAGGTCATACCACAACATCTCAATAGGATTCAGGTCAGGACTTTGGCTAGGCCACTCCAAAGTCTTCATTTTGTTTTTCTTCAGCCATTCGGTGGTGGACTTGCTGGTGTGTTTAGGATCATTGTCCTGCTGCAGAACCCAAGTTGGTTTCAGCTTGAGTACACGAACAGATGGTCGGACATTCTCCTTCAGGATCTCTTGGTAGACAGCAGAATTCATAGTTCCTTTTATCACGGCAAGTCTTCCAGGTCCTGAAGCAGCAAAACAGCCCCAGACCATCACACTACCACCACCATATTTTACTGTTGGTATAATGTTCTTTTTATGAAATGCAGTGTTCCTTCTACGCCAGATATACTTGGACACACACCTTCCAAAGAGTTCCACTTTTGTCTCATCGGTCCACAGAATGTTGTCCCAAAAGTCTTGGGGATCATCAAGATGTGTTGTGGAGAAATTGAGACGAGCTTTGATGTTCTTTTTGCTCAACAGTGGTTTTCTCCTTGGAACTCTGCCATGCAGGCCATTTTTGCCCAGTCTTTTCCTGATGGTGGAGGCATGAACGCTGACCTTAACTGAGGCAAGTGAGGCCTGCAGTTCCTTGGACGTTGTTGTGGGGTCTTTTGTGACCTCTTGGATGAGTCGTCGCTGCGCTCTTGGGGTAATTTTGGGCGGCCGGCCACTCCTGGGAAGGTTCACCACTGTTCCATGTCTTCGCCATTTGTGGATAATGGCTCTCCATGTGGTTCGCTGGATTCCCAAAGCTTTGGAAATGGCTTTATAACCCTTTCCAGACTGATAGATCTCAATTACTTTCTTTCTCAATTGTTCCTGAATTTCTTTGGGTCTCGGCATGATGTGTAGCTTTTAAGGATCTTCTGGTGGACCTTACTGTGTCAAGTAGCTCCTATTTAAGTGATGCCTTGATTGTGAACAGGTGTGGCAATAATCAGGCCTGGGTGTGGCTAGAGAAATTGAACTCAGGTGTGGACAACCACAGTTATAGTATGTTTTAACAAGGGGGGCAATCACTTTTTCACACAGGGCCATGATGGTTTGGATTTTTTTTCACCTTTAATAATAAACACCTTCATTTACAAATTGCATTTTGTGTTTACTTGTGTTGTCCTTGACTATTGTTTAAATTGGTTTGATGTTCCGAAACACTTAAGTGTGACAAACATGCAAAGGAACAGGAAATGAGGAAGGGGGCAAACACTTTTTCACACCACTGTATATGTAGTCCAAAATTGTTTAGCTACAGAAAAAAGGTGTTTTAGACATCTTGCGCCTCAAAATATATATATATAAAGTTAATCCAACAATAGATATTGCCTACTTTTTTTATTTTTGTAATAAAGTCTTCTTCATTGCTAACTGTGTCTTCCTATTTATTTTGTTGTTTTGAGTTCATGTTTCTGTGGCTTTACTTCAGTGCTTACCAACATGCAGCATCGCTTATTTGATTTTCAACTCCTTGTCTTGATTAATGCATAGGTGTGCGCAGCCTTTTTGCATTAGGGTGTGCACTTCAAAGCTCCAACACATATACACACGTGACATATTTAATGACCTTTTCCATGCTCTGTATCCTGAAAAAATGGGGGGGGGGGACAAGAGAGCACAGAGGGCAGCAGGAAAAGAGGAACAGAGATAGGAGAGGTGGCATATATTGGATTGTATTTTCCTCCCAGCTAAAAAGTTGGCGAGAGGGAGAGGAGGAGAAGCCTACTTTCAGTTGCTGCAGGAAGAAAATACAGATTGGTTCCACTAAATTCCACCCGGTCGTCCCTCCTGTCCAGGTTCTGGGGCTTGGCAAGGAAGGATCGCGGTTTACCTGTCACCTGTCCGCATTTGATGGGTAGATCACGATTGACGAGTTGCCAACCCCAGGATTAGGGTGTGCCCAGGCACACCTGGCCCACCCTTTGCGCACGCCTATGCTTGCTTATCTTCATCCACAGCCATGGACATTTCTAGGGTCCTTACAGACCAGGGCCAGCTCTGGGCACACAGATTATAATGTCGAGGGTCTGGCAAGACACCATGATGACCACTTTGGATCAAATCTGTTTCTATTTACTCACTGCAACCTCATCTTTTATATTTTACCAAAATAGTGCTCAGTGTCCCTAAAGGTGGAAACAGGAAACATGAAGCCCAAAGAAGCAGGGATTGCCAGATGTGCCGCAGATGTCTCCCTTCAAGTGGATACCAGATGAGAAGAGCAATAGGACCCAGAAGAGATGATGGTGGTGCAGACTGAATACAGCAGGAAGCAGGTTGCAATGGTAAGTGCAGCAGGCTGGACACAGCAGATATGTACCACATGTTGGAACAATGGGTAAGTACTGCAGGCAGGTACAGCAGCCTGAGTGTGTCAGGTAGGCACCTAGGCGGATCACAGCAGATAGGGAAAAACAGGGGTCATAGTCAAGGGCGGTAGAAAAGGTCAGAGAAATGGTGGTCAGCAGGCAGAAGATCAGAGATGTGGTCAGACAAGCCGGGGTCATACACAGGACAGGAGACAAGAAAATATCTGTCAAAGCTGGGAGAGAGACAAGAGGTATTCAAGTGCGAGCCAGGTTGGCAATGGTTAATCCAAAAGCATAAGCAAAACATTGTAACAGGAAGCAGGAAGCTGAAGAGCTTTTTTTCATGTCTATGTGCATGTTAGTCACTCTTTTAAAGGCCAGAGGGCACCAGAATCTGTTGTACATTGCGTGTTCTAGTTCGCACACACCTACATGTGCCTGTTCTCTTCCAATACATGCATATGCATATCTGCATAAAGAGCATGGTCATTTTGGAAAATACCCAGTGTGCCAGGCCTACAGACAATTCTCCTCCGGCTAGTCTCTTGACAGCTTTCAGGTAATATCGTATAACATAAAAAAAATTGTCAGCTCGGTGCCCTTCTTGGGGCTGGACGTTGGCAGACGCACAACAATGCCTGCTAACGTGTGTGCTGGTGCTCACAAACATGTATGAGGGCACGCTGGTTACTGGTCAGAATCCATCTGTGAGCTGGTGCACCCACATGAGCATTGGCTGCATGAGTACTGGTTCCCCGAAGAGTCAACTAGAAGTAAACTTCCATTCGCCACGACTGCAAATTTTTTATTTGCAGGATTTGTCACCAATCCATGGTAGCAGGAGATCGGAATTCTTATTGCTTATGGATATTTATGAGTAATGCCACCCCAGATCATTGATCCAGGGGGGTGTCCAATAGAAAGGGTTTTCTTTGCTGTTCTCTCTAGATTATCTCTCTCTAGATTATCTGATGGTATATTTATTTTTTTTCTTATTGGTTGAACTCCATGGAAAAGTATCTTTTTCACTTTGCTTATGTAAATCCTGTGTATACCGGTAGCCAGGAGACAGTATTTGCATTGGTCAGACCATGCATAAAACATTTTGTAGAGGGATAATTGCTGTAGAGCGAGAGGAAGACACAGCCAGGGAAATGTCATCACTAGAAGCACTTGTGTCGATCTTCACCTTCACAGAAGGGGCCATGGCAATTATTTTAAATTCAGTTATTGTTGCAATCAATGGTAAAAGAGTGAAAACTGGTTTGAAGTGGAACCTGTCTGAGCTCACCCAGCTGGTCATGGCAATAGTGAACATCACTATGCGTTGTTCTACGGCGTCTCAGATATTAGTCAGCATTTATTGGCCCTCATGTTGTTTCTTCGTTAAAAAACTTTGCTCCACACTCGCCTTTCTACAGCAATTCCACATGTGCTTCAGCTTTTGGCTCACCGCCTGTCTCTGTGCCTTCTACTGCACCGCCATCACCAACTCCAACCACCGGCGCTTCCTTTGGATAAAGAGGACCCTCTCATCCCGCCTGCCTTATCTGCTCTTCCTCTCAGGATTGGGGTCACTGCTTCTAACTTTTCCATTGGCCTTCGAGTTCCAAATCAACCCTCAACAGATATATTCAGGCAATAGCACCTTCATAGTATATGCGCTGTCCTATAATCCTTTTTGGCTAGTCATAACAAGTATTTTTGGCATTTTTTTGCCTTTTTTCTTTATTTTTCTCTCAATGATCACCACGGTTTTCTCACTCGTAAGACACATCCGGAAAATGAAACATAACCAGTCTGGATTTGCCCGTCCTAAGCTCCACGCACACACCAGTGCTATAAGGACCATGCTCCTCTTTCTTACACTGTCGCTGGTGTTTTATGTATCCGAGACCCTTCTCTACGTAGAACATTCATTTGATGATCCCACCATTTACATAAAGTTGTTGATAGTCACAATTTTTCCTACGATGGAGGCCACCATCATTATCCAGGCTAACCCCCAGCTCCGTAAAATCATCTCAGAATGGTTCTGCAGGGTGAGATCTCAGCAAAACGATTCTTAGAGCTGGATTGGTGTTGGTTATTTATTAATAAGAGCTATCAACAATTATTTTGGCATATCATAGCCAACAGAGATGCCAACAAGGGAATCGTAAGCATTCCAGGGTAATATCTAGTCAAAAAAAGTGTAACATTTGTTGCGTAGAGTAATAAATCATTGAGTGTTATATCATACAGATGAGTAAGAAGGAAGGAGTGCCCGGTGTCTGGAATAATGCAACTCTTGGGGGAAAGAATACAATAGTTTATTGAAAGTGTAATAATGTAAAGACCGAGCCAACACATTTCAGGGGTATTGCCTCCTCCTTTTCCAGGGCTGTCGGTACACGCTACCGGAGATGGGTAGTACCATAATTTTTGTGATGGCAAATGCCAACTTGCATTATGCAGAGGCAAAAGGAGTTGCAATATTTCAGACACCAGCGACTCCTTCTTACTCAATTATTGTGTCTACCAAAGAGATGGGTCCATCGTACCAGTAAGGTAGCAGCCCAAACCTCAAAAGAGAGATCAGCACCACCACTCCCCTGCGGAACCATGTATTTATGACTAGTGACCATAAATCAGTCCAGCGGGTTCTCTAGCTCAAATTAGTATTCATATTGTAACATCAGAACACATGAGGGCAGCACAGTGGTGTGGGCGGCACAGTGGTGTGGGCAGCACAGTGGTGTAGTGGTTAGCACTCTCACCTAGCAGTAACTGTCACTGGTTCAAATCCCAACCACGACACTACCTGCCTGGAGTTTGCATGTTCTCCCTGTGCCTGCGTGGGTTTCCTCCGGGTACTCCAGTTTCCTCCCACAATCCAAAGACATGCAGGTAGGTTAATTGGCTTCTGTCCAAAATTGGCCCCTAGTATATGAATGGGGACCTTGGATTGTAGGCTCCTTGAGGGTAGGGACCCATGTGAGTGTGCAATGTACAGGGATAGGGACAATTGTAGACACTCACTCAGGTTGAACTGGATGGACTGGTGTCTTTATTCAACTTAACTAACTATGAAACTATGAGGATTGTGTCATACCATAATAACTCAATTGAGGTTGAGCCAACTATTCTACAATTTTTTAATGTTTTCATATATTTTAGAATTTTCATTTGATTATTAATCAAAATGCCTAATTTTTCTCTCACTTTCCAGACAAAGGTTGCATGTGGTAAAGAGAATTATAGTAAATTGTGGCAACTTATCACTTATCTTTTTCCTAATTTTCAATATTGACCAGTACTTTCGGTCAAGTTGACTTGCGTTTCGATGAAGATATCCTGGTTGTTTGTCATATGGCTTGTAATAGCTATAAGATATTATATATATCATTTTTTCTTATTTGCATGGGAGCTTGTAGACAAATAAAGATGATATGTAAAATGATAGAGGTAATGAAAAGAAAATATAAAAAATATGATCTGTATAAGTAAAATACAATGAAATTTAAAAACACTTAAAAATGATAAAAAATAAAATTATTTTGTTGTAAAGAAAAGTATCTTCACAATTATTTTTTTGATTAACTTCATAGAAAAAGGGCAACAATTTTTTTTTTTAATTTATGGATGAATCAATAAATTACACAAATTAAATATAATTAAATTAAACACAGGTTAACATTAAATTACAGAGATGTACAGTTATTGTGTACTTTATGCTAAAGGATATTTGCACTTTTGCAACCACATCAGGATAATATCTACTGTACATTTGTTACATGTCTCTAATACCATAACATAATTTTTTTTAGCACGTTTTTTTTAAATTTATTGTTTTATTATTTTTCATTTTTATAGCTGTAATGTTATGCCACATACACACGATCGGAAATTCAGCCAGCAGAAGACCGATGAGAGCTTTTCATGCGACCATGTGAAGGCTCCATGGCAATTTTGCTGGCCGAATTTCGGCCAGCAAAAGATTGAGAGCATGTTCTCAATTTTTCAGACGGAAAAAGTTTCGATTGGAAATTCCGATCGTCTGTAGCAATTCCGATGCGCAAATTTCCTATGCATGTTCGGAAACAATTTGGGGCATGCTCGGAAGCATTGAACTTCATTTTCTTAGCTTATCGTAGTATTGTACGTCAATGCATTCTTGGTGGTTGGAATTTGGTGTGACCATGTGTAGGCAACACAAGCTTGAGAGGAATTCTGTCGGAAAAACCATACAAGGTTTTTCCGACGAGAATTCTGATCGTTTGTACGTGGCATTAGAATGGGAACACAAACATATAATGGGGTTTTCTCCAATTTTTTTCAAAGAATGCTAATTTTGTCGAGGGTCTGTACTATCGTAAATTAACTGAATTGTCAATTGGCACAATATAATGGTGACTAGATTTGGTACAAATTTAAAAATTACAATAAAAAATAAATAAATATGTCTCCACCTACTTGATGTCCACTGTTTAAACAATTTCACAAAGATATACATCTACAAGGCATAAATCAAAACAAAAATGATGATTGTATTACATTTTATTTTAAAAAAAAAAGACATTGGATGGTAGACATTTGCTTATGTTTTTCTTTGATGCAAATCTAACATCGATTAGTATCCTGGAAACCAAGGCCACCAAGGCAGCAGCCATGCAAATATGTAGATGAGCCTCCCAAACAACTTGCATCATACTCAGAGGTTCACTTGTCAGCCTTCACAGATCACACAATTGTCTTTTTAGAAAGGATTAACGCCATGACTTCTGCTGGGACAACCCTACTGACCATCACCATTGCCCTGCAAACCGTAATTGGAATAACTTTCAACTCTTTCATTACGGCCTTCAGCTTCAGAAACCAAAACAATGGTTCCAGTTTTCATCCCACCAATCTGATCTTCTCCGTAATGGGGCTGGTCAACATCTTCTTTCAGTGCGTCCTCACAGCCCAGAATATCATTTATTTATTTTTGCCCTGCTTGTTCTTCATGAAGGAGTTAAGTTTAGGTTTATCCGCGCTGACCCAAAGTACGGCTTACTGTAGCTTCTGGCTGACTGGCTGGTTGTGCGCTCATTATTGTGTAAGCATAGTCAACGTTGGCCACCACCTGATTGCTAGATTACAAAGACTCCTCTCGTCTTTCCTGCCACATGTTCTGGTGATGTCCATCCTTGGGCCAATCCTATTAGGTGTTCTCTCAATCTGGATGGCTAATGTTGTATATGAGGTGAAGCCTTCATCAAACCATACAGGAAGCTCCTGTATTGGTGGAGAAACGTTCAAACTCAAGGCAGCTTACAGAGTGATAACAATTTTGCTAGGCTGCTTTCTACCATTTTTGCTGGCATTGATCTCCACCGGCATCACAATTTCCTCTCTTATAAGACACATCAACAAAATGAAGAACAATGTCTCTGGATATACTCGCTCCAGCCTCCAGTCCCTCATCCACGCGGCAAAAACAATGGTCCTCTTCCTCCTACTTTCTGTAATATTTTATGTTTTTGCACTCTTATTCTCTGCCACAACCACCAACACCTCTGTAGAGGTCATGTCCGTCCTTAGTTCCCTTATAATCATGTCCTTCCCATTGACTGAGGCCATCATCATTATCCAGGCTGTTCCTAAGCTGAGGAAGAAGATTCAAGGGAAGTTCTGTTGCGAAAAAGAAAGTGACAATAAGACTGAGGAAAATAATTAGATCTTATTTAATTTGTTATATATATATACATAGATAGATATAGAGATATAGCTATATATATATAGAGATATAGCTATATATATATATATATATATATATATATATATATATATATATATATATATATATATATATATATATATATATATATATATATATATATATATACACACATATATATATACATATATATATACATATATATATACATATATATATATATATATATATATATATATATATATATATATATATATAGCTATATCTCTCTCTATATATATATATAGCTATATCTCTATATCTATCTATGTATATATATATATATATATATATATATGTGTGTGTGTGTGTATATATATATATATATATATATATATATATATATATATATATATATATATATAATTTTTTATTTTTTAGTTTTTTTAGTAACATATTGTGAATTTTTGAGGATTTTTGAGGCACAATTTTTAAAAAATATACATTTTTTATTCAATTAAGTATAAAAACATACTTATAGGAGGCGTGGCTTGGCACGGACGGGAGATGGCTGCCTGATTCCACCGCTCCGTCCATCGGAGGTCCTGCAATAAGCCTAGCGGAGCAACACTCACCCGCAACCATGGTGAAACAGAAGGGGAAATCACCGCAATCCAGGTCCCGATCCCCGAGAGGGACGGACCCGCCGCCCGAAAGAAATATCCCGGAGATATTCAGGGCCCGCTCACGCGAGGCCGCGGCCTCACCTCAGGCCTACACGGAGCATCGCTCCCCCAGCCCTAGCCCACACAGCAGGAGGGATACTCAGCTTTCAGAAAGCACTGCTCCTACACGTCCACTGAACGTACAAGACCTCAGAGCACTGGCAGAGGACATCAAAGGATCCCTCACAGCAGCCATATCCGACCTCCGGAGGGATATACAGTCTATGCATGTAAGAATAGGCGATCTGGAGGAAGAGACAACACGCCATGACACCGCCATTCACCACATGCAACAGATGTCCAATGCTCACCACGGCCAACTCAGGGATCTAAGCAGGCACTTGGAGGATTTGGACAATCGCGGACGACGCCATAACCTGAGGGTAAGAGGCATTCCTGAGTCCGTAGATCAGGCCCACCTAGCACAAGTGACTGTCCAAATCTTTAATGATCTATTGGGGAGACCATATGAAGCCCCCATTGAATGGGAACGACTTCACAGGGCGCTCAAACCCAGGGGCAGAGAATCTGACCCCCCCAGAGATGTAATCTGCTACTTGGTGAGTTTCAGGCTGAAAGAGGATATACTCAGAAGGGCCAGAGACCGCCGCAACTTGAACTACCAAGGGGCAGAGATCAAAATATTCCAGGATCTGTCCCCTATAACACTCCAACACAGAAGGGATCTCCGCCCGCTCCTGGATGTCCTACGCCAGAAGGGAATTCAGTACCATTGGAGGTTCCCCTTTTGCCTATCGGCCTCATCAGATGGTCGCACGGCCAACCTGAGGGTCCCGGAGGACCTCAGGAGTTTTTGCAGCACACTACAAATCCCACCTGTAGAGCTTCCAGAGTGGTACAAATCCTACCGTTCCCCTCACCTTCAGAGAACCAGCTCCATGGATGCCATACCGGTGAGGGATGAATTCAACATTCGGAGACGTAGGTCGATGTCACCCAGACCACCGACTCAGAGAGATCAGAGGGATCGAGACCGCCAGAGCCCCACAGCATCACCAGCCCACAGAAGGGCACGGCCGGATCGGCCCTAAAGATCCCGACTGAAACACTCACCCGCTCTTTCCATCGCCTTAGCCCAGAACTTTGGTTTCCTTTGGACATACCCTGATTTTCCTCTTTCTTCAAACTACTAGAGATTTTCTCGCAAACAAGTTCCCATTTTGCAGCATTCCCAGGATGGGATGTATATGACGGAACATGGCCACCCATGCTCATCTCTACAACCCGCCCGACGAGAGAAATAGACTTTTCCTTTAAGATCTCCGGCTGGTTCTAAGACCACTGATCTAAGGCTCTCACCTGGACATAGGCGCTCTAAATCACGCCTTACCAAACTTGGCACTGTGATGTTCCTACCTCACCCCGACAGATAAGCTATTATGAATATCATACCTTTTATACTGTTATTTGTAGTGCTCTTCTCCCTCTCATCTCCCCCTAGGTTCTCAATGCCAAACGGTCTTTTCCGACCCTGCGGCGCAAGATTTGGTAAGGGAAATAGGGGGGGATCTAACTCAGATACTAGGGGGACACAAAAACGTCTCATATATATGCCTATGTTTTTATGTTTATATGTTGCATGCATAACTCTCTACCTTTTTTTTTTTTTATGGCAGAGATCTTCCCAGTAAGTTAATGCAGAGCATTCCATCGCCCTACTTCCCACCTCACAATGGGGTGACTCCCCAAATCCACAGTCCAGCAGGGTTGCCGTGACCGCATTCATTACTTAGTGGCCAGGACCACGTCCCATACCTTATATTCAGTCAGTCAGGGAATATTCCCATCTTTAGACTAGAAAGGCCACCCTATTCCAACCATAAACATTGACACGGGATGAGACTAATCTCTGAGGAATGCGTGTTTGATTTCCCCCCAGCTAACCTTAAAGAAAAAAAAGGAGGGAAGGAAGGGGGAAGGAAGAAGGGGGGAAAAAAAAATTGAAAAAAAGAAATGGTGGGGATTATCAGACAATCCAGACTCTCTCACATTATGCCCAGGGACACTACCAGCTACCAAGTTCACCGACAAAGATCAGGGTTGATGGTTAGATGCATGAGGTTTAACATAATGTTATCCCTCTATAAGCTGCAATGTAATCCCCCCCGTATCAAGGGGGAACATACCAACTCTGCTTGCGGGTCGTCTAAGATCATAATGTTACTTCCGCTTACTAAAGTTGAATAACCTCCATACCCCCCAAGCGGAAAGGTTGTTTTTCATTCCGCAAGCTCCACTTGCTCCAACATAGAGGCCTTACTTTCAACGTTCTCCTGTTTTTATGTTTATGTTTATACATACGGTTCTATATATCCTAGTTCGGGTTGTTATCTGACTTATAAATGTGGCTTCACAATTTTTGTATATTTGGACCTAATGTTACTTTTTTTTCCCCTTTAAGTTTAGCAACTTGCTTCATAACCCTAATTGATTCTCTTTGACCTCCTAGGGACTGGACGCATTCTTGACTGACACCCGATCGCCTTTCACTTCCCCACACAATGGGATAGTACCTACCCCCGTTGACCAACACCGGACAGAGCTAGTTCTAATAGGGTAAGATAGCTGGACTATATATACCCCCGGTTACCCTTCTCCTACACAACCTAACCTCATAACACTTGACACTCCTTTCCCCTCCTCCCTTCCCTACCCTCGAGTAACACCCCTATTCCCCGTATTCACCATCCCCCTCCCCACCTTTGTCCTTGAGTCTCGCCCTCGCGGCCCCCACCCTGACATCCTTTCAGATTGAGGAATAATCAGAGGGCCAGATCTTAATCATTCTTTTAATTTTAATTTTAATTTTAACTTTCATACAGACACTCTATATCAAGACCTACTCCCTTGGGAGGTGAACCTCTGAATTATATTCCCAATGTTGGGAATGAACCCACACATCATGGACACAGCTCAGCATAGTTCTAACCAATGTAAACTTAAAGTAGTCTCACAAAATGTAAAGGGCCTCAATATCCCGGAAAAGCGTAGTCAAATTCTAGACAGGATGGCCAAACTAAAAGCTGACGTAATTTTCCTGCAAGAGACCCACTTTTGCACGAAGCACATTCCGAAACTTTCAAATCGCTTATACCCAACGGCCTTTCACGCTTCCAACAGTTTAGCTAAAACGAAAGGAGTCTCCATCCTGCTCTCAAAAAATACTCACTGGCACACGATTGACACCCGAATCGACCCAGAAGGGCGTTTCATCTTTCTAAAAGGAATCCTACATAACCGAACAGTCACCCTGGCAAACATATACAGCCCGAACTCGGCCCAGGTTAGTTTTATCCGAGCTATCGCATCTGCTCTAGCTAGTTTCCAATCAGGAATCTTAATTCTGGGAGGCGATTTTAATGTGCCCCTTCAACCCCTCCTTCACTCATCGACAGGTTCTACGACACTACCATATAGGGCGCTAAAGCAAATCAAAACTCAACTACAGGACCTTCTTGTACATGACACATGGAGGACCTTACACCCAACCGAGAGGGACTATACCTTCTTCTCTATACCACATAACAGATATTCTAGAATTGATTACCTGTTCCTCTCACAGAAAGACCTCCCCCTCCTAACATCAGCCACAATAGAGCCATTGCTCATCTCGGATCACCATCCTATCACCCTCTCCTTAACATTCCCAGAACACAACCCTTCCACTAAAATATGGAGACTAGACCCCTCGCTCCTCACCACAGAAAGCGATATTTCTAGCATCCGCGCGAGCCTGAACGAATACTTCCAGAACAATGATAACCCGGAGACGACACCCATTAATATCTGGGAAGCGCATAAATGTGTCCTCAGAGGCAGATTCATACACCTTAAAGCCATCAAGAAAAAAGAGCAACAAGCTCTGATCTCGGAACTGATTGACAAAATAGGGAAATTGGAGAGAATTCACAAACTCTCACATGCCCAGAGCACCTACTTGGAACTCACACAAACTAGGAAATCACTCCTAGATATCCTTAATCGTCGAACGCACCGAAAATTTACTCTATATCAAAAGCTTTTCTATGAACAGGGCAACAAATGTGGGAAATTCCTAGCAAGAGCAATCCAAACACAGAAAGCTAGTACCAACGTACATACCATAAAAGATGCCAGAGGTAACTCATACTCGGCCACAGTGGATATAGCCAAACAGTTTGAGAAGTACTTCTCAGAGCTTTACAACTTACCATTACAGTCTACAACCCCCCTAGGCCAATCGAAACGACAATCGCTTATCTCGGACTTTCTCACTAAATACAACCTCAAACCCATTCCTGGAGAGGAGGCAAGCGAATTAGACAACCCCTTATCGGTAGACGAACTTAAGAAGGCAATAAAGCAACTAAAGCCGGGTAAGAGCCCTGGTCCCGACGGTTTTTCAGCGTCATACTATAAAACCTTTATGGACCTTTTAGTATCCCCCTTCCTTAAAGCATTTAACTCCCTTTCCCCTACTTCCACACCTTTCCACAGACTACTAGAAGCGCATATCACGGTGATACCGAAGGCAAACAAGGATACCACATCAACCGCCAATTATAGACCGATTTCTCTACTGAACGTAGATCTCAAATTATTCGCCAAAATGCTAGCAAACCGTTTACTTCCCTTCATACCCTCTATTATTTCAAATGATCAAGTGGGATTCGTCCCTGGCAGAGAGGCCAGGGACAACACCATCAAAGCCATTAACCTACACCACTTATTGACTACCCAACATCGGCAGGGCTTTTTTCTGTCTCTGGATGCGGAAAAGGCGTTTGACAGGTTGGCCTGGGACTATCTAGGGGCGGTCTTACGTCACCTGGGCCTTCGGAATCGTATGTATAACTTCATTATGGCCTTATATGCCGCGCCGACGGCGAGAGTCCGGGTCAACGGCCACCTGTCAGACGCCTTTCCCATCCACAACGGAACAAGACAGGGATGTCCCCTCTCCCCACTCCTTTTCATTTTGACCTTAGAACCCTTCCTCCAATGCCTCCGCACCAATGATAATATAAAAGGGATCCCAGTTGCAGGCCGCACATATAAACTTGCGGCCTTTGCCGACGATATTTTACTCTTCCTAACCGAACCTTTAACGACGATCCCCAATTTGCTTAAAGACTTTGAGTTATTTCGCCAAGTATCCAATTTAAAGATTACCGTATATACTCGAGTATAAGCCGAGATTTTCAGCCTCTTTTTTGAGGCTGAAAGTGCCCCCCTCGGCTTATACTCGAGTCATCGCTGTCTGCCTGCTCGATCAGTGTGTCGAGCAGACAGACAGCGGCCATTCTATAATTCAAAAGCCGCGCCTCCGGCTCCGCCTTCGCCTGTGATAGGCGGAACACTGAATTTCCCAGCAGCCTGTGTTCCGCCTATCACGGACATCGTCTCATCCTCGTACTACGGACGAGGATGAGACGATGTCCGTGATAGGCGGAACACAGGCTGCTGGGAAATTGTGTTCCGCCTATCACAGACAGGGAGGCGCGGCATTTGAACAGGGGAATGGGCGCCGACGAAGAGCGGTGATCCTGGGACGGGACCGGACGGAGGCTCGGCTCGGGACGGGACGGGACCGGACGGAGTCTCGGGACGGGACGGGACCGGACGGAGGCTCGGGACGGGACCGGACGGAGGCTCGGGACGGGACGGGACCGGACGGAGGCTCGGGACACAGGTAGGCTGGACACACAAGGCCACACACACACACACACACACACACACACACACACACACACACACACACATGGATGGACACACACACACACAGGGATGGATGGATGGATGGACACACACACAGGGATGGATGGATGGATGGACACACACACACACAGGGATGGATGGATGGATGGATGGACACACACACACACACAGGGATGGATGGACACACACACACACAGGGATGGATGGATGGATGGACACACACACAGGGATGGACAGGCATATCTCACCCTCGGCTTATACACGAGTCAATAGGTTTCCCAGTTTTTTGGGGGTAAATTGGGGGCCTCGGCTTATACTCGGGTCGGCCTATACTCGAGTATATACGGTAACTTCTCTAAATCTCATGCCCTCAATATCTCCCTGCCCGAAGAGATAGTAACCCAAAGTAGCGAGAATTTCCCCTTCATATGGAAAAAAGACTCTATCACCTATCTTGGCACTCAACTGACCCCACGCTTAGCTGACTTATATCTTAAAAACTTTGTCCCGCTGACCCAATCTATATCCGCAGACTTGCATAGATGGGAAAAACCTAATTTTTCTTGGTTTGGCAGAGCGGCCATCCTTAAGATGAACATCCTGCCTCGTATTTTATATCTCTTACAAGCGCTACCCATTAAAATCCCAAAACTTTTCTTTCTGACGGTAAAAAGGCTTTCCTTAAAGTTTTTATGGAAACAAAAAAAACCAAGAATAAGTTTTTCACAACTATCCAAGCCCAAAACCAAAGGAGGAATCGGCCTCCCAGACATCCTGAATTACTCCCGAGCGTGTCATCTGGGCAGGATAGCTGATTGGTCACTACACGAAAGCTGTAAGGATTGGGTATCGTTAGAAGAGTCGTTTTCAGATTTGCCTCTCAAGTCTGTGCCCTTTTCTCATGTTCCTAAAACCCTGAAAGAACATCCACTTATAGGAGCAACTTTAGGATGTTTTAGAGAGGTATGTAAGGATCCCCAGATCTCATCCATTCCGGGCCCCCTTACTCCTGTACGCCTTAACCCTGCCTTCTCTCCAGGAATGACGAGGAATTTTTTAGCCTCTATATGGCCGCACGAGTTAGTCTTAGCTAGACACTTTTTCAGTGGAGGCAAACTCCTAGAACAAAACGCAATCCCACGTCTTCCAGACAGCCCCCCATTCCCCTATTGGTCCTACCTGCAAATCCGTCACTTTCTCACCACTATTAATCAAGATTCGCGCCTAGCGCGAACCTTGACCCCATTTGAAAGCCTATGCTCCCAGACCTCGACGCAGCAACACATGATCTCCACCACACATTCTATGCTCTTCACATCAGTTTCGCCTAAAGACTGGAACTCTTGCAGGTCATGGGAAAAAGATTTACAACTAGATCTATCGGAAGCAGACTGGGAAAAATTTTTTACGTTAGCACACAAAGGCTCACTTAACGCCACAATCCAAGAAAACAACTACAAAACGCTCTCAAGATGGTACCGCACCCCTGACCTTCTCCACAAATTCAATCCGGACACAACAGACAAATGCTGGCGATGCTCGACAGACAGGGGCACACTCCTACACATATGGTGGTCCTGCCCACGGCTTCAGAATTTCTGGTCACAGGTACGCGATATAACCGCTCAAGTAACCACATATTCTATTGAATTCTCCCCAGCTCGGATGATTCTGCACCACTCTTCTACATCAATCCAATCCTACAGGAAATCTGTTGGGGTCCATATGATTAATGCCGCCAAACTATGTATTTCCACTCATTGGGGCACCCCCCACTCTCCAACGACATCTGAATGGCTAGTAAGAGTGAGGAGAATAGCCGAGCTGGAGGAATTGATACACATTGCCCGAGATTCCCCTTCCAAATACTCACAGACATGGGCTTGTTGGAATCACTTTTGTACTTCGGATAGATATGCCTCCATCATGAACTCAAATCGTTCGAACGGTCCCAATAACGACCTCAACATATCCTCACCAACGCTCCCCCTTTAGAGGGCTCACCCCAACCTGCATACTGTCCTTGCCCCACCTCCCACAAAGAGCTAAGAGGGACCCACGCTGGACGGGGTCCCCCACACTGAGAGCTCCTCTCTAACTGGAAGGATGGTGGGGGATGTGGGGGCGACACTCTTGGTCAACCGTCCCCCCCCTCTCTTTGAAATTACCCCTGCCCATTCCCAACATCCTCCCTAGTCACAATCCCTTGGATCACCCTCCCCCCTCCTCTCCCTTTTTCTTTTCTCCTTCCCTGTTTTCATTTTCTTTTTTCTAACACTGACGACTGACCTCTTTCTGCTTTTGATCACCCGATCCCAGATGAATATCAACCGCTATATATACTCCACCTACTGAGACAAATGACACCATTCTTATCCGCCCAAAGTCTGCTAACCTGATTGTTGTAATGCGGATTCTATACATCACACTTTAAGACAGACGCATATATCAAATGCATTATGTTGATAGGTTTAACAACATTAGGTGGAAACAAGTTCTATTACTGTATTACCAAGATACAATGTTAACTAAACTTGTCATTGTTTACAATGTACATGCATTGTCAGTTCATCTGTTTTGTTACTTGTATATTTGCATACTATTTTTCAATAAAACTCTTTTACGGAAAAAAAAACATACTTATATACCATACCACATTCTTTTATGGACTATTGTATGGTATATTTTTATTTTTTTATTTTTAATTCAATTTTTAATAGTTGTACCTCAAAAATACCATCTTTCACATACTTTGCTAGAAATTTACAATACAGGGGTGTGGCACTTTAACATATTGTGAATTTTTGAGGATTTTTGAGGCACAACGTTTAAAAAATATACTTTTTTTATTCAATTAAGTATAAAAACATACTTATATACCATACCATATTCTTTTATTTTATGGAATAGTGTATGGTATATTAGTACGTTTTTATTCTTAATTCAATTTTTATTAGTTGTACCTCAAAAATCCCATCTTTCACAATACTTTACTAGAAATTTACAATACAGGGGTGTGGCACTTTACAATTAATTTAGAATTTTTATTTTTTATTTTATTATAATTCTATAGTCCATGATTGGGTTGGTGGTGGATCAACATTTATTCACACCACTGGGATGAATGGCGATTTTGGTGAACTTGATTTCACTGAAAAAATTTGTTGAATGATGCGTTCATTAACATTTTGTAAAAAAATAAAATAAAAAAATGCTAACTTTAACAATTTGGAAAAATTTGTAACAAAAATGTTGTCCTTAAAACTGTGCTGTTCTAAGTTTTAAGTCTCCATCGCTATATAGAAACATAGAAAAGGGATGGCAGAAAAAAAGACCAAGTGGTCCAATGGAGTATGCCCATTTTTAAAATTAATTTGTTAATTATTATTATTATATTATTATTACACAGGATTTATATAGTGCCGACAGTTTACGCAGCACTTTACAACACGAGGATAGAAAGTGCAATTACAATACAATTTAATGCAGAACAATCGTATTATATGACAATCTCTTGTGTTAATTATATGACATGGCTTTATTTATAAACAAGACTACGTCATTACATGCAATTTCATGAAAAGCTCACATGATAAAAAAAAAAAATACATAATACTTAATCCTTAATAAAAATAATGGCAATCATATCTTTTTTTCCTTACTGTATCTATTTGAGGATTGTCTTATTACTTATTGTTTTTTCACAGTAGAAAAAAGATTTAAAAAAAGTAACATAGAAAGACAGTAAGAAATACTTATTTTCCGCATTTTTAGTGTATTTTATTCATATGTAAAAATAAAATAAAAAATAAGCTCTTAATTCGTTTGTTAAGATGACTTTCTGAAATTCTGAGCTCGATGGAACCTTTGCACCACCTTTGTACCCCACCCATTTTTCTCCACTCCCCCCCCCTTTTTTTTTCCCTTTTTCTCTCTCTTTACTTCTTTTTTTCCAGCTCCTCTTTTTCCTCCTTCATTTCTTTTTCGCTACTAAAATAAAAATTAACTGGGAGTAGGCGGCTCCATCCCTTTCATAATAAAGCTTCCTTCTTAGTCCATCAACATAAAAGAAATGCTCCACAATGATTCCTTGACATATATATATATATATATATATATATATATATATATATATATATATATATATATATATATATATATATATATATATATATATATATATATATATATATATTTTTTTTTTTTCTGTTTTCTTTTCCTTTTTCAATATTGCACCCTGTGGTTGGAGGATCAATATGCTTTATCTGTTTTATGATGGGATTTATACAGTATGCTGATAATGTGATGTTTTGGATCTGCCTGTTCCTGGTGTTCAATAAATAAAACATTTGCAAAAAAAATAATAAAAATATTAATAAATGAATAAACAATTTTTTGTGGATGTAACAAAAAGTCAAACAATAACACGATAAAGAAAAAAATTTAATAAATCAGGGGTCATCTAAAAAAATAAAAAATAAAAAAACTGTTGCATCCTAAAAAAAAAAGAAAAACAGATCAACTTAAATTAATCTTTCACAAACGTTTTAAGTAAATTTGGGGGATTTTAAATGTTGTACTCATTTTTAATTACCAATAAATCTCCACTGCAGACTGAGCCATGAATAATTATAGCTGCAAGAAAAGAAAACTGTATTCCGATTTTTTTAACAAATAAAGAAGTTTGGCAGAGCAACATGCAAGTGGCAGGTGAGCAATCATCAATGTTCAGTAAAATTAATTGAGAATCACACAATGTAACCCCCGGACATTTACATATCATCACGTGTCATTTCCATCGTAAGCTCAGAGACCTGTTGCCTAAGAGTCCTGTTGCCTAATTTCACGAAGTAGGCAACAGGACATCCATATACATAGGTCTGCAGGAAAATAATCTTGGGAGTCATTTATATATAAATAAAGAAATGGAACTGATCAAGTATTCTTTATTAGGAAATGTGTTCTATTATTTACATTTCTGAATGAGATTTAAGACTTCTCTTGAGGTGATAATGAAACATTCCCATTTAATTGAGTTTTGTTGTTTTGGGGACAGGGAAATCCTCTTTATGAATTTTTGTCAGGCTCATCCAATATTAAATAAATAAGATCAACATGAATTGAATTCTGTAACTTCCAATAATAAAAAACAAAACAAATCAACATTCTGTAACTTCCAATAATAAGAATAATATCAACATGAAATAAATGATATAATTTCAAATAATAAGAAATAAATAAATAAATCAACATGAACTGAATTCTGTACCTTTCAATAATAAGAATTGAATCAACATAAATGTAATTCTGTTACTTCCAATAATAAGAAAGACATAAAATCAACATGAATTTAATTCTGTAACTTCCTATAGTAAGAAAGAAAAAAATCAACATAAATATAATTCTGTAATGTCCAATAATAAGAAAGAAAGAAAATCAACATAAATATAATTCTGTAATGTCCAATAATAAGAAAGAAGGGAAGTCAACATGAATTTATTTCTTTAACTTCCAAAAATAAGAAAGAAAAAAATTAAACATGAATTTAATTCTGTAACTTCAAATAATCAGAAAGAAATAAAGTCAACATGAATTGAATTATGTAACTTCCAAAAATAAGAAATAAACTCAACATGAATTTAATTCTGTAACTTCCAATAATAAGAAAGAAAGAAAATCAACATGAATTTAATTCTGTACCTTCCAATAATAAGAAGAAAATCAACATGAAATGAATTCTGTAACTTCCAATAATAAGAAAGACATAAAATCAACATGAATTTAATTCTGTAACTTCCTATAGTAAGAAAGAAAAAAAAAACATAAATATAATGTCCAATAATAAGAAAGAAAGAAAAGCAAAGTGAATATAATTCTGTAACTTCAAATAATAAGAAAGAAATAAAGTCAACATGATTATAATTCTTTAACTTACAATAATAAAAAAGAAGTGCAGTTAACATGAATATAATTCTGTAACTACCAATAATAAGAAATAAATAAAATCGAGATAAATATAATTCTGTAACTTTCAATAATAAAGAAGTGAAGTCAACATGAATTTAATTCTGTAACTTCCAAAAATAATAAATAAATAGAATCAACATGAATTGAATTCTGTACCTTCCAATAATAAGAATAAAATCAACATGAAATACATTTTGTAACTTCACTAATAATAAAGAAGTAACATCAACTTGAATGTGTTACTGTAACTTCCAATAATAAGAAATAAAGAAAAATAACATGAATATAATTCTGTAACTTCAAATAATAAGAAAGAAAGAAAGTCAACATGAATTGAATTATGTACCTTACAATAATAAGAAGGAAATACAATCAACAATAAATTAATTCTGCAACTTCCAATAGTAAGAAAGAAATAATGGGGGTTATTTACTAAAGGAAAAATCCACTTTATACTGCAAGTGCACTTGGACCTAAAGTCGCTGTAGATCCGAGGGGGGGCATGCAAGGAAAATAAAAAACAGCATTTTAGCTTGCACATGGTTGGATGATAAAATCAGCAGAGCTTCCCCTTATTTCAGATCTTCCCCTTAGATTTAGAGCGACTGCACTTCCAAGTGCATTTTCAGTGCAACGTGGATTTGCCTTTCATAAATAACCCCCCAATGTCAACTTAAAGGGATTACTGTAACTTCTAATAATAAGGAAGAAGTAAAGTCAACATTAATTTAATTCTGTAACCTCTGATATTTTCTTTTACAATCCCAGAGAGTCATGGAAAAAGGTTAAGTTAACATTTTGGAAATCAACATTTATTTCAAATATTATTATGAAAAATAAATGATAAATAAATATTAATAATAAATGATAAAGCTGTTGAATATAATGTGTAAAAAAATTGTAGTGCATGAAATGTACACATCACAGTCTCAGATATCCAGTATGGGGGGAGGGGGGGGGTGCAATTTTTATCTTACATCTACTTTACTTACATAATCTACATTTTATTTTCTACATAGTTACATAGTAGGTGAGGCTGAAAAAAGACACAAGTCCATCAATTCCATTCTATGTAAAGAATCAAAATTCTAAATTATATTTAATTGTATCTTGACTCCCGGAGAGTCACAGAAAAAGTTAAGTTAACAACATTTTTAAAATCAAATTTTATTTCAAATAAAATAATGAAACAAATTTACACATTTACTATAATAATAATAATAACTCTGTTGGATATAATGTACAATTGTCTTATACTTACTTTATCTACATAATATACATTTTATTTTCTAAATGATATTTAATTGTATATTCAATTAAGGTGTAAAGATTCCTGGTTCTGTTTTCTACTTTTTTTTTCTGTACCGTGGAAAATAATTTGTTTGTAAAATCAGCTGAGATTCTCGCTGTCACACAATGTAACACAACGCCCGCACATTTCCATATCATCACTTCATGCACGCTCCGAGGATTTGTATAGATACAATTTCACAAACCAGGCAACCGGACAACATCCACAAACACACCGTCTGCAGGAAAATAATCTGGAGAGTCAGAAAATAAAACAAGAGTGGAAATGAATAAATATTCTTCATTAAGAAATGTGATTATTTGAATTTCAGCATCAGATTTTACACTTCCAGTGAAGTAGAATATTGTGCTAATAAAACATTCTCATTTTAATGCATTTTATCTTTGGAGGGACAGGGAAATTCTTTTTGTGATTTTATTGGGTTCATCCAAAAATAAGAAAAGATAATCGACATGAGTTTAATTCTGTCGTTTCAAATAATAGGAAAGAATTAACATCAACATGAATGTACCGTATATACTCGAGTATAGGCCGACCCGAATATAAGCCGAGGCCCCCAATTTACCCCAAAAAAACTGGGGAACTTATTGACTCGTGTATAAGCCGAGGGTGAGACATGCCTGTCCATCCCTGTGTGTCCGTCCATCCCTGTGTGTGTGTGTGTCCGTCCATCCCTGTGTGTGTGTCCGTCCATCCCTGTGTGTGTGTCCGTCCATCCATCCCTGTGTGTGTGTCCATCCATCCATCCCTGTGTGTCCGTCCATCCCTGTGTGTGTGTCCGTCCATCCCTGTGTGTGTGTCTGTCCATCCCTGTGTGTGTCCATCCATCCATCCCTGTGTGTGTGTCCATCCATCCATCCCTGTGTGTGTGTCCATCCATCCCTGTGTGTGTGTCCATCCATCCATCCCTGTGTGTGTGTCCATCCATCCATCCCTGTGTGTGTGTCCATCCATCCATCCCTGTGTGTGTGTCCATCCATCCATCCCTGTGTGTGTGTCCATCCATCCATCCCTGTGTGTGTGTGTCCATCCATCCATCCCTGTGTGTGTGTGTCCATCCATCCATCCCTGTGTGTGTGTCCATCCATCCATCCCTGTGTGTGTGTCCATCTATCCCTGTGTGTGTGTCCGTGCAGCCTTGTGTGTCCAGCCTACCTGTGTCCCGAGCCTCCGTCCCAAGCCTCCGTCCCGTGCCTCCGTCGTCCCGTGCCTCTGTCCCGTCCCGAGCCTCCGTCCTTCAGCCATGCCAGGATCGCCGCTCTTCGTCGGCGCCTCGGCGGCCATTCCTCTGTTCAAAAGCCGCGCCTCCTTCTGTGATAGGCGGAACACTCAATTTCCCAGCAATCAGTGTTCCACCTATCACGGACATCCTCTCATCCTCGTCCGTAGTATGAGGATGAGCGGATGTCCGTGATAGGCGGACCACTGACTGCTGGGAAATTGAGTGTTCCGCCTATCACAGACGAAGGCGCGGCTTTTGAATAGTAGAATGTCCGCCGTCTGTCTGCTCGACACGCTGATCGGGCAGGCAGACGGCGATGACTCGAGTATAAGCCGAGGGGGGCACTTTCAGCCTCAAAAAAGAGGCTGAAAATCTCGGCTTATACTCGAGTATATACGGTATTACTGTAACTTCTAATAATAAGAAAGACATACAATCAACATGAATGTTATTCTGTAACTACCAATACTAAGAAAGAAAGAAAAACAATGTAAATATAATTCTATAACTTCAAATAATAAGAAAGAAAGTCGTCATGAATGTAATTCTGTAACTTACAAAAATAAGAAAGATTTAAAATCAACATTAATATAATTCTGTAACTTCCAATAATACGAAAGAAGGGAAGTCAACATGAATGTGATTCTTTAACTTTCAAAAAATAAGAAAGAAATAAAATCAACATGAATTGAACTCTGTGTCTTCCAATAATAAGAATAAAATCAAGATGAATTTAATTCTGTAAATTCCAATAATAAGAAAGACATAAAATCAAGATGAATTTAATTTTGTAACTTCCAATAGCAATAAAGAAATACAATCAACATGGATATAATTTTGTAACTTCCAATAATATGAAAGAATGAAAATCAATGTGAATATAATTCTGTAACTTCAAATAAGAAGAAATAAAGCCAACATTAATTGAATTCTGTAACTTACAAAAATAATAAATAAAATCAACGAGAATTTAATTATGTACCTTCCAATAATAAGAATAAAATCAAGATGAATTTAATTATGTAACTTAAAAAATAGGAAGGAAATAAAACAAACATGAATAGAATTCCGTAACTTCAAATAATAAGAAATAAATAAAGTCAAAATGAATTTAATTCTGTTGTTTCAAATAATAGGAAAGAAATAACATCAACATGAATGTATTACTGTAACTTCTAATAATAAGAAAGACATTTAATCAACATGAATGTAATTCTGTAACTACCAATAATAAGAAAGAAAGAAAAACAATGTGAATATAATTCTGTAACTTCAAATAATAAGAAAGAAAGAAAGTCGTCATGAATGTAATTCTGTAACTTACAAAAATAAGAAAGATTTAAAATCAACATTAATATAATTCTGTAACTTCCAATAATAAGAAAGAAGGGAAGTCAACACGAACGTGATTCTTTAACTTCCAAAAATAAGAAAGAAATAAAATCAACATGAATTGAACTCTGTGCCTTCCAATGATAAGAATAAAATCAAGATGAATTTAATTTTGTAACTTCTAATAATAAGAAAGAAATACAATCAACATGGATATAATTTTGTAACTTCCAATAATAAGAAAGAAATAAAATCAGCACTGATATAATTCTGCAACTACCAATAATATGAAAGAATGAAAATCAATGTAAATATAATTCTGTAACTTCAAATAAGAAGAAATAAAGCCAACATTAATTGAATTCTGTAACTTACAAAAATAATAAATAAAATCAATGAGAATTTAATTATGTACCTTCCAATAATAAGAATAAAATCAAGATGAATTTAATTCCGAAACTTAAAAAAATAGGAAGGAAATAAAACAAACATGAATAGAATTCCGTAACTTCAAATAATAAGAAAGAAATAAAGTCAAGATGAATTTAATTCTGTACCTTTCAATAATAAGAATAAAGTCAAAATGAATTCAATTCTGTAGCTTCCAAAAATAATAAATACATAAAATCAACATTAATATAAATCTGTAACTTCCAATAATAAGAAAGAAGTGAAGTCAACATGAATTGAATTCTTTAACTTCCAAAAATAAGAAAGAAAAAGTCAACATGAATTTAAAAAAATAAGAAGGAAATTAAATCAACATGAAATTAATTCTGTAACTTCCAATAATAAGAAAGAAATAAAGTCAACATTAATTTAATTCTGTAACCTCTGATATTTTCTTTTTCAATCCCGGAGAGTCACAGAAAAAGGTTAAATTAACATTTTTATATCAACATTTAAATTAACATTTTTATATCAACATTTATTTCAAATACCATTATGAAAAATAAAAAGGACACATTTACTCAATAATAAAGCTGTTAAATATAATGTGTAAAAAAAACGCAGTGCATGAAATGTACACATCACAGTCTCAGATATACAGTATATGGGGGGGAGGGTGCAATTTTTTTCTTATACCTACTTTACCTACATAATCTAAATGTTATTTTCCAAATTATTTTTAATTTTATCTTGAATCTTTGCCAGTTAGGGTATACATTTCTGTGCCCTCATTTGTTTATAAAATCAGCTGAGATTCTCGCTGTCACACAATGTAACACAACGCCCGGGCATTTCCAAATCATCACTTCATGTACGCTCCGAGGATTTTTATAGATACAATTTCACAAACCAGGCAACCAGACAACATCCACAAACACACCGTCTGCAGGAAAATAATCTGGAGAGTCAGAAATTAAAACAAGAGTGGAAATGAATAAATATTCTTCATTAAGAAATGTAATTATTTGAATTTCAGCATCAGATTTTACACTTCCAGTGAAGTAGAATATTGTGCTAATAAAACATTCTTATTTTATTGCATTTTTTGTGGGGGGGGGGGGGGGGGGGCAGGGAAATTCTTTCTGTGACTTTATCGGATTCATCCAAAAATAAGAAAGAAAGAAAATCAACATGAGTTTAATTCTGTAATTTCAAATACTAAGGAAGAAATCAAATCAAAATGAGTTTCATTTTGTCATTTCAAATGAGGGGAAAAGTTCAAATTCAACTAGAATATAATTCTGTAAATTCCAATATTAAGAAATAAATGAAATCAAAGGGAATATAATTCTGTAACTTCTAATATTAAGAAAGAAATACAATCAATATGGATATGATTCAATAACTTCAAATACCATGAAAAAGCTAAAATAAAATCAACATTAATTTAATTATGTAACATCCAATAGTAAGAATGAAATACAATCAAAGTGAATTTAATTCTGTAACTTGAAATATTAAGAAAAAAATGAAACTCTACATGAATATAATTCTTTAACTTCCAATAGTAAGAAAGAAATAAAATCAACATGAACTTAATTTTGTAACTTTCAATAGTAAGAAAGAAATAAAGTCAACATAAATGTAATTCTGTAACTTTCAATATTATGAAAGAAATTTAATAAACATGAATTATATTATGCAACTTCCAATAATAAGAAACAAATATAATCAACATGAATATAATTCTGTAACTTGCAATAAGAAAGAATTAAATTCAACATGAATTGAATTCTGTAACCTCTGATATTTTATTTTTGAATCCCCGGAGAGTCACAGAAAAAGTTAAGATAACAACATTATGGAAATCAACTTTTATTTCAAATAAAATAATGAAATAAAATTACTATAAATTTACTAAATTACTATAATAATAATAACGCTGTTGGTTATAATGTATTTTTCTTATACTTACTTATACCTAAGTATATACTTATACTTACTTTATCTATGTAATATACATTTTATTTTCTAAATGATATTTAATTGTATATTCAATTTTTGCCAGTTAGAGTGTAAAGATTCCTGGTTTTGTTTATCTACTTTTTTTTTCTGTACCCTGGAAAATAATTTGTTTATAAAATCAGCTGAGATTCTCGCTGTCACACAATGTAACACAACGCCTGGACATTTCCATATCATCACTTCATGTACGCTCCGAGGATTTGTATAGATACAATTTCACAAACCAGGCAACCGGACAACATCCACAAACACACCGTCTGCAGGAAAATAATCTGGAGAGTCAGAAATTAAAACAAGAGTGGCTAGTAAAAATAGAAACAAAAGCAACATGAATTTAATTCTGTAACTTAAAAAAATAAGAAGGGAATAAAATCAACATGAATATAATTCCGTAACGTCAAATAATAAGAAAGAAATAAAGTCAACATGAATTTAATTCTGTAACTTCCAATGATAAGAAATAAATAAAATCAACATGAATTTAATTCTGTAACTTCCAATAATAAGAAAGAAATAAAGTCAACATTAATTTAATTCTGTAACCTCTGATATTTTCTTTTTCAATCCCGGAGAGTCACAGAAAAAGGTTAAATTAACATTTTTATATCAACATTTATTTCAAATACCATTATGAAAAATAAAAAGGACACATTTACTCAATAATAAAGCTGTTAAATATAATGTGTAAAAAAAACGCAGTGCATGAAATGTACACATCACAGTCTCAGATATACAGTATATGGGGGGGAGGGTGCAATTTTTTTCTTATACCTACTTTACCTACATAATCTAAATGTTATTTTCCAAATTATTTTTAATTTTATCTTGAATCTTTGCCAGTTAGGGTATACATTTCTGTGCCCTCATTTGTTTATAAAATCAGCTGAGATTCTCGCTGTCACACAATGTAACACAACGCCCGGGCATTTCCAAATCATCACTTCATGTACGCTCCGAGGATTTTTATAGATACAATTTCACAAACCAGGCAACCAGACAACATCCACAAACACACCGTCTGCAGGAAAATAATCTGGAGAGTCAGAAATTAAAACAAGAGTGGAAATGAATAAATATTCTTCATTAAGAAATGTAATTATTTGAATTTCAGCATCAGATTTTACACTTCCAGTGAAGTAGAATATTGTGCTAATAAAACATTCTTATTTTATTGCATTTTTTGTGGGGGGGGGGGGGGGGCAGGGAAATTCTTTCTGTGACTTTATCGGATTCATCCAAAAATAAGAAAGAAAGAAAATCAACATGAGTTTAATTCTGTAATTTCAAATACTAAGGAAGAAATCAAATCAAAATGAGTTTCATTTTGTCATTTCAAATGAGGGGAAAAGTTCAAATTCAACTAGAATATAATTCTGTAAATTCCAATATTAAGAAATAAATGAAATCAAAGGGAATATAATTCTGTAACTTCTAATATTAAGAAAGAAATACAATCAATATGGATATGATTCAATAACTTCAAATACCATGAAAAAGCTAAAATAAAATCAACATTAATTTAATTATGTAACATCCAATAGTAAGAATGAAATACAATCAAAGTGAATTTAATTCTGTAACTTGAAATATTAAGAAAAAAATGAAACTCTACATGAATATAATTCTTTAACTTCCAATAGTAAGAAAGAAATAAAATCAACATGAACTTAATTTTGTAACTTTCAATAGTAAGAAAGAAATAAAGTCAACATAAATGTAATTCTGTAACTTTCAATATTATGAAAGAAATTTAATAAACATGAATTATATTATGCAACTTCCAATAATAAGAAACAAATATAATCAACATGAATATAATTCTGTAACTTGCAATAAGAAAGAATTAAATTCAACATGAATTGAATTCTGTAACCTCTGATATTTTATTTTTGAATCCCTGGAGAGTCACAGAAAAAGTTAAGATAACAACATTATGGAAATCAACTTTTATTTCAAATAAAATAATGAAATAAAATTACTATAAATTTACTAAATTACTATAATAATAATAACGCTGTTGGTTATAATGTATTTTTCTTATACTTACTTATACCTAAGTATATACTTATACTTACTTTATCTATGTAATATACATTTTATTTTCTAAATGATATTTAATTGTATATTCAATTTTTGCCAGTTAGAGTGTAAAGATTCCTGGTTTTGTTTATCTACTTTTTTTTTCTGTACCCTGGAAAATAATTTGTTTATAAAATCAGCTGAGATTCTCGCTGTCACACAATGTAACACAACGCCTGGACATTTCCATATCATCACTTCATGTACGCTCCGAGGATTTGTATAGATACAATTTCACAAACCAGGCAACCGGACAACATCCACAAACACACCGTCTGCAGGAAAATAATCTGGAGAGTCAGAAATTAAAACAAGAGTGGCTAGTAAAAATAGAAACAAAAGCAACATGAATTTAATTCTGTAACTTAAAAAAATAAGAAGGGAATAAAATCAACATGAATATAATTCCGTAACGTCAAATAATAAGAAAGAAATAAAGTCAACATGAATTTAATTCTGTAACTTCCAATGATAAGAAATAAATAAAATCAACATGAATTTAATTCTGTAACTTCCAATAATAAGAAAGAAATAACTTCAACATGAATTTAATTCTGTAACTTCCAATAATAAGAAAGAAATAACATCAACATGAATTTAATTCTGTAACTTCCAATAATAAGAAAGAAATAACATCAACATGAATTTAATTCTGTAACTTCCAATAATAAGAAAGAAATAACATCAACATGAATTTAATTCTGTAACTTACAAGGATAATAAATAAATAAAATCAACATGAATTTAATTCTGTTCCTTCCAATAATGAGAATAAAGTCAACATGAATTTCATTCTGTAACTTCCAAAAATAAGAAAGAAATAAAATCAACATGTATTTAACTCTGTAACTTCCAATAATAAGAAAGAAGTGAAGTCATCATGAATTGAAATCTTTAACTTCAAAAAATAAGAAAGAAAAAAAGTCAACATGAATTTAATTATTTAACTTTAAAAAAAAAAAAAGAAGGAAATAAAATCAACATGAAATTAATTCTGTAACTTCCAATAATAAGAAAGAAAGAAAGTCAACATTAATTTAATTCTGTAACCTCTGATATTTTCTTTTACAATCCTGGAGAGTAACAGAAAAAGATTAAATTAACATTTTGGAAATCAACATTTATTTCAAATACCATTATGAAAAATAAAAATTACACATTTACTCAATAATAAAGCTGTTGAATATAATGTGTAAAAGATTTGGAGCGCATGATATGTACACATTGCAGTCTCAGATATACAGTATGGGGGGGGGGGGGGGGGTGCATACCTACTATACCTACTACTATAGAATACCTACTTTACCTACATAATCTAAATTTCATTTTCTAATTTATATTTAATTGTTTCTTGAATCTTTGCCAGTTAGAGTACAAAAATTCCTGGTTCTGTTTATCTACTTTTTTTTCTGTACCCTGGAAAATAATTTGTTTGTAAAATCAGCTGAGATTCTGCTGTCACACAATGTAACACAACACCCGGACATTTCCATATCATCACTTCATGCACGCTCCGAGGATTTGTATAGATACAATTTCACAAACCAAGCAACCGGACAACATCCACAAACACACCGTCTGCAGGAAAATAATCTGTAGAGTCAGAGAATAAAACTAGAATGGAAATTAATAAATATTTTTCATTAAGAAATGTGATTAATTATTTGAAATTCAGCAAGAAAATGTACACTTCTGGTGAAGTAGAATATTGTGCTAATAAAACATTCTCATTGTATTGCATTTCATTTTTTTGGGGGGCAGGGAAATTCTCTCTGTGATTTTATCAGGTTCATCATAAGAAAGAAATTAAATTAACATGAGTTTAACTCTGGCATTTCAAATAACAGGAAAAAAAGCTAAAATGAACATGAATATAATTCTGTAAATTCCAATATTAAGAAACAAATTAATATAACCTGAAAATAATTCTGTAACTTCCAAAATTAAGAAAGAAATAAAGTCAACATTAATGTAACTATGTAACTTTAAATATTAAGAAAAAGCTAAAATCAACATGGATAAAATTCTGAAACTTCCAATAGTAAAAATAGAAACATAGGCAACATGAATTTCATTCTATAACTTCAAATATTAAGAAAAAGCTAAAAAAAATCAATATTAATCTAATTCTGTAACATCAAATAATAAGAAAAAGCTAAAATCAACATGAATATAATTCTTTAACTTCCGATATTAAAAAAAATAAAAATAAAATCAATAATTCAGTAACTTCACATATTAAGAAAAATCTAAAATCAACATGGATGCAACTCTGTAACTTACAATTATAAAAAAGAAACAAAACCAACATTAATTTAATTCTGTAACTTCAAATATTAAGAAAAAGCTAAAATCAACATGGATAAAATTCTGAAACTTCCAATAGTAAAAATAGAAACATAGGCAACATGAATTTCATTCTATAGCTTCAAATATTAAGAAAAAGCTAAAAAAAATCAATATTAATCTAATTCTGTAACATCAAATAATAAGAAAAAGCTAAAATCAACATGAATATAATTCTTTAACTTCCGATATTAAAAAAAATAAAAATAAAATCAATAATTCAGTAACTTCACATATTAAGAAAAATCTAAAATCAACATGGATGCAATTCTGTAACTTACAATTATAAAAAAAGAAACAAAATCAACATTAATTTAATTCTGTAACTTCAAATATTAAGAAAAAGCTAAAATCAACATGGATAAAATTCTGAAAGTTCCAATAGTAAAAATAGAAACATAGGCAACATAAATTTCATTCTATAGCTTCAAATATTAAGAAAAAGATAAAAGAAAACAATATTAATCTAATTCTGTAACATCAAATAATAAGAAAAAGCTAAAATCAACATGAATATAATTCTTTAACTTCCGATATTAAAAAAAAATAAAAATAAAACCAATAATTAAGTAACTTCACATATTAAGAAAAATCTAAAATCAACATGGATGCAATTCTGAAACTTACAATTATAAAAAAAGAAACAAAATCAACATTAATTTAATTATGTAACTTCAAATATTAAGAAAAAGCTAAAATCAACATGGATAAAATTCTGAAACTTCCAATAGTAAAAATAGAAACATAAAATAGAAACATAGGCAACATGAATTTCATTCTATAGCTTCAAATATTAAGAAAAAGCTAAAAAAAAAATATTAATCTAATTCTGTAACATCAAATAATAAGAAAAAGCTAAAATCAACATCAATATAATTCTTTAACTTCTGATAGTAAAAAAAAAAAAAAAAAAAAAATCAATAATTCAGTAACTTCACATATTAAGAAAAATCGAAAATCAACATGGATGCAATTCTGTAACTTACAATTATAAAAAAAGAAACAAAATCAACATTAATTTAATTCTGTAACTTCAAATATTAAGAGAAAGCTAAAATCAACATGGAAAAAATTCTGAAACTTCCAATAGTAAAAATAGAAACATAGGCAACATGAATTTCATTCTATAACTTCAAATATTAAGAAAAAGCTAAAAAAAAACAATATTAATCTAATTCTGTAACATCAAATAATAAGAAAAAGCTAAAATCAACATGAATATAATTCTTTAACTTCCGATAATAAAAAAAATAAAAATAAAATCAATAATTCAGTAAATTCACATATTAAGAAAAATCTAAAATCAACATGGATGCAATTCTGAAACTTACAATTATAAAAAAAGAAACAAAATCAACATTAATTTAATTATGTAACTTCAAATATTAAGAAAAAGCTAAAATCAACATGCATAAAATTCTGAAACTTCCAATAGTAAAAATAGAAACATAAAATAGAAACATAGGCAACATGAATTTCATTCTATAATTCAAATATTAAGAAAAAGCTAAAAAAACAATATGAATCTAATTCTGTAACATCAAATAATAAGAAAAAGCTAAAATCAACATGAATATAATTCTTTAACTTCCGATAGTAAAAAAAAAAAAAAAAAAATCAATAATTCAGTAACTTCACATATTAAGAAAAATCTAAAATCAACATGGATGCAATTCTGTAACTTACAATTATAAAAAAGAAACAAAATCAACATTAATTTAATTCTGTAGCTTCAAATTTTAAGAGAAAGCTAAAAAGAAAAAAAATAACAATATTAATTCAATTCTGTAGCTTCACGTAATTAGAAACAGCTAAGATCAACATTAGCATAATTCTGTAACTTCCAATAGTAAAAAAAAATAAAATAAAATCAACATTATTAAATTCGGTAACTTTAAATATAAGAAAAGGCTAATATCTACATGAATATAATTCTGCAGTGTCCAACAGTAAAAAGGAAAGAAAATTAACAGGAATTTAATACTATAACTGCAATGTAACTTCCAATGATAAGAAAGAAATCAAATAAACATGAATTAAATTATGTAACTTCCAATAATAAAAAAAGAAATAAAATCAACATGAATTTAGTTCTGTAACTTCTGAGTTTTTTTTTAGAATATTGGATATTCACAGAAAAATGTAAATTAAAATTTTGAAAATGAATTTTTTTTTTCAAATTACCCTATTTTTATTTATTTATATATTTTATTTTTATATATATATTTTTATATATATTTTTTTCTATTTTGTTTCCAGTAAAGTGTGAATCAAATTTCTTGCTTATCAGCACTATTTCTTTTGTTTTCTATTAAAGTTAAAATTCTTGCTTATGTTTATCTACTTTTTTTTTGTACCCAGAAAAATCAATAAACCCCCAATAAAAATGACCACCCAATTATTCCATATGTGTTTGTCTTAATGTGTCAGAATGTTTTTGTTATTTTTGAACAGTTTGATAATAAAATAAATTCTGCTACAACTCCTTTGCGCTAAATAAAAAAAGGATAAAAAAAAAGGTTAAAAAAAAAAAAGGATAAAAAAAAAAAAGGATAAAAAAAAAATAGAAATGCCTAAGCACAAGTTTGCAACTTTGACATGTGTTAATAAATCTGTACATATCATCACAACTGCTTTTGTGCATCCAAGTGGATTATACCACGTTTTTTTTTTTTATGCAAAATGCACTAAAAAAGATGCACAGCTCGGAGCCCCGCCTTTAGGTTCAGAGATCAGGGAAAGTGGAGCTAAAGCAGAACTTTATTCAGTTTATTTTTTCCCATCTGTGCCACATTGTGGAGATTTCCTGTCACTTCCTGTCACATAACCAAAGCAGGAAGTGAGAGGAAATGTCACCAGGATAACACAATCCCTGGGTGTCAACGGAACTTGTGTCCTCGTTGGAGGATTCACTTCCATTCTCGGGAATAGCACTCACTCAAGGTGAATCTCCCTAACTGAGACAGCAATAAAAACCTGACAGGGGGTCTAATCCTTCTTCACTCCATCCAACACTAAAGAGAAAAACATTGCCTTTAGTTATTCTTTAAAAGCCCTGACCATTATATATTTTCTGAGATCCTGGAAAATAAAATGGTGGTAGTTGCATTTTTTACCTTTTTTTCTGATTTTATTGTGCACAAACTCAATCACTCACTGCCCCCTTTATTAGGTCCCCCTTGCTAGTAGCGGGTTGTGCCTCCTTTATTAGGTCCCCCTTGCTAGTAGCGGGTTGGGCCCCTTTATTAGGTCCTCCTTGCTAGTAGCGGGTTGTGCCTCCTTTATTAGGTCCCCCTTGCTAGTAGCGGGTTGGGCCCCTTTATTAGGTCCTCCTTGCTAGTAGTGGGTTGGGCCCCCTTTATTAGATCCCCCTTGCTAGTAGCAGGTTGGGCCCCCTTTATTAGATCCCCCTTGCTAGTAGCGGGTTGGGCCCCTTTATTAGGTCCTCCTTGCTAGTAGTGGGTTGGGCCCCCTTTATTAGATCCCCCTTGCTAGTAGCGGGTTGGGCCCCTTTATTAGGTCCTCCTTGCTAGTAGTGGGTTGGGCCCCCTTTATTAGATCCCCCTTGCTAGTAGTGGGTTGGGCCCCTTTATTAGGTCCTCCTTGCTAGTAGCGGGTTGGGCCCCTTTATTAGGTCCTCCTTGCTAGTAGCGGGTTGGGCCCCCTTTATTAGGTCCCCCTTGCTAGTAGCGGGTTGGGCCCCCTTTATTAGGTCCCCCTTGCTAGTAGCGGGTTGGACCCCCTTTATTAGGTCCTCCTTGCTAGTAGTGGGTTGGACCCCCTTTATTAGGTGCACCTTGCTAGTAGCGGATTGGGCCCCCTTTAGTAGATCCACTTTCTAGTAGCGGGTTTGGACCCCTTTTTTAGGTCCTCCTTGCTAGTAGAGGTTGTACCTCCTTTATTAGGTCACCCTTGCTAGTAGTGGGTTGGATCCCCTTTATTAGGTCCCCCACTGTTGTAGAGGTTGGACCCTTTTATTCGGTCCCTCTTGCTAGTAGCAGGTTGGACCCCCTTTATTAGGTCGCCCAGTGTGATCTTCTGCTGCTGTAGCCCATCTGCTTCAAGGTTGGATGTGCTGTGTGTTCAGAGATGGTATTCTAATCTGCATACCTTGGGTGTAACGAGGGGTTATTTTAGTTCCTGTTGCCTTTCTATCATCTGAAACCAGTCTGTCCATTCTCCTCTGACCTCAGCAAGGTATTTTCCTCCACACAACTTCCGCTCACTGGATATTTTCTCTTTTTCCCACCATTCTCTGTAATCCCAAAAGATGGTTGTGTGTGAAAATCCCAGAAATACTCAGACCAGCCTGTCTGCCACCAACAACCATGCCACGTTCAAAGTCACTTCAATCACCTTTCTTCCTCATTCTGATTTTTGGTGTGAACTTCAGCAAGTCGTCTTCGCCACGTCTAGATGCCTAAATGCATTGAGTTGCTGCCATGTGATTGGCTGGTTATCAATTTGGGTTACTAAGCAATGGAACAGGTGGCTGGTGAGTGTATTACCCAATGTTATGGTCAAACCTAAAAGGTGAGATCTTGCCAAGTGAATAGGTACCCAACATGTCAGGCCTACAAATTGCTAATTTGGCACCTAATAACCATATCTTTTCTGCAAACTGCCCCCATAACTTTCTTATATGCACCATATGGGGTATCTTCCTTATGGGAATTATTCTTTTTTGTGGGCACATTTGTTATAGATCCACTCTGGGGGAGTTTACATTGAATTTCCATTTTTTTGCTCCACACCATTCCACGGAGAGTGAGCGAAGCCTTACGGTAATTGTCCGTAGACTGCATCATCCTGATGAAGTCACATCGGGCTCTTGTATAGTGCGGTCCTCGTGTTCCAGGGCAATGTGTTGTCTGATAGATGGTCGGAGCAAAGTGACCGTGTCCTGCAGATGTCACAGCAGAACATTCCCGGCCTTTGCCTGGGACCAGATACCCCTGGGGTGCAGGAGGTGTGGAAAATATGAAGTGACATCATCAGGAAATTTGATGTGTTGTGGCTCAGCCTTGCAGATGGCCTGGGCCACCGTCATGCCCCACAGTTAGATGTAAGTAGGCACGGCTTACTTGCCACAGGAAAAAGAGCATGACTGGGTCCAGATCTGAACCTTGCTCTTCCCATTGTGCAGCCTGAGATGCTGCGCAGCTCCCTCTCTGATCTCTTAAGCCTCGTACAGTCGATGCGATTGTTGGCCAACAGAGCGTCAGACTTTTGTCCGAAGGGCGTGTGCCGGGAACTTGTCTTGCATACAAACGGCACATAATTGTCGGCCAACAAACACGAATGTAGTGATGTGCTACGTGGAATTTCAGCTCTTGAGCGCCACCCTTTGTGTACCTTCTGCTAATGTCATGTTTGGTGAGCATTGATTCAGAGTTTGTACTTTGGACTTCTGAGTGACAGACTTGTGTACACACGATACAAAAATCTGACAACAGACCATTGTCCGCCGAAAATTTACTAGCCTGCCATCCAACATTTCTTGGCCGAAAGTTGGAAAACAATTGTCTGATGGAGCATACTAATGGTGGGATTTTAGGCCAACAGTCTGATAAAAAAACATTTTTCTTAGTTTCTGTTATAAAATTTTGCTAACAGGGTAATTTTCCTCCTTCACTGAAGGGCACTGATAGGCGGCACTGATGAGGCCACACTGATGAAGTGGCACTTGTGGCCACTGATGAGTACTGATGGGCCATAATAGGCGGCACTGATGAGGCCACACTGATGAAGTGGCACTTGTGGCCACTGATGAGTACTGATGGGCCATGATACGCGGCACTGATAGGTGGCATGGATAGGTGTCACTGATGAGCACTGATAGGCATCGCTGATGGGCACTTATAGGCATCAGGAAGTGGCACTGATAGACAGCACTGATAGATGACACTGATTGGCACTGATAGTTGGCACTAATAGGCAGCACTGATAGGTGACACTGACAAGGAGGAACTGATGGGCACATATTGGCAGCACTCATAGGAACTGATTGGCTGCACTGATGGGCACTGTTAGAATCAGGACATTGATAATCAGTGCCTGTATAATAATAATAATTATTCATCTGCACCTTGTGAACTCTCAATACCCAGCAGAACTAATGTTGAGCGTTGTATCTTGGTATGTGTTTTTGAAGACCTCTTTGAAATTTCCAGTGGATTAGCCGGGACACACATTGGTGCTTTCTTGGCCACTTGCCCAGGTGAGCTGCATACATTGATTCCAACTTACGTGTTTTGTCTGCTGATACTCTTAGCCCTTGTACACATGGTCGGACATTCTGATGGACAATGTCCGATAGGACCATGTTGTCGGATAATCCGACAGTGTGTGGGCTCCAACGGACTGTTTCCGTCGGAGTATCCGACGGACCAAGTTTTCCAGCTGGGCTATAAAATTGACTTTGTCCGATCATGTGTAGAGAATTCCGATCGGACAAAGTGCCACGCATGTTTGGATCAAATTCCTAGACCAAAGCTATTGGCTACTAGCCTGAACGTAGTCCCGTCCTAACGAAATAACGTCATCACGTTAAGTACGATCGGGTTTTCTGACTTTGTCCGACTGTGTGTATGTAACAGTTTCGGACAAAATCCGTCGGATTTGGTTGTCGGAATGTCCGACCCGTGTGTACAAGAGCTTAGATGTACTCCACTTTTGTTTTGTTCTCTTATAAATAATAGGGTAAGTCTGAAATCTCAGGAATGCTCAACAACATCAAGTCTGGACCTTTCTTTAATAAATAGGCTCCGTAGAGGGAAAAAAATCAAGTAGAACTTCAGCATGGAGACAGTTAAATATATATTTTGTGTCTTCAGCTCCTGAGTAGTGCAGAACTATTATCCATGTCGTTATGGAAACCAGTAACCAAACCTTGAAGACTTTTTGCATCCCTCAAACCACATTTATGGGCTTGCTGTCCATCAGCTGCCTCAGAACTATATGAAGCCTCCACCATGGATAACATGACCATATCTACAGCCAGTGCAACCATTGTGACCATTTCAATTCTAGAATTTATAACGGGAGAAATTTTCAATGTGGGCATCCTCGTGGTCAGCTCCGAAAACCTAAAAAGAGGAAAGAATGTGGCTGAATTAATCTACTTTTTCATGGGCTTTGCCAACATGTTAATCCAGGCTGTGCTGACCATCCTGAATCTGTTCAATATCAACTGGCCAGTTTTGTTTAATAAGAGGGAAGTTTATGTGACACTTTACACACTTTTTTGGGGTCTGATGCAGTACAGCTCTTGGCTCACAGCCTGGCTTTGTTTCCATTATTGTATCACAATAGCCAACACCAACCATCCAGTTTTAGTGAGGCTGAAAAGAGTTCTCTCTTCGTTTTGGCTGCATGTTTTTGTAATATCCATACTGCCATTTTTACTAAGTCTTGTGCGTATTTGGTTTGTTTCTATGGCCTTACATGTGCAATGCCCGGGTCTTTGTACATGGGTGTCTACGTTTAGTGCGGCCCATGTGCTGAGCCCAGCTTACACTACAGTAAACCTTCTTGTCACTCATATTCTACCCTTTTCCCTATCCTTTCTCTCTACTGGAATCACAGCATCTTCTCTGATCAAACACATGTGGAGAATGAAGCAGAAGTCCTCTGGAATGTGCCCACCTAACCTACAGGTGGTTACCAATGCTACAAAAACCATGATCCTGTTCCTTACTCTCTCTGTAAGCTTCCATTTATCTGAGCTCCTGCTGTTTTTCATGACCAAGCTCAACATTTCCCCAATCCTAAGCATGACAAGCTGGTTGGTGGTCATGTCTTATCCAACAGCCCAGGCTGCCATCATTATCCAGGCCAATTCCAAGATGAAGACATGGTTTCTAGGAACGTTTTGTACCCAGACATTGGTGAATAAAACCTAAAGAAGAGGAACATCTTTGAACTTTGGTCTAAATTCATAAATAAACACAAAGCTTGTCATTTCTAGTTCTTAAATTTCTAATTGTATGGACTTTATGACCTTCAGTCAACAATAACTACTGCTATTACCTTACTCCATCTAGAATAGCGTCCTTTGATTCCCACTCCACAAATATCTGTTGGCGATGTAAATCGGAAACCGGAACCTTACTCCACATCCTATGGGCTTGCCCTAATATAAAACAGTACTGGTCTGATGTTTTCCATCTCATTTACTTAATTTCCAATCACACTGTGCCCCAGACCCCTGCATTGGCTATACTCAATTTGACCACTGAGCAACTTCCTCACAACATGAGATGTATCACCACGCATATACTACTTGCTGCCAGGCTCAATATCACTAGACACTGGAGATCGGACACTCCCCTCACTGTAGCACAAGTTACGGATATAGTGGCTCTACATTATAGCTACGAGTCCGTGTTGTCATTGGGTAGTGGTCAGACCTCTAAAGCCACTGCAAATTGGCAACCCTGGATAGAGTGGACCTCAGCAGTGACCAGCACTCTACGTTGTTAACCTTTGGACCAAGTCATGATTTCTTGACCGAGCAGTACTAGATACCATTCTATGTTTGTTCCTCTGATTACCCTCCTTACCAATATCTCTTCAATAATAACACTCATAAGTCTAAAGACGCCTGAGGCGGGACCCCCAACGGTGTGGCACTAATGATCCCCTATGGGGTGCTACACTGGTGGGATTTCCATTTACAATTTCTCGGGACCTCCTAGTTACCCTTTTTTATTTCTCTTTTTTTTTTATGTATTTTTGAATTGTACTATTTACTGGTGTATACATGTAATAGTTCTGGACATTTAAACCATTGTACATGTTTTGTATTGACGTCGCTGTTCGACGTACAATGTTAATTGTACTTGTAACTCTCTGTAATACTCAATAAAGAATATAAAGTTGAAAAAAAAAAAAAAACAATAACTACTGCTGTTTTTCATGACCAAGCTCAACATCTCCGCAATCCTAAGCATGACAAGCTGGTTGGTGGTCATGTCTTATCCAACAGCCCAGGCTGCCATCATTATCCAGGCCAATTCCAAGATGAAGACATGGTTCCTAGGAACGTTTTGTACCTGGGCATTGGTGAATAAAACCTAAAGAAGAGGAACATTTTTTAACTTTGGTCTAAATTCAGAAATAAACACAAAGCTTCTCATTTCTAGTTCTTAAGTTTCTAATTGTATGGACTTTATGACCTTCAGTCAACAATAACTACTGTACACAAAACTTCCAGAATGAACATATCTTAAGCTAATGCAACCATTGCAAAGTTATCCATTCTATAATTTATAATAGGATGAACTTGAAATGTTGTTATCCTCATGGCCAGCTTTTAACACATGGAGACAGTGTATCATTTTTTCAATGACCAAGTTCAAAACCTCCCATATCATAAGAGTAACATACTAGTTGGTGGCCATGTCTTTCCCAACAGCCCAGGCCACCGTCATTGTCCAGGCCAGTTCAAAGATGAAGAGAAGGTTCCTGGGAAGGTTCTGTGCCTGAAAACAAGACAATGAATAAAACCTGAAGAAGAGGAACATTTTTGATACTTTGGTCTAAAATCAAAAATAAACAAAAAGTTGTTGATTTCTAGTTTCTAAGTTTTGAATTGTATGGACTTCCAAGAGAAGTATGGGATTCAAAAAAACAAACATTCATACTCACCTAGGTGATCGTTCCAATGCTGCATCTGTCCACTGCTGGCTCTAAGCCCTTGTACACACGGTCGGAGATTCCGACAACCAAATCCGTCGGATTTTGTCCGTCGAATTTTGACCGAAACTGTTGCATGCACACGGTCGGACAAAGTTGTCGAAAAATCCGATCTTTCAGAACGTGATGACGTAATTTAGTTACGATGGGACTACGGTCAGGCTAGTAGCCAAAAGCTTTGATGTAGGAATTTGATCTGAGCATGCGTGGCACTTTGTCCGATCGGAATTCTCTACACATGATCGGAGTATGTCCTATCGAACCAGTTTGTCGGAAAATATTTCCAGCAAGTTGGAAAATTTGGTCCGACAGATATTCCGACGGAAACAGTCCGATGCAGACCACACACAGTCGGAATATCCGACAAAACGGTCCGATAGGACACATTCCGACGGAATCTCCGACCGTGTGTACAAGGGCTAAGACAGAGAACTGAGCGATTAATGACCACTGATTGCTCAGTTCTCTGTCTTCAGCAAGCAGACCATGATGACAATCAATCACTGGCTTTCTGCTCTGCCCCTTCAGTGCTCACTGGAGTGCCGGGAGGGACAGTGGCCAGCTCCTGCGCTCAGCTCTCAGCAGCTTGCTGAGAGGTTGAAATACCTGCTAGTCAGAAATGTGGGTGGATCCCAACTTAAAAGTCCGGTTCTCTCCAGAGCCTGGACCAGCTCAGTGATGTCAGCCAACAGCGGACTTTACCCCCGGGGGGAGATGATCATCCTTGTCCCCAGTCTTCTCTTGGATTTAAGGTTAGGCGCTACCATTGGGCCGCATTGTAAGTTACACACCTTTTTTTTGAGAGATTTCTCTCCATCTAAAGGATATCCTATATATTCATAGATATTTTTGATTTAATTTCAGAGCATTTACTCCTGGTGATTGGTATGAGCCATGAAACGTGCGTCGAGTTACATGAGTTACATCGAATTGATGCTTTGACAAGTTTGGCTCACCATGAGCAATCGATTTATATTCATTGTATTTATATGAATGGATGAGTGTTTTCATGTAATTGTCCTCCTGATTATGTTTTACCTTACTCTGTTTAATAAAGATGTATTTTTAAAAGTGTATTATAGTAAATGATGTCCTTTTAGATTGACACTCTCTATGGTTTGACCTGCCTCATTCAAAGTCCCAATTTTCCTTTATTTTTCAGCTGCTTGAACCATTAGAGATGTGTCTGAATATGGATAATATTTTACTTTTATTGCTCCTACTTTAATATAATGTGTGTTTGTTAAGCCATCGAATTGTGTTTTTATCAGTTCTTTGGTCACTTCTACATGTATTTATTATATCCCATGTTATCTCCTTCTGTTGTCATTTGTATAATCTCTACATTTATATTTGTAAGATTTCATGGCCCTGATGAAGGGGGGTGTGGTTTGGCCCCTTGAAATGCGTTGGCCTTTCATGTGATCTTACTAATAACCAATAAAGCAATTTGGACTCTCTAATCAATTGGTCTGGTGCTCCTCCTGTTTGTCAATCAATTTGAGGTGTTTTAATAGCTTTCTGCCTTCCCACTGGAAAATATCATCCTCTCTACTTGTCTTGGTGTCACTAAGACAGGAAATAATAGGAAATCCAAAATGGTGGCCATCCTGACCTGTACGATTAAGCCTCAATCGGAGGAGTTCTCTACAGATGGAGAACAGGAGCTGAAGCCATCTTTTACTCATCTCATTCACATTTATGCAACAGGGAGACGGCTTCTGTCTGCAGATGGCCACCATTTTGTTGAAGTCTACTAGAGCCTGGCAAGCCAATCCAGTCTGCCTTGCATCGATCGGTCTCTTTCACAAGCTGATCTGGCTGACACAGGTTTGGGGGGGCATTTGAGCAGTAATATTTTCACTGTCTTTGGCTACATAAGGAAATCCAAAATGTTACAGCTGGCACCACAATTGCAATAGAGGGGAACGTTTCCAATGGGTCACCTGCTCTGGTGGCAACTTTCTCTTCTGGGAGGGTTAATCTCACTATGTGCTGTGTCTCTAGAATAGAAATCATAGGTAAACCTTATCAATGAACAGTGGCAGCTGGTGCTCCAGCTGGGAGGGGGGCAGCAAACAAACCACCGACCCTCACCCCCCCATGCCCCCCGGGTGGTACTTACGAGGTCGGGCTCCGATGAGGACGGCCATCTCCCATATCTCCCCGTACATCATCTCTGGCTTGTGTGTGCTCGCAGTGATGCAAAGTGAGATCAGTCCAATGACAATGGGCATCTTCCCGATCTCCCTGTACATCCTCTCCCAGTACCAGCCAATACGGTCGCTTCTCTTCTCAGCCATTCGGATGTCAGGACCTGCTTCCTGATTGGCCGGGAGGAGAAGCAGGAAGACAATAGCGAATATTAATTTGCTATTGTCACGCAAATGAGTGGGTTTGGTGCTCTGCGCCCCAAGCCCACCCTTTTTTTAAGCCAATTCGAGCCTCAGACTCTGATCATGCGCTTTGAAAAAAAAAAAAACATAGAAATCCATGTGTTTGGCGCCCAAATGGAGCAGCCACCACTGTCAATGAAAAATTATTGAAACATCATTAAAAAAACGGTGGGGGTTTTAATATGATCAGTGCTAAAAATTGTTTCCAAATCCTAAACCAGTTACAGGAAACCAGATGAAAACAGTTATCCGCCCCATAAAAAGGAAACTCCAGTGCCGGTGTTTGATATTGGTGGGTTTCTTTTGGAGTAAAACATCTCTGTCCCTGTAGAGGGCTGGCCAAGAGGACATCATACTTATTGGCAAGTGTGCCAAAGTCAGGAAACTTTTGTTTGTTAGTGAGGTGCGTTGCCCTTCCATGTGCACCTTACTGCAAAGTCTGGTTATAGATTGGGGTGGTTGCCATTTTTTTGGTAGAGGATTTGGCATGGGGAGACATTGGATGCCCTCAGCAGCCATTGTACTCTTGCTGAGTGTCCATTGTGTCCCTGTGCCTTTAAGGAAGAGTGGGCCCCCTCCAGGCAAACCTGCACATCATGTATCCACTGCTATATGTTCTCTAACTTGGAGTTAGGACTGCAGTATACAGAGGAGCCTTTGAAACGTTTGCATGTTTTTTTTTTCTTTAGTAAAAGGCGAAAGATTTATTCGATCTGAAGAGAAACCAGAGTATATATAGATATTTTTATCACTAGAGGGGTCACCAGCCGGAGGAAGGAGGTCCTGATTCCTCTATATAGATCTTTTTTCACTAGAGGGGTCACCAGCAGGAGGAAGGAGGTCCTGATTCCTCTATATAGATCTTTATATCACTAGAGGGGTCACCAGCAGGAGGAAGGAGGTCCTGATTCCTCTATATAGATCTTTATATCACTAGAGGGGTCACCGGCAGGAGGAAGGAGGTCCTGATTCCTCTATATAGATCTTTATATCACTAGAGGGATCACCGGCAGGAGGAAGGAGGTCCCAATTCCTCTATATAGATCTTTATATCACTAGAGGGGTCACCGGCAGGAGGAAGGAGGTCCTGATTCCTCTATATAGATCTTTATATCACTAGAGGGGTCACCGGCAGGAGGAAGGAGGTCCCGATTCCTCTATATAGATCTTTATATCACTAGAGGGGTCACCGGCAGGAGGAAGGAGGTCCTGATTCCTCTATATAGATCTTTATATCACTAGAGGGGTCACCGGCAGGAGGAAGGAGGTCCCGATTCCTCTATATAGATCTTTATATCACTAGAGGGGTCACCAGCAGGAGGAAGGAGGTCCTGATTCCTCTATATAGATCTTTATATCTCTAGAGGGGTTTACCGGCAGGAGGAAGGAGGTCCTGATTCCTCTATATAGATCTTTATATCTCTAGAGGGGTCACCGGCAGGGGGAAGGAGGTCCTGATTCCTCTATATAGATCTTTATATCACTAGAGGGATCACCGGCAGGAGGAAGGAGGTCCCAATTCCTCTATATAGATCTTTATATCACTAGAGGGGTCACCGGCAGGAGGAAGGAGGTCCTGATTCCTCTATATAGATCTTTATATCACTAGAGGGGTCACCGGCAGGAGGAAGGAGGTCCTGATTCCTCTATATAGATCTTTATATCTCTAGAGGGGTTTACCGGCAGGAGGAAGGAGGTCCTGATTCCTCTATATAGATCTTTATATCTCTAGAGGGGTCACCGGCAGGGGGAAGGAGGTCCTGATTCCTCTATATAGATCTTTATATCACTAGAGGGGTCACCGGCAGGAGGAAGGAGGTCCTGATTCCTCTATATAGATCTTTATATCACTAGAGGGATCACCGGCAGGAGGAAGGAGGTCCCAATTCCTCTATATAGATCTTTATATCACTAGAGGGGTCACCGGCAGGAGGAAGGAGGTCCTGATTCCTCTATATAGATCTTTATATCACTAGAGGGGTCACCGGCAGGAGGAAGGAGGTCCTGATTCCTCTATATAGATCTTTATATCACTAGAGGGGTCACCGGCAGGAGGAAGGAGGTCCTGATTCCTCTATATAGATCTTTATATCTCTAGAGGGGTTTACCGGCAGGAGGAAGGATGTCCTGATTCCTCTATATAGATCTTTATATCTCTAGAGGGGTCACCGGCAGGGGGAAGGAGGTCCTGATTCCTCTATATAGATCTTTATATCACTAGAGGGATCACCGGCAGGAGGAAGGAGGTCCCAATTCCTCTATATAGATCTTTATATCACTAGAGGGGTCACCGGCAGGAGGAAGGAGGTCCTGATTCCTCTATATAGATCTTTATATCACTAGAGGGGTCACCGGCAGGAGGAAGGAGGTCCTGATTCCTCTATATAGATCTTTATATCTCTAGAGAGGTCACCGGCAGGGGGAAGGAGGTCCTGATTCCTCTATATAGATCTTTATATCACTAGAGGGATCACCGGCAGGGGGAAGGAGGTCCTGATTCCTCTATATAGATCTTTATATCTCTAGAGGGGTAACCCATTTTATCTAACCATGGCTTCTACACCTTTAAATATCAGTCAAAGTTCCTCCGTCTAATAAATACAATTTTTTCCCTCCATGTTTGACCACAAATAGTAAAAAACACAGAACAATGCATTCCTTCCAGACCATGGAGCTGTCTGGAGGGGGTTAACCCATAAGACAGGTTGGAAGACCCCCCACTGTGCAATAGAATCAAAGGAGAAATAATTCAGTATTCCAAGGTTCATGACAGAGTGTAATAAACTCTATGTAGCAAAAATAACTGTGACATTTTCTGTGAGGGGGACTGACACTTGGGGACTCCATTCCAATATCCTCTTCCACTGCTCTTCTGTTATTTCCCCCAAATCCTCTTCCCACTTGCTTTTATTTTTGGCCAGTCTTTCCCCAGTGAAAGTTTTGCTACATATCTGTTCATATATCTCAGATATCAAACCCTTGGAAGATCCTGTTTTGACTATTTTTTAGATAAGGGGGGCTTTACACCATTCCACTGCTTGAGTCTTGAAATAACCATGGAAAAGGGTGTCTAATTTGAAGGTATCGGTAGAATGAATGCTTTGGAATACCATTCTCACTCCTTAACTCTGCAAATGACTTCAACATGCTCCCCCCATATAATTGGACAAGTCTTCCAATACCACACACCCCCCATTCCTTTATTTTACCCATTGGGATCAAGTCTGGGAGGTATTTGTTTTCCCAAATCGGGGTGTATTCTGTTGGCCCCCTATATCCTATTACTATGTAGTGCACTACTCCCTTGGGAGCTGCTGAACTGTTCATTTTCTCACTGGCTATCCCGGACATTCAGGGCTACCCTTACTTCTGACATGTCGGGTTCCATGCTTACAATAACACAAACTCACTGTATTGTAAGTAGATGTTAGAACAAGTTTACTGAAAGGTATTGAGTATAAACACAAGGATAAGGATGAATACAAAATTGAAGCAAACAAATATAAATGATATTAACTCGATGGTTACCTGGATTGCCCCTGCAGGCGTGTCTCCATGTGGAACTAATGCTCAGGTGATTCAATCTCATCACTGGGCACCTTCCCACTTCCAGTACACTGTGCAGACACTAAAGATCTGTAATCTCACACACACAGTATTTAAACAGGATGATAGGCAGCATAATTACTCAATACTTCCCCCTACAGTTTATAGCAAGTAAAAATAACACTGTAAGGCCTTACAGTAACAGATAAAGTCTTGTGTCTTCTTTTCTTCAGCTAGCCTTTTATACTGCAGTATTTATAATCCGCAGGATTTCCAACCAGTAAAGTCGTGTAAAACAGTATGAAACAGTAACTTCAATTGTGCAAAGTATTTGTGAAATCCTTCCCTGGGAATGTACCTCCAGTGGCAATTACTTGGTAATGAAATCAGCTTGAGGCCTATGTACGTGTAACACTATTGAACTGAACTGTTCCATGGGACTATCGGTCCCAGCAACACTATGCAATCGGTCTAAGTGTGTGTGAAATGCGGTACAAAACTTCTGGGCAACAGCCCTCTCACCACACCAGGTCCAGACAGATGGATGCCTCCCCTCCTTTGGTTCCCAGTCCTGCCACAGTCAGCTCCGTCACGCTGCACGGCTCCACACAATGACTGGGACCTCCATCTGTCTCCGTGAGATGTCTCTGGATCCTCCCCGATCCGACCACACCGCTGCTCCAGCAGGCTGTAGTGTGGACTCTCTCCGGTGGCTTCTAATGTTGCTCTGCACCAAGCAGACCACAGCTCTCTGGAACACCTCCTCACAGATTCTTGTAGGCAGGCCATGCGTCCAGAAGAGAGAGAAGATGGCCGTGCTGGCCCTTTTATTACCTGCCCAGCATGCAGTTCAGTCACTCAGTGTTCATGGGTAAGATGAGTGGGCATTATGGGTAGGTGAGTCCTTTTCTCAACAAAAAATGATTAAGTCACTTCCTGTTGGGCTTTCCCAATGCTCTTGAAATGAGAAATAAACAATGTCCATTTTATGTTTATACCACTAGAGGGAGCGGAATACCAATTTATAGCATTGTCCATAGTTTAACATTGTATGGCAAAAATGCCAGCGCTACACAATTTTAACTACCTGTCAAACTTTTGTGATTCATTTTAATGTGGGGCTCCCCAGGAGGAGAGAGTCTGCTTCCAGGGCTTCAACCAAGCTACCATGCAGGTCTCCCTGCAACATCATTCATTCACTTTTATTCCCCTCCCCCAATATACCACATCCCCTCAGATGCTGCAACTGGGCGGCTACAAAACAACTGCAGGGGTGTGGAACTGCCATCCCTCCCTCTTTTATTGGTAACTGCAGTATCTGTAGGCCTATACGAGGCTGACCCCTCTTCCAGATGAATTCCCTAAACAATGTTTCAATTTTCTTTGACTGCCAGCACTCTTTCTGTTTCAACCATTCCATTCTGATCCAAACTGGGGAATTACATAGCTGATACAGCAGTTGCGGCATCCAAATCATTTAAATCAAATTGATTCGTCCAGCCACTGACAGGGGGAGGTGGCTCCAGATATCACACTTATGTGTAAATCTAAGCAGGAGAGGAACAAGATTATCATCAATGTACTAGTTTGGGTCCCTTGTTAGCCATATTCCTAGGTACTTAATCCTATCTACCAACCTCAATTGCACAACCAAAGGTGGCAGAGACTTTATTGGATCTATAGGCATCAGGGAGGATTTCTCCCAGTTTATTACCAGGCCTGAAAACTGCCCAAAGTCCTCCACAATCTTCATGGCTGCCACTAAGGATGAGCCTGTATCACCAAGGAAAAATCTAAAAATGATAGCTTGTGAACTCATATTTACAGACGGAATCTGCAAGTTCAAATCCACCCTCCTGATATTGATACTTGTAGATCTATTGGGGATAAACCCAGATTAATCTGGGTGTATAAGGTTTTGTATATATTTATTCACCCTGACTGCCAGCACTCTTGCCAGTATTTTGGCATCAGAACATAGAAATGATATTGGTCTATAGGATGAGGTGTCCATTTGATCTTTCCCCTCCTATGGTAGGACTACTATTGTGGCCTCTGACATTGAGGAGGGCATTCCCTACCTGCCACCTCCCCCAACATCCTCAATAGTTCTGGGAGCAACACCTCCCCATACCACCTATAAATCTCTGTAGGAAGACCATCTGGTCCAGGAGACTTCTGATTGGCCATCCCAGCCACTGCGCATTGCAATTCCTCTAAAGTTATGGGGGCCTCTAGTTCCTCTTTTTTCCTGCTCTGAAAGGACTGGTACCTCAATCCCCCCAAAAAAGCGGGCCATTTCTCCAACCTCTTCTCCCAACCTAGATTTATATAAATTTGCGTAATACTGTCTGAATGAGTCCATAATATCAGGGGTCCGAGAGGAAATTTCTCCACCTGGCATCCTAATCGCCGCAATTGCTGATGAGGAGTTGTTGGTTTTCACCAACCGGGCAAGCATGCGACCTGCACTCTCCCCCTCAGCAAAAGCACTTTGACTGTGAAAAAGGCGTGTGTTCTCTGCCTTTCTAGTAACAACGTTTTTATATTTCTGTTGACTTTTAAGCCACCTCCCTTGTTTTTTTTGGGGGGTTGGATCTTCCACATATTGTTTTTCTGTCTCCACAACTTCACTTCCAATACTCTCCTCCCATTCCCTGGACCTCTTCTTGAAGGGGTTGTAAAGGTAAATGTTTTTTCACCTTAATGCATTCTATGCATTAAGGTGAAAAAACATCTGACAGTGCCGGCGCCCCCAGCACCCCCCCCCCCCCCGTTTTACTTACCTCACCCCTCGAATGTCCCGCGCTCGTCCCCCGACGTCCTTTCCACCGTTCAGCCTGGCCGCTGATTGGCTGGAGTGGATGGATGGAAAGCAGCGCAGCCATTGGCTCGCGCTGCTGTCAATCACATCCACTGACGCGGATCGCCGGGGGCGGGGCCGCGTGATACAGCGAGCGGCTATAGCCGCCGGCTGTATCACGGGAGCGGGAGCGCGCCCGCAGATGCTTCTCACCATGCGAGGGAGCTCGCATGAACGTGAGAAGCATCTGCGGGAGGAAGCCGAGACAGCCTCCGAGGAACCCCAGAAGAGCATTTTATTTTATAGCAGTTATTGTAAATAAATAAAAAATTCACTTTACAATCCCTTTAATCCTCGCGACCTGCTGTATTATTAGCCCTCTGAGGAACACCTTCAGGGTATCCCTCACTATCCCAGCTCTGTCAATGTTACAAATTCTTTTAATTTTAATGTTACCTCAGTTGGTTGCTCCATAGCTCGCGCTGACGAGTAGGATCAGGAACAGCTGGTAACTGTGGAGAGAGATGAGAGTTGGCAATTAGCCAACAGCTGAGCAGCCAGCCCAGAGAAGGAAGGGCTAAGCCAGTCCAGACACTTCCAAAAGCAGGCGTAGCACGGAAGTGTCCTCTGATATTATACATTAATGTTGTGGCGCTTTAAAGTAATTATATACTGTCCTAAAGCGCGAACATTATACAAAATTTGCTAAACATCCCACATCAGAAAAAAAGTTTCTTGAAGCAAAACAGTCTGAACATCGGGGAGAGAGAAAAAAAAAAGAGAAAAAACAGATACTTCCAGCAGAGCACAGCAATCAATGCTATTGAACGATTCAGCCAGACATCAAAGACATAAAGCTTCCCTGCAGTACAGGCTCCTGACCTTTTCTCCTGGAACAGGTAGCCTGCTTTTAATTATGATAATGCCACTCCCCGGAAGCTTGAACCCCGATTACTCACACTTGTATGTCACCTGAATCCCCAGTATGACATCACTGGTGACCTCCAAGCGTGCGCTCACCGCCTGCCTTCACCAGCTCGTGTGTTGCTCCTCAGTTTCAGTTTCACAGAGCCATTCGGAGGTATCCCCCAGCTCCTCTCCCATCCCACCACACCGCTAGGAGAAGCCTGTCAGCCAAACAGGGGCAGGACGGCCGGCAATCACCGCTCCACGAGCCACACAGCCCCGACCGCAGCCGCTCCAGTGATATCCGCTCCGCTCCGCTGCACCGGGGGGGAGACAGAGGAGAGACACCCACATCCTCCTCTCACATCTCACTCTCCCGCATCTCACATCCGGTCACCAGCAGCTCTAGGCTTTAGTTTTTATGGTGTTAAAATAACCCATTCCGGCCAATCAAACCTCTCAGGATCACCTCATTGAATCCTGATTGGATGTGAGTTCAATTTCAATTGGCCATAGTGCTTAAACATTAGACTCTCTGGTGCCTCTGTGTCTGCCTTAAAACAGTTAGCCCTCTTTGATCTCAATATAATCAATTCTTAAATTAGCATATCCAAGACCAAGTGGAGACACAATGTCTGATAGGGTCATCTCTTCTAACAATAGGGTGACGTAGTTATCAACTGACCACTGAAGACATCAAACAACTTTTGAGAGGCAGTGAAAAGAAATAAGCTGAGCCATATAATATTATAATATTAAGTACACACGTTCCTATAATATATATATATATATATATATATATATATACATACCTTTATATGTATACATACATACACACATAACACAGAGCATGGTAATTTAATTAGAAAGTCCTCACAATGGTTCCCTTGAAGCTCCTTGATATAAATATGAAATGCAAAAAATCTCCACCACACCCTCTCCCACTCCCTCCTCCTTCCCATCTCCGATTCCTTTCTCCTTCCCTCTCCCATTCCCTCCTCCTTCCCCTCTCCCATTCCCTTCTCCTTCCCCTCTCCAATTCCCTTCTCCTTCCCCTCTCCCATTCCCTTCTCCTTCCCTCTCCCATTCCCTAATCCTTCCCCTCTCCCATTCCCTTCTCCTTCCCTCTCCCATTCCCTAATCCTTCCCCTCTCCCACTCCCTCCTCCTTCCCCTCTCCCCTTCCCTTCTCCTTCCCTCTCCCATTCCCTAATCCTTCCCCTCTCCCATTCCCTTCTCCTTCCCCTCTCCTATTCCCTAATCCTTCCCCTCTCCCACTCCCTCCTCCTTCCCCTCTCCTATTCCCGCCCCTCTCCCATTCCCAAATTCTTCCCTAATTCCCTAATCATAGCACTGAGTGTATATAATAGTCATAGTACTGAGTGTATATAATAATCATAGTACTGAGTGTATATAATAGTCATAGTACTGAGTGTATATAATAGTCATAGTACTGAGTGTATATAATAGTCATAGTACTGAGTGTATATAATAGTCATAGTACTGAGTGTATATAATAGTCATAGTGCTGAGTGTATATAATAGTCATAGTACTGAGTGTAAATAATAGTCATAGTACTGAGTGTATATAATAGTCATAGTACTGAGTGTATATAATAGTCATAGTGCTGAGTGTATATAATAATCATAGTGCTGAGTGTATATAATAATCATAGTGCTGAGTGTATATAATAGTCATAGTGCTGAGTGTATATAATAATCATAGTACTGAGTGTATATAATAGTCATAGTGCTGAGTGTATATAATAATCATAGTGCTGAGTGTATATAATAGTCATAGTGCTGAGTGTATATAATAGTCATAGTGCTGAGTGTATATAATAGTCATAGTGCTGAGTGTATATAATAATCATAGTGCTGAGTGTATATAATAGTCATAGTGCTGAGTGTATATAATAATCATAGTACTGAGTGTATATAATAGTCATAGTGCTGAGTGTATATAATAGTCATAGTGCTGAGTGTATATAATAGTCATAGTACTGAGTGTATATAATAGTCATAGTGCTGAGTGTATATAATAGTCATAGTACTGAGTGTATATAATAGTCATAGTACTGAGTGTATATAATAGTCATAGTGCTGAGTGTATATAATAGTCATAGTACTGAGTGTAAATAATAGTCATAGTACTGAGTGTATATAATAGTCATAGTACTGAGTGTATATAATAGTCATAGTGCTGAGTGTATATAATAATCATAGTGCTGAGTGTATATAATAATCATAGTGCTGAGTGTATATAATAGTCATAGTGCTGAGTGTATATAATAATCATAGTACTGAGTGTATATAATAGTCATAGTGCTGAGTGTATATAATAATCATAGTGCTGAGTGTATATAATAGTCATAGTGCTGAGTGTATATAATAATCATAGTGCTGAGTGTATATAATAGTCATAGTGCTGAGTGTATATAATAATCATAGTGCTGAGTGTATATAATAGTCATAGTGCTGAGTGTATATAATAGTCATAGTGCTGAGTGTATATAATAGTCATAGTACTGAGTGTATATAATAGTCATAGTGCTGAGTGTATATAATAGTCATAGTACTGAGTGTATATAATAGTCATAGTACTGAGTGTATATAATAGTCATAGTGCTGAGTGTATATAATAGTCATAGTGCTGAGTGTATATAATAATCATAGTGCTGAGTGTATATAATAGTCATAGTGCTGAGTGTATATAATAATCATAGTACTGAGTGTATATAATAATCATAGTACTGAGTGTATATAATAGTCATAGTACTGAGTGTATATAATAGTCATAGTGCTGAGTGTATATAATAGTCATAGTACTGAGTGTATATAATAGTCATAGTACTGAGTGTATATAATAGTCATAGTGCTGAGTGTATATAATAGTCATAGTGCTGAGTGTATATAATAGTCATAGTACTGAGTGTATATAATAGTCATAGTACTGAGTGTATATAATAGTCATAGTGCTGAGTGTATATAATAGTCAATAAGAGACATAAAGCTACCAGTCCTGAAGTGGTTAGCTATTTCAGTAAAATGAGTCAGAGATGGTATTACACGGGTTGTTCTGTACTTTAGATGTCGGCATTGCAATGAAATCCATCACATTTATGCAAAGTCAGTCATGAGACGGATCTCTGAAGGCTTTTTCCATAATTCCAACTCTAAATATATCATTCTGTCTGCTATCACTGGACGTGTCCTGTCATCTCTGTCCGGAGATCACACCAAACCTCAGCATGATGTCTCCGCTCTTCTTATCCATGTTAGTCTCTTCAGTCTTGGGACTCGGCTTGGCAATCCCTTCTTACACTTGTATTGTGATGGGTAACCTGGACATCATCAGAAAGAAAGGGAAGTTGAGTCCCACCGATGTGATCTTCCTGGCTAAGGGGATTGTGAATCTTCTCCTCCAGTGTGTGATGAGTATACAGGGAATGATCTTTGTCTTTTCTCTGGAAATCTTTAATATTAAACAAGTATTTGTATTTCTGAACACTTCAGGTTACTTCTTAGCCTATTACAATTTCTGGTTGACCTTCTGGCTCTCGGCTCATTACTGTACCACCATCACCAATCTCAGCTATGGGTTCTTCATCTGGATAAAGAGAATTGTGTCCAATTTCCTGAGTCACCTTCTATTCCTGACAGCACTTGGGATGTTCATTGTGAGTGTCCCGGGCTTCTGGGCTGTCAATGCAGAAAGTCTTATCCAGTCTTCCGTGAACAGTACAAAAGCCTCTGTTATCAGTTTAGATAAAGTGTTTTCCTATCATGTGCCTGCAACCACCGTAGGCGTCATCCTTCCATTCTGCCTTAGTCTTCTGTGCCTGGTCCTCACTTCCTCCTTTCTGCTCAGACACGTCTGGAGGGTGAAGAATAACGACTCTGGATCAACACGTCCAAATCTTCAGGCTCATGTCACTGCACTGAGGACAATCTTCTTCCTACTTCTGATGTTCACATTCTTCTGCGTGTCTCAAGTGATTTATTTTCTTCCACGTTCCTCACTGTCAATAGTTTTTTGGAATTTACAATTATTATCTCCATCGGTGGAGGCCGCCGTCATCTTCCAGGCCAGCAACAAGCTGAGAAGGACCATTGTGAGAAGATTCTGGACCAGAAGCTGGAAGAACACAGAGACTTAACATGTGGAGAACGCTTAGCTTGAGACTCTAAATATATACTATAAACATTTGGTGTGATAGAGATCAATGTAAAATGTTTCCTAAGTCATAGCATTTTGTTTTGTATGGAGTGTGGAAGGGTTATATCTCCTCTCATATTTTAATAGCTGTCTGTGTTCCTTACTTGGGTCTTTCACCTTCTCGGTTTGTCCCGGTTAGAGATGGGCTGCACACTCCCCTGTTCGGTTCACAGCAGAACTCCCGAACAGGGGAAAAGTTTGACCCCCAACCGCAAACTGCATTGAAATCTATGGGAGCAAAACATGAGAAATCAAAAGTCCCCATTTTGAAGGTATATATGCAAATAACTGTCCATAAAAAGGGGTGTGGGGGGTCTGGGTACTGCCCTGGGGGACAAGTATCAATGCAATAAAATAAAAAAGGAGCAGTGATTTAATGATGCTTAAAGTGAAACAATAAAAATTAAAAACTCCTTTAAATATCATGCCTGGGGGGGTCTCCTTAGTGTGCCTGCAAAGTGGTGCATTTGTACCATGTATAGAACCTGCTACAGACAAAACTGGCATGTATAAAGAAAGTTGAAGGAATAGTACCCCATCATTGGTGTCAGTGGGAGGAATAGTGCCCCATCATTGGTGTCAGTGGGAAGAACAGTGCCCCATCATTGGTATCAATGGGAGGAATAGTGACCCATCATTAGTATCAGTGGGGGGAATAGTGCCCCATCATTGGTATCAGTGGGAGGAACAGTGCCCCATCATTGGTATCAGTGGGAGGAATAGTGGCCCATCATTGATATCAGTGGGAGGAATGGTGCCCCATCATTGGTATCAGTGGGAGGAATAGTGGCCCATCATTGGTATCAGTGGGAGGAATAGTGTCCCATCATTGGTGTCAGTGGGAGGAATAGTGCCCCATCATTGGTGTCAGTGGGAGGAATAGTGCCCCACCCATCATTGGAGCACAGGTGTGTCAGGTGGAAGGTGTATCTGGAGCTCCTCGGTGTGAGAGGGGAGTGGTGGTGAAATCTCTCCCAGCTCTCCTGGCCCCTTTCTGGGGAAACCATGGAGGCCAGCAGGGCCTCTCCTGCTGGAAGTTCGCAGCCATCTTCTGGGCCATCGGGTGACATGCCTTCCTGTGGACAAGCCGATCTCTCTGCCCCTGGAGAGGACGAAGGCTCGCAAGCCATTCGGAAGCAAGTGGTGGCTGGGATAAAGGTCCTGAATAGGGAGAGGGATAAGCTGTACAAGCTACGAGCAGAGCTGCAGTGTCTGAGAAGGCAACGTGAGGGCTTACACAGCTCAGGAGATCCAATTAGCTAAAGTCCGTGTGGACCACCAGGAGACCATTGTGGCCATGATGGAAGGTAGAGATGGGCCCTTCAAGGAGAAATTTTGAAACAGTAGGAGGGTTGGAAGGATGATATAGATGGAGGTGGAGGAGGAGACCCCCATTTCCGCCCCCCTGCCCCCCCAGGGAGAGGTAAGCAGCCCCATGCCTTCCCAGGACTCTGGAGGCATGCTGAGGACCATACAGGTAATGGAGTCTCCTATGCGGGGGGAATCAGTTGGTATTTAATGAGGAGGACATTACAGATGATGTACCTGATAAAGTAAAGCCAGTGAAGCCCCATGTTGTGGACAAGACTGTGTTTGTGCCTTTCACAGATGCTGACAATGCGCCTGATGACAGTCAGACTGCTAATCCTGTGTGCAGCCATGTTGTGCCTGCTGATGCTGCAATGCAGCAAGACTTACATGTAAAAAGTGTAATTTCTGTGGATGAACTACAGGTGTCAGCAGAGCCCATTAACCCTTCTTTAGCAGAGTCCAAAGCTGTTTGCCCTACTGCTGCTGAGGACTCCACAGCGCAGCATTAGGAGACAGCTGGTACTGCAGCAGCAACTATGACCATTCCTGATGGGAGAGTGAACGTTTCTGTGACTGATAACAATCACCCCAGCACCAGTGTGATGGACAATCGTCCGACTGCGGATTATGCTAATCCAGTTCAGACAGTTGATAATGCTAATAATGTACAGACCAATGTGACTTCAGTGTGGAGCCTTGGCCCTGATAAACCTACATTTGCTCAGGTGGTACGCTCTGCTCCTGGTAGCTCCGCTCCCAAGTGGGATTTTTCCCCACAGCCACCCCGGGATCTGGTCTTGGGTCTCTGGCTTCTGCTGGGAGTCCCAGACATAATGTAGTGTTTCTGAAATGGGAAGGTGGTGCAGTCCCTCCAGCGCGGCGTGCTGTGGTGGATCTCATTTTAGAAATGGGTTTTGGGGCAAATGACTTGTATGCCTTTATACATGTGTCTGGGACGAGGGATTATACGGTTAGCTTCACCAGGCCAGAGGGTCTTGACCTGTTCTGGGAGCGATATGAGGCTCGGTGCAGGTCAAGACCTGAATGGGAAGGTCTAGCCCCAGTTGCGATCTCTCAGAGGTCAACTGTTAAAAAAATCACCATCATTCTGACCAATGAGAGCGTCCCCGCTGGGCATTTAGAGGTTTGGTTGCGGAACTATGGGGAGGTTTTGATTAAGCCCAGCAAAATCCTCGATGAGCGTAACATCTGGACTGGGGGTTGGTCAGTAACAGTCAGGTTGGCCAGGGATGGGAATGTTGTCCGTCACCTGCCCTCCTCGGCTTTTATAGGGAGGGATAGGATCACTATTTTCTACCCTGGTCAGCTGAAGCTGTGTCACCGCTGTGGATAAAAGGGGCATTTGAGCTCCTCCTGTTCAGCATTGATATGTTCAGTGTGTCGGGGTCAGGGTCACATGGTCAAGGACTGCACCGATATGATCAGGTGCAACCTGTGCCAGCGCCTTGGCCATCCCTACAGCAAATGTCCTGAAGCCTGGCACAATATGGAGAAGGAGGTGATGGATGACTTGTCAGGGCTGGACAGGATGGAGGGTGAGGCTCCTGGTGTTCCATCCTCCTCTGCGGTGATCTTCCTCTGTGGTGACTGACTCCCCTGGTCCTGCTCAGGATCCCTCTCCAGTTCCTGTGGCCACCCCTCCTGTGTCTGTAAGTATTCCTTCTGTATCTGTCTCTGTGTCCACCCAGCCTACTGTATCCTCTCCTCTTGTGTCAGAACCTTCCAAGTCTGTGCCCCCGTGTCAGTTACCCCCCCCCCCCCCCCCCCCTCTAAGTCTGTCTCAAAGGGAACACCACCCCCACCAGGAGTGGTAGCAGGTACTAAAAAGGTTGCTTCTTCCTCTGTAAAGGAGTCTTCTGTGAAGACTCCAAAGAAAAAAAAACAGAGATGATGGCATCTCTGAAGCTGACCTGCAGTACCTGGAGGAGAGAAGGAAGGTTGGGAAGCGGAAGCAGGTGGTGAGGACGGAACAGGCTCCAGTGCCTGTCTCCAACCATCGTAGGTCCTCTGAATGGTATGTTTCTTCATCTGGAGCTTCTTCGGAATGAAGTTCCGATTCTGAAATGGAGTTTGAGGCGGCCTCAAGAAAGAGAGAGGCTTCTGGTGATGAGCAGCAGAGGGGAGCTAAGAAGCAATCCACCCAATAACCCAAATGGCGGTTCCCCCTCCGTTAAAAGCGGTGACAATAAATGTCGCCAGCATTAAGTCAGTAAGAGCTCGTTCCATGGCCTTCTTTTTGTTCAGCCAATTAAACTCTGAAATTTTATTTTTGCAAGAGACTAGGCTCACCTCCTTGGCAGATATTCATATGGCCAAGAGAGAGTGGAGGTATGGTCCATCTTACTGGTCTCTTGCGGCCGAGCCTTACGGCGGTGTGGCGGTGTTGTTTAAAACCGGTATGGTAAATGTCCGGCGGGTTATTGAGGTGGAGATTGGGAGATGTATGGTCTTAGACGTCCTTGTGGGGGGGCAGGACCTGCGCCTAATTAATGTTTATGGGCCTCACACAAAGTGGGACAGGAAATGCCTTTTTACAAGGATCAAGCCATTTCTTTTTACATCCCGGCAAGTGGTCTTTGGAGGTGACTTTAATACAGTAACTAGGCCCAAGGACAGGAAGGACTTCAAGGACAGGCTGGGATATGATAGCGTTTTTTTAAATAGTATGGTTAGGGATGCTGGTCTTGTGGATGTGCACATTAAGCACCTCCCGGATGACACCGAATTCACCTTTCATCGAGGTAGTAGTCAGAGTAGGATGGATAGTTTTTTTTTTGAAGGAGACCTCTGCTTTCTTGCCCCCAGTGGTGCAGGCAGTAGAGTTCTCTGATCACTGTATGCTATCTGTGGTCCTGAATGCTTCAGACGCCCCTCAGAGGGGCAAGGGCATCTGGAGATTGAATTCGACTCTACTCAAGGAAGAACATGTTAGACAATCCTTTGAGGAATTCTTTCAGGCTCAGGTGACCATCCTGGACTTTTGTAGCAGCAAGGCTGAGTGGTGGGAGCTGACCAAAAAGAGGATCGCTGGATTCTACAGGGGCCTAGCCAATAGAAAGCAGTTTAATAAATACATGACCTACCAACCTTTACCGAGGAAGCTGGATATTCTTGTCTCGAGAGGAGGAGATCCTGGGGCAATCTCCGTAGTGAAACTCCTCCTCAGGAAGTGTCAATATGACCGGCATGCCTCTTTGGTTCTGGAGAGGGACTATGGGAAATACCACTCGCCTGACCCTTACCAGAACTGCAAACACGGTGTAGCTGTTAAAACGGTTGTTGGCCTTAAGGACAGTACAGGTTCCTTGGCAAAGTCCAGGTCAAGAATCCTGGAGGTCGTGAGGTCCTTTTATGTTGACCTTCTTGGGAGGAAAGAGCTTGACTGTGACAAGGTGGACAGCTTTTTGGACTCTACTCCAGGTCTAAATGGTGGAGATGTTCCATTGATGAATTTGACAGAGGAGATCACAGTTGAAGAGGTGATGAGGGCGATTGATCAGCTTGCCATCAAAAAGTCACCTGGACCGGATGGCTTGACGGCTGAGTTTTACAATGCTTTTAAGTCTATTCTGGCCCCACATTTGGTAGAGGTTTTTAACAGTTGCCTTGCTGAGGGGGTGCTTTCCCCTTCCATGAGGCACTCGGCTGTGATTCTTCTTTCAAAGGGTAAAGATCCTTCGATGATTGAGAATTGGCGGCCCATCAGCCTTCTTAATGTCGATAGAAAGATACTGGCAAAGATTATTTTCTGGCGCCTATCGTCAGTAGCAGAGTCTTTGCTTTCTCGCCATCAGCACTGTTCGGTCTAGGGTAGAAGCACCTTCACAGCGGTTTTAGCTGTCCGGGAGGCCTTGGAGCGGTGCAGGGCTGCAGGCTGGGGAAAGTATTTGCTGACGTTGGATCAGGCAAAGGCTTTTGATCGTGTTAACCATGAGTACCTGTGGTTGCTCCTTAGTAAGTCTGCCGGGTGGTTTTGTGGATTGGTTAAAAGTCTTGTATAAGGGGGCAGAAAGCTTTCCTCTTGTTAATGGTAGGGTTGGGCGGTCCTTTGAGGTTGGCTCCGGGGTGCGCCAGGGTTGTCCTCTGAGTCCCCTGCTCTATGTGTTTGCAATCGACCCCTTCATCAGGAGGCTAGAGAGCGGCGTGTTGTGTGGGGTACCAGTGGGGCTCCCGGGCTATGTGGGGTATCTCCGCGAACATCAGAGGGAGAGCAACAATTCCGGCTCCAGGCCTTCTGTGTAACTCTAAACTGGAGAGGTTTTTAGGTGCCGTAGTTTGGCGCAGTTCTATGAGCGTGGGACATGCCCGGTCTGTTTTACTCGACATAACATCATCTTTTATGTTTAAGCAAATACTGTGTGAGATAAAAAAAAAAAATGGAACACCCACTATTTTATTCTTTAGGGCCTATAAAATATAATGTTTGGGGGTTCTAAGTCATTTTCTATCAAAAAATAAATAAAAATGCAGACTTTTTACATATATGTGAGAAGTCTCAGGACTGGCCCGGAGCTGAAGTGGTTAATGTGCACCCCATTAGAGATGTGTCTGAATATTATATATATAATATTATATATATAATATTTTACTTTTATTGCTCCTACTTTAATATAATGCGTGTTTGTTAAGCCATCAAGTTGTGTTTTTATCAGTTCTTTGGTCACTTCTACATGTATTTATTATATCCCATGTTATCTCCTTCTGTTGTCATTTGTATAATCTCTACATTTATATTTGTAAGATTTTGTGGCCTTGATGAAGGGGGATGTGGTTTGGCCCTTCGAAATGCGTTGGCCGTTCATGTGATCTTACTAATAACCAATAAAGCAATTTGGACTCTCTAATCAATCGGTCTGGTTGCTCCTCCTGTTTGTCGATCAATTTGAGGTGTTTTAATTGCTTTCTGCCTCCCCACTGGAAAATGTCATCCTCTCTACTTGTCTTGGTGTCACTGAGACAGGAAATAATAGGAAATCCAAAATGGTGGCCATCCTGACCTGTACGATTAAGCCTCAATCGGAGGAGTTCTCTACAGGTGGAGAACAGGAGCTGAAGCCATCTTTTACTCATCTCATTCACATTTATGCAACAGGGAGACGGCTTCTGTCTGCAGATGGCCACCATTTTGTTGAAGTCTACTAGAGCCTGGCAAGCCAATCCAGTCTGCCTTGCATCGATCGGTCTCTTTCACAAGCTGATCTGGCTGACACAGGTTTGGGGAGGCATTTGAGCAGTAATATTTTCACTGTCTTTGGCTACATAAGGAAATCCAAAATGTTACAGCTGGCACCACAATTGCAATAGAGGGGAACATTTCCAATGGGTCACCTGCTCTGGTGGCAACTTTCTCTTCTGGGAGGGTTAATCTCACTATGTGCTGTGTCTCTAGAATAGAAATCATAGGTAAACCTTATCAATGAACAGTGGCAGCTGGTGCTCCAGCTGGGAGGGGGGCAACAAACAAACCACCAACCCCCACCCCTCCATGCCCCCCCGGGTGGTACTTACGAGGTCGGGCTCAGATGAGGACGGCCATCTCCCGTATCTCCCCGTACATCATCTCTGGCTTGTGTGTGTTCGCAGTGATGCAAAGAGAGATCACTCCAATGACAATGGGCATCTACCAGATCTCCCCGTACATCCTCCCCTGGTACCAGCCAATACGGTCACTTCTCCTCTCAGCCAATCGGATGTCAGGACCTGCTCCCTGATTGGCCGGGAGGAGAAGCAGGAAGACAATAGTGAATATTAATTTGCCATTGTCACACAAACAAACGGGCTCGGTGCTCTGCGCCCCAAACCCACACTTTTTTTAAGCCAATTGGAGGCTCAGACTCTGATCATGTGCTTCAAAAAAAAAACCCCCATAGAAATCCATGTGTTTGGTGCCCAAATGGAGCAGCTGCCACTGTCAATGAAACATCATTAAAAAAACGGTGGGGGTTTGAATATGGACAGTGCTAAAAATTGTTTCCAAATCCTAAACCAGTTCCAGGAAACCGGATGAAAATAGTTATCCGCCCCATAGAAAGGAAACTCCAGTGCCGGTGTTTGATATTGGTGGGTTTCTATTGAACATTTCTATTCTATTGTAAAACATCTCTGTTCCTCTAGAGGGCTGGCCAAGAGGACGTCATACTTATTGACAATTGTGCCAAAGTCAGGAAACTTTTGTTTGTTCGTGAAGTGCGTTGCCCTTCCATGTGCACCTTACTGTGTTATGTTAAGTCTGGTTATAGATTGGGGTGGTTTCCATTTTTTTTGGCACAGGATTTGGCATGGGGAGACATTGGATGCCCTCAGCTGCCATTGTACTCTTGCTGGGTGTCCATTGTGTCCCTGTGCCTTTAAGGAAGAGTGAGCCCCCTCCAGGCAAGTCTGCACCTCATTTATCCACTGCTATATATTCTCTAACAAATTTTTTTAATGTGCGTTGCCTTTCTATGTACACCTAACTGCAGAGACTAGTTAAAAAATCTGATTGGTGGTGTGGGTGGATGATAACATATTGTCAGCACCACGTCCCTACAGAGAAAGGTTTGAGAAGAGGCTGATTGGAAATGGTGTGGAGTCCCCCCAAAAATGCATACCTGACCCTTATCCGAGCATGTAACCTGGCCGGCTGCTGTAAAAGAAGGGGGCAAGAGAGAACACCCCCCCTCCTGAACCATACCAGGCCACATGCCCTCAACAGGGGAAGGGTGCTTTGGGGTAGCCCCCCAAAGCACCTTGTCCCCATGTTGATGGGGACAAGGGCCTCATCCCCACAACCCTTGCCCGGTGCTTGTAAGGGTCTATGGGCAGGGGGCTTATCGGAATCTGGAAGCCCCCTTTAACAATCTTGCCCCCCTGTTTGAAATGGTAATGGGTACATTGCACCCCTAGCATTTCACAAAAAAGTGTCAAAATGTTAAAAAACCACAAGACACATCTTGGGACAATTCCTTTATTAAAAACAAAAAACAAAAAAAAATGTCCCACAAAGTCAATTCATCTTCTTCTCTTGCTCCGCCGATGCACCCACCTTAATGACCATCCTCTCGGGTGACAGTTCTTTTATAACTGAGGGCAGGGCCACACAGTAAAGTACACGGGGTGACCCCGTCCCCTTCTGACACACAGGGATTTCCCAATGGCTTCCACATGGTGTCGGGGGGGGGGGGGGAGGAAGGAGGCTTTGATTCCTCTATAATAAACCTTAATATCACTCAAGGGGTCACCAGCAGGAGGAAGGAGGTCCTGATTCCTTTATATAGATCTTTATATCACTAGAGGGGTCACCAGCAGGAGGAAGGAGGTCCCGATTCCTCTATATAGATCTTTATATCACTAGAGGGATCACCAGCAGGAGGAAGGAGGTCCTGATTCCTCTATATAGATCTTTTTTCACTAGAGGGATCACCGGAAGGAGGAAGGAGGTCCTGATTGCTCTATATAGATCTTTATATCACTAGAGGGGTCACCAGCAGGAGGAAGGAGGTCCCGATTCCTCTATATAGATCTTTATATCACTAGAGGGATCACCAGCAGGAGGAAGGAGGTCCTGATTCCTCTATATAGATCTTTATATCACTAGAGGGATCACCGGAAGGAGGAAGGAGGTCCTAATTCCTCTATATAGATCTTTATATCACTAGAGGGGTCACCAGCAGGAGGAAGGAAGTCCCGATTCCTCTATATAGATCTTTTTTCACTAGAGGGATCACCGGCAGGAGGAAGGAGGTCCTGATTCCTCTATATAGATCTTTATATCACTAGAGGGGTCACCAGCAGGAGGAAGGAGGTCCTGATTCCTCTATATAGACCTTTATATCACTAGAGGGGTCACCAGCAGGAGGAAGAAGGTCCTGATTCCTCTATATAGATCTTTATATCACTAGAGGGGTCACCAGCAGGAGGAAGGAGGTCCTGATTTCTCTATATAGATCTTTATATCACTAGAGGTGTCACCAGCAGGAGGAAGGAGGTCCCGATTCCTCTATATAGATCTTTATATCACTAGAGGGGTCACCAGCAGGAGGAAGGAGGTCCTGATTCCTCTATATAGATCTTTATATCACTAGAGGGGTCACCAGCAGGAGGAAGGAGGTCCTGATTTCTCTATATAGATCTTTATATCACTAGAGGTGTCACCAGCGGGAGGAAGGAGGTCCTGATTCCTCTATATAGATCTTTATATCACTAGAGGGGTCACCGGCAGGAGGAAGGAGGTCCTGATTCCTCTATATAGATCTTTATATAACTAGAGGGATCACCAGCAGGAGGAAGGAGGTCCTGATTCCTCTATATAGATCTTTATATAACTAGAGGGGTCACCGGCACGAGGAAGGAGGTCCTGATTCCTCTTTATAGATCTTTATATCACTAGAGGGGTCACCGGCAGGAGGAAGGAGGTCCCGATTCCTCTTTATAGATCTTTATATCACTAGAGGGGTCACCGGAAGGAGGAAGGAGGTCCAGATTCCTCTATATAGATCTTTATATCACTAGAGGGGTCACCAGCCAGAGGAAGGAGGTCCCGATTCCTCTATATAGATCTTTTTTCACTAGAGGGGTCACCAGCAAGAGGAAGGTGGTCCCGATTCCTCTATATAGATATTTTTATCACTAGAGGGGTCACCAGCAGGAGGAAGGAGGTCCTGATTCCTCTATATAGATCTTTATATCACTAGAGGGATCACCGGCAGGAGGAAGGAGGTCCTGATTCCTCTATATAGATCTTTATATCACTAGAGGGGTCACCAGCAGGAGGAAGGAGGTCCTGATTCCTCTATATAGATCTTTATATCACTAGAGGGGTCACCAGCCGGAGGAAGGAGGTCCCGATTCCTCTATATAGATCTTTTTTCACTAGAGGGGTCACCAGCAAGAGGAAGGTGGTCCCGATTCCTCTATATAGATATTTTTATCACTAGAGGGGTCACCAGCAGGAGGAAGGAGGTCCCGATTCCTCTATATAGATCTTTATATCACTAGAGGGATCACCGGCAGGAGGAAGGAGGTCCTGATTCCTCTATATAGATCTTTATATCACTAGAGGGATCACCGGCAGGAGGAAGGAGGTCCTGATTCCTCTATATAGATCTTTATATCACTAGAGGGGTCACCGGCAGGAGGAAGGAGGTCCTGATTCCTCTATATAGATCTTTATGACCTCCAACTATCTGGGGAAGGTTTCTATGGTATTACATTCACATTGTCATTGAGGTGAACCATCCATTAGACTTGCTTGTAACTCACTTTCCATGGAGCGCTGGTTTCCTCATTTTATTAACAAAGCAGGAAAGCCGTATCCAGTGTTCCTCATAATTGCACAATGTTCTCAGCAGCCAAACACTTACCACAGAGTTATAGAAAAAAAGATTCCAACCAACTCAAGATTAACCCCATTCATGACGGAGAGTAGAAGAAATTCTAACGCCTAAACACAGCTTTGAAACTTTGGCATGAGTTATTAAATCTGGACATATCATCATCAAATACTTTACTGTGTCCAGGTGCATTATACAGCATTTTTTTTTTTAATATATACCATTTTCTTACAATGGGCTTCTCCCTCCTTTCCTCCTCACCTTATTGTATCTTCTATACCCCTGATACCCAACCTGTGGCCTTTTGGTATATGATGTGCAGCCCTCGGCCCTCAGCAGTCTGTAGTGGTAATATTGATTATGGTAATAGCATTGATCTTTACCAGCCTCATGTAACATGTTTCGGTTATTTATTGTCTTCTGCAGCATCTCCCCAGCCAACAATGTATCAGTGTTGCCAACCGCCCGTGTTTTTTCGGGCAGCCCGTAAAAAATAAACTGGCTATTTTTTCAAGCCCGTAAAAGCCTGTAAGGTAAAAAGCTTGCCAGTAAAAATGTACTCTCAAGCTGTAATTATCTTGACTTAGAACTGCACAAGTGTGGTTCCGAAGCATGCCAAGAGTCTCCGATCATCCAATGATTTTTCTGACACTGCTGATACTTGTACCCATCCACAGCTCGCCTTATTTGACTTCCGCATGGGTGGGGGGAGGAGTTGAGACAGCCTGCAGTAGAGCCGGACGGTCTTCAGCCTAGCAGAGGGTAAGCTAGCTAAGCTGGGCAAAATGCAGTCGTGCCATTGGCAAAAAAGGTTAGATAGATGAAGTGATCATTAAGGGGGGGTACCACATCCCAAAATGTAAATTTTTAAAGAAAAGGGAAGGGAAACTAAAGGGGCTGGAGGGTAACCAACCCCCGGGACTTTTAAACGGTACCCTTGTAGAGGCAAAACAGTCACGTGGCCAAAATGAAATGTATAAAGTTTTATTTTGGAATACAAACAAATGTTAAAAACATTGATAGAAAATATATGAACAGCTAACAGCTGCAACATCCTGAGGAAGCTCAAGAGAGCGAAACATGTTGAAAATTGCAGCATCTTTTTGTATAGATTGGTAACATGTATGGTCATTTCTGATCCTGTACCGGCTCTGTACATCAGTATTTGATATCTGTATTCATATCTTTTCTATCAATGTTTTTAACGTTTGTTTGTATTCCAAAATAAAACTTTATATATTTCATTTTGGGCACGTGACTGTTCTGCCTCTACAAGGGTACCATTTAAAAGTCCCGGGGGTTGGTTACCCTCCAGCCCCTTTAGTTTCCCTTCTCTTTTCTTTAAAAATTGGCTTGTCTTAGTGGGCAGGAGGAGGGGGTTGGGCAGAGGATGGGCTCTGTAGCAGGCTTCTGTACAGTAGATCATTTTTTTTTGTGTGTGAGATCTGCTCTTCTTCTAAAGGGAGGGCGTTTTCTGAGATCTTCCCCAATCTCTATTACACCTCCCTAGAGTCTCTACCCAGTACCTGCAGTGCTCACCAGTCAAGTGCCCAGGCACAGCCTTCTATCCAGCATTACCACCTCATGTATATGGGACACTACAAATCCAAGCATGCCAGGAGAGGGGAGGCAGCAGCAAAATGATCAGGCTGATTTTCAGATGAAAAGTGCTGCTGTATATTCTGTTTGTACAACAGTGTGTCTGTATAGTGTGTGTATACTGTATGGTCATTATATATGTGATTATGTATTGTTCATGATGGTCTTGAGGTGTTTATTTATTCATATATCTTTATAGTAAGCAGTGAGCACATTTGGCATGGAAGCGCTCTAGAGTATTTTTATGTGTTTATAATGGAAAGTCAGAGTGGTGGAGTGATGGGGAGGGGGATGGAAAGAGTAGGGGGGTAGGTAAAGGATGAAGGTATAGACTGTGTGATGGAGACAAATAGATGAAGGGATGGAGCGAGGCATGGAGGGATGGTGCGCGAGACAGAGAAATGGAGTGATGGAGCAAAGGATAGAGCGATGGGGTGAGGGAGTTATGGAAAGATAGAGGGAGAGACAGAATAATAGAGGGATGGAAGTGATGGGGAACAGAGCATGGAGGGATATAGGTCACAAAGATTGTTGCATGGACAGCAGTGGAGGCTGGTGGTCCAATTTTTTTTTGGGGGGGGGGGGGTGCAAACAAACTGAAAAATACTGAATCCCCCCATCAATTGCATCCTCACTGTGCCCATCAAATGCAGCCATTGTGCCCATCAAATGCAGCCATTGTGCTCGTCAAATGCAGCTACTGTGCTCGTCAAATGCAGTCACTTGTGCCTATCAAATGCAGCCACTTGTGCCCAGTAAATGCAGCCACTTGTGACCCAGTATGACCAGTAAATGCAGCCACTTTTGCCCATCAAATTCAGCCAATTATGCCTAGTAAATGCAGCCATCAGTTCACTAACCCCTCTCCCCCCCTCCCCACAATGCACAGGCTGCCACTGATGGACAGTATGATGGAGGGATGGAGCAAGAGATAAAACGATAGTGTGATGGAGTTATGGAAAGACGGAGAGAGGGATAGAGTAACAGATGGATGAAAGTGATGGAGGGTAAAAAGGTAATGGACCGATGGAGACAGGAGGTGATGGAGTGATGGAGACAGGAGGTGATGGAGTGATGGAGACAGGAGATGGAGTGAGGTAGACTGGAGGGGATGGAGTGAGGTAGACTGGAGGGGATGGAGTGATGGGGACAAGAGGGATGAAGTGGGGACAGGAGATGATGGAGTGATGGCGACAGGAGGTGATGGAGTGATGGAGACAGGAGATGATGGAGTGATGGCGACAGGAGATGATGGAGTGAGGTAGACTGGAGGTGATGGAGTGATGGAGACAGGAGGTCATGGAGTGATGGAGACAGGCGATGATGGAGTGAGGTAGACTGGAGGGGATGGAGTGATGGGGACAAGAGGGATGAAGTGGGGACAGGAGATGATGGAGTGATGGCGACAGGAGGTGATGGAGTGATGGAGACAGGAGGTGATGGAGTGATGGAGACAGGAGATGATGGAGTGATGGCGACAGGAGATGATGGAGTGATGGAGACAGGAGGTGATGGAGTGATGGCGACAGGAGGTGATGGAGTGATGGCGACAGGAGATGATGGAGTGAGGTAGACTGGAGGTGATGGAGTGATGGAGACAGGAGGTCATGGAGTGATGGAGACAGGCGATGATGGAGTGAGGTAGACTGGAGGGGATGGAGTGATGGAGACAGGCGGGATGAAGTGGTGACAGGAGGTGATGGAGTGATGGAGACTAGTGATGGAAGAACTTCCGACGGGATGTTTCGCGAACGCGGACCGCGAACGCGGCCAATAGTTCACGAACCAGAACGTTCGCTGCGGGCCCCATTGACTTCAATGGGAGGCGAACTTCGCAAACCTACAGGTTAAATTTGCAGCCACAAAATAATTAATAGCTGTGCAAACATAGTCCCACCACATAGCCAATGACATAACACATGTATGAGGTGAATCTGGGATCGAAAACAACAAGCATTCTTTTTTTATATGGGAAATTGTTGTGACAATTCAGGACTGTGGAGCGCATGAAGGCAATGGAGGAGAGGGAAGGTCAGGGTAGGCAAAGAAGAGGGTGCAGGAGATGATCACCATCAGCGTGACATACAGCAATGACACCTGCACCGTGATATACAGCATTGACACCTGCACCATGATAGAGAGCACTGACATCAGCAGTGTGACATAAAGCACTCACACCAGCACCGTGATATACAGCACTGACAGCAGCACAGTGATAGAGAGCACTGACATCAGCAGCGTAACATAAAGCACTGACACCAGCACCGTGATACACAGCACTGACAGCAGCACCGTGATAGAGTGATCTGACAACAGCACTGTGATAGAGAGCACTGACATCAGCAGTGTGACATAAAGCACTCACACCAGCACTGTGATATACAGCACTGACACCAGCACCATGATAGAGAGCACTGACATCAGCAGCGTGACATAAAGCACTCACACCTGCACCGTGATATACAGCACTGACAGCAGCACTGTGATAGAGAGCACTGACAGCAGCACTGTGATAGAGAGCACTGACATCAGCAGCGTGACATAAAGCACTTACACCAGCACCATGATATACAGCACTGACAGCAGCACCGTGATAGAGAGCACTGACATCAGCAGCGTGACATAAAGCACTCACACCAGCACCATAAGCAGCCCCAGGAGGAAGTCAGCATAGCACAGGGATGGTGGGAGCCCCTCATAATAAGCAGCCCCAGGAGGATGTCAGCACAGCACAGGGATGGTGGGAGCCCCTCATAATAAGCAGCCCCAGGAGTAAGTCAGCACAGCACAGGGATGGTGGGAGCCCCTCATAATGAGCATAGCACAGGGATGGTGGGAGCACCTCAAAATATGCACAGCAGAGGTACAGCCCCAGGAGGAAGTCAGTACAGCACAGAGATGATGGGAGCCCCTCATGATATGCACAGCAGAGGTACAGCCCCAGGAGGATGTCAGCACAGCACAGGGATGGTGGGAGCCCCTCATAATAAGCAGCCCCAGTAGAAATATGACACCGCTCAACCTCTTCAAAGAGTAGGGTATGGGCATATAGTACGGTATGCTTTTTTTGGACACGGAAGTGAGCCAAATTAAGAAAGAAGGTCTCTGTGCTCGATTAAAAAAATTGTTTATAGACATATACATGGTCTACTGATCACATGTGTTGAATTCCTCCGAGATCCATGCCTCATTCATTTTTAGAAATGTGAGGTAGTTAACACTGTCGTGAGCTAGGTGAGTACGCTTATCGGTCATGATCCCCCCTGCTGCGCTGAACGTGCTTTCAGACAGGACACTGGATGAGGGGCAAACCAACAGTTCGATTGCAAATTGGGCAAGCACTGGCCAGAGGTCAAGCCTGCCCACCCAGTAGTCCAGGGGTTCATCACTCCTCAGAGCGTCCACATCGGCCGTTAACCCGATGTAGTCGGACACCTGATGGTCTAGGCGTTCCCTGATGCTGGATCCGGATGACACCTGTCGATGGGTCAGCTGAAAGAATGACCTCATATCCGAAGTCACCAACACATCTTCAAACTGGCCTCTTCTTGCAGGCGCTGTTGGATTGGTACCCGCAAATCCTTCTCTGGGAGTGGGAATTGCTCCTCTGCCAGCGCACGCAAAAGCAGAATGCAGCATTTCTCGAAGCAAGGCCTGGAAGTGCTCCATCCTGACAGCCTTCTGCGACGGCGGTAACATTTCCGCCATTTTGTGTTTGTACCCGGGGTCTAAGTAAGTTTTTTATATGGGGGTCCCTATTAAAACACTGGAGCATGAAGACCCCCATTTGCACTAAAGTGGAAGCGGTGTGGTGGCCTGGCTCCTGCTCATCATCCAGGATAATGTCATCCTCTTCATTCTCCTCTCCCCATCCACGCACAACAGGGATCCCAGAAAGGTTTAAAGCATGCTCTTCTTGCTCCTCCTCATCCGCCCCGGCACCATCCTCCTCTGACTCCTCTTCAGACTCCTGTTGTTGACTTGTCTCAGATAGAGTAGCCCCCCCTGGGAATTCATCCAGCATTGCGACTTCCTCATCTTCCCGCTCCTGCTCCTCCACAGCTTGATCAATGACACAACGCAATGCACGCTCCATAAAGAAGGCATAAGGTACCATGTCACTGATGGCGCCATGGTCAGTTTGGTGATCTCCTCAAATGGGCACAGAAGTCTGCATGCGTCACGCATGAGCAGCCACTGGCGCGGTGAAAAAAAACCTAGCTCCCCAGAACCGGTTCTGCCGCAGAGTTCATACAGGTAGACGTTAACTGCACGTTTCTGCTGGAGCAGCCTATCAAGCATATAGAAGGTTGAGACCCTGTGCCTCACCCACAAATGCGTGCATAGAGAAGCTCCGCAATACCTAATGGAGAAAATAAATCATTACACACCAAACCGCAGTCTTCAAACAGCCAACAAAAACCTCCTCCTCGTGCCCAAAGCCCGGTATAAATCCAAGGGGGATCGGAGATTCGCTGTCCAAGGGCCTCGGCTATGGAATGCTCTACCAATCAACATCCGCCTGGAAGAAAATCACCTGGCTTTTAGGAAAAAACTCAAGACCTTCCTCTTTTAGTAGATGATCAAAGCTCGCCACAGCTCCTAGAGGCGATTCAGTTCGCATTGTGCGCTATATAAGTATTTCATTCATTCATTCATTCATTGCGTCGGGCAATCGCAAATAAGACGTCTGACCGGCAGATTGTGTCGCCGCTGAATGTCAGCAAGGTGAGCCATGGCCGTGTAAGATCTTCTGAAATGGGCCGAGATTTTCCTTGCCTGCCACAAGATGTCCTGGACCCCAGGGTATTTGACAAGGAATCGCTGCACGACCAAGTTTAAGACGTGTGCCATGTATGGCACGTGCGTGATTTTGCCCTGTTTCAATGCGCTAAGCAGATTGGCACCGTTGTCACACACCACTTTACCAACTGTCCAATTGAGCGGTGTTAGCCACTGATCTGCCTGTGAACGCAAAGCTGAAAGGATTGCCGGGCCAGTGTGGCTCTTGGCTTCCAGGCACAGCAGACGCAGCATGGCATGGCAACGTCTCACCTGGCATGTCGAATAGGTTCTGGGGAGCTTGGGCGGCGCAGTGGAAGAGACGCTAGCAGCGGAAAAGGAGGAGTCAGCTGAGGAGGAGAGGGAGGAGGATGGAGTAGGAGGAGGAGCAGAAGAAGAGTCAGGCCTGCATGCAATCCGTGGCGGTAAAACCAAATCTACACGGGTGCCACGGGTTACATGCTTGACGGCCGTCAGAAGGTTCACCCAGTGGGCAGTAAAAGGGATATACCTTCCCTGCCCGTGTTTGCTAGACCACGTGTCTGTGGTCAGATATATCTTGGCACCGACACTGTATGCCAGAGATACATTCACTTGCCGCTGAACATGGCCATATAGCTCTGGGATGCCCTTCTCTGAGAAATACTTCCTTCCTGGGACCTTCCATTGTGGTGTTCCAATGGCCACAAATTTGCGAAAGGCCTCCGAGTCCACCAGTTTATATGGCAGTAGTTGGCGGGCTATCAGTTCTGACAAGCCAGCCGTCAACCTTTGGGCAAGAGGGTTATCCGACGTCATCATTTTTTTACGCTCGAACATTAGGCCCACAGAAGCCTGCCTTTTTTGCAGAAAAATGTGAGCTTGGCGTGATGGAAGGTGGAGTGGAGGACATTTGTGAGGATAGAGGAGAAGGAGAAGTAGAAGACGAGGCTGGACGGTGAGAGCCTGCAGTGTAGCTTTGTGTGTTCCGTTGCTCCCACTCAGCTCAGTGATGGCTGCTCATGTGCCTTCTTAAGGCGGTCGTCCCTAGGTGAGTGTTGGGCTTACCGCGACTAATGCATTGACTGCAAAGATTGCAGATGGCAACGCTATTGTCAGCAGCGGACACGTTAAAAAAGCCCACACTGCGGAGCCATGTGCCGGTGTCCTGGGAGCGCCAGATGTGACCGTACATGGTCGATGACTCGCTCCTGATACATTTGCAGTCTGCTTTGTCCTTCCTGTGCAATGTAAGTTATTCCTGCTTCTCTTCCCTATCTGCTGGTCCATATATCCCTCTGAACTCCCCTCCTCTTCCTCTCTTGTGGGCACCCACGTGACATCACTAGACACGTCATCATCGACGTCACCTTCCCCACCGCTATAAGTAGAGATCTTGGAGTAGGCAGCAACACCGGGGACCAACCTCCTCCTTGGGCTGATCTCAGTACTGTCGTCAGACTGCTGAGTAGCGGTTGTTGCTACCTCCTCTTCCTGATCCAATACCAAGAGTGGCTGCGCATCAGAAATGTCTTGATATGGATCGGAAAATAATTCCTGTAACTCAAGCGGAAGGTATGTGGTGGTGGTGGTGGTGTTGTTGGTGGTAGTGTCTTTGGGGGTGCACATAGCAGAGAGTGAAGAAGAGGGTGCAGATCAAGAGGATGAGGAGGGTGCAGAAGAGTAAGGCTGAGCGAGCCACTCAATCAAGTCTGGTGCGTCCTTTAAAGTACTTAAACGCACCTTCTGCAACTTCCCACTTTGGCTCAAGCCTGTTGCTCCTGCCCTACCGCAACTACCCCTGTGGAAGGGCCTGCCTCTTCCTCAGCCTGTCATTTTTTAAATGACCCTGTGACAAAACTCTCAGTCCTAAATACCGATGAAGGACTGCTGCAGTATAAGGCAGCGGTCAGCAGTAGTGCACCTCAACCCTATGTATTGTGGACCGATACTGGTCCTTCTAGAATAGCAGACTGTACCTCACTCAACCCTATGTACTGTAGCACCCTAGACAGACCAAGTTACCAGTCCTTATAAGGAGCTTTGTGGAACAAGTGGGTTGTGAATGATTAGCAGACCGCAGCAGAAGGGCAGCAGTCAAGTATAATATTCTTTCTATATTTGGAAGAAAGAATATTATACGTGTACAAGCCTATTACCATACATCTGATACCAGTCCTGAAAAGAACCTTTGTGGAACTAATAGTAACAGCTACTGATTAAACTGACCCTCACTGCCTCACACACAGCTTCCTGCCTGTCCCTATATAAACTGACAAAACAGAGGCTACTGGAACAATAACTGGAATAGAACTTTTGTGGACCTGATAGTAACAGCTAATGATGATGATTAAACTGACTGTCCCTACAGAAGACACACCGTCCTGTCCCTTTCTCTAAACTGACAAAAGACCCTCAGGCTGCTGCAACAATCAGTAGCACAGCAAACCTATATACACCTAACACCTATACCAGTCCTGAAAATAACTTTTGTGTACCAAATAGCTAGCGATTTGGGTCACTGCAATCTCTCCCTACTCCACACAGCAACCTCTCCCTATAGTGAAAGAGGAAAGAATGTAAAATGGCCGCCGGATCGGGTGTATTTTAAGTTAGGGGGAATGTCCAAGTGTCCATGTGCTGTAATGTCTCAATCGGCTGTCCTGTACCCCATGATGGATGTGTCATCATAGGTCAAAGTTCTTTTACACAGTAAACGCGGAAGTCCGCCGGGCGAACGGCGCCAATAGTCCGCCGAACGGGCGGACCGCGAACAGCCAAAATTTGCCGCGAAACGACCGCCGTGCGAACCGTTCGGCCATCACTAATGGAGACAGGAGGTGATAGAGTGATGGGGACAGGAGGGATGAAGTGGTGACAGGAGGTGATGGAGGGATGGCGACAGGAGGTGATGGAGACAGGAGATGATGGAGTGATGGCGACAGGAGATGATGGAGTGATGGAGACAGGAGATGATGGAGTGAGGTAGACTGGAGGGGATGGAGTGATGGAGACAGGAGGGATGAAGTGGTGACAGGAGGTGATGGAGGGATAGAGTGATGGAGAGAGGAGATGAAGGAGGGACTGTAATTATGTAACTTTTTGGAAAATGTAAGTGAAAACTTGGCTGCGCCAGTAAATTTTGAGTGTCGTGTCAGTTAATTTATGGTAAGTTGGCAACACTGCAATGTATCCTGTCCTCACTCTCTGACCCTCATGCCCTCTATTAGGTCTGCAGTCTCTGAGACTCCTCTCCAGCATTACATATACTGAACATTATGTTTGGCCCTTCAGTGATGTCAGGGGCCATATCTGAGGCACCCCTTTGTTCTTAAGTTGACAACCTTTGGCCTTAACCATGAACAATATCATATATAGAGCATATGGCTCTGTGAGTAGTGTTACAGCAATGGTAGAAGGATATCAGGATGATGCAAATCCCAGAACATGACAGAATAAAACGAGTCACTGTCCAGATTTGCATCCATCACCTCCGCATTCTATTCTGACACAAAGCACGGTCAAAGCTGCTGAAGAATTTCTTGCAGATCGGCATTATGATGGAATCTCTTCTGCTGGCATTTAAATTCTTTGTATGTTTCAGCTGTGGGCTATCTGGGATCACCTCCAACTCATGGATAGTAATCATGAACATTAAGGACCGGACAACAGGAATCAGACTGAGCTCATGTGACCTAATTCTCAGCCTCGTGGGGGCTACAAATGTTCTTTTACAGAGTGTGCTGAGCATCGACATGGCAATGATACAAACCAAATCCTATGATACATATGACCAGTGTCACCTGACCTTCCTCGGGATGATGATTTTCCTAACCTCCTGCAACGTCTGGTTCTTCGTTTGGCTTTCCATCTACTACTGCCTGAAAATTGTCAACTTCACCAAAGGAATTCTTTTATTTCTGAAGATGAGAATCTCAGTTCTCCTGCCAAGGCTCCTGGTTATATCTACAGTCGAGTCCGTCTGTTTAGCCATGTTTTCTTACTGGAATATTCAAGTAGAAATCTCCCAGTTCACCTTCACTAATGCAACGCTAATTTCCACCGAGGGCAAGGTTCGCCTGGTGATAAAACGTCCATATCTCTATGCATTATTGATTGGATGCATTTCACCACTTCTCTTCACTCTGGCCCCCATTGGAGTCACCCTGACCTCTCTCTGGAGACACGTCATGAGGATGAGGAGGAAGGAGACAGACTCCTGCCGCCCACGTACGATGGCCCACCTTAGGGCAGCCCGGATTATGATCCTCCTGGTCACCTTCCACTCAATATTTTGTAGCGCCATGCTTTATTTTGTCTTCGTTTCTTTCAGTGCACTTGATGTTGCCATGTTTATTTCTTGGTACTTTATCTTGTCCTATCCAACCGTTCAGTCTCTTGTCATTGTAACAGGGAATTCAAAATTGTGGGGGGCCTGTCGAAAAATCCTGTGTCCAGTACTACCACTGTCCACAAAGGGTTGACGGTCCACTTTGACATAGATGGAAGGTCAACTTTCTAGGGAGATAGTCGGTTAGTTGGTTAGTTAATGTTACTGATAAACATTCAGTCCTTGTTGCTGTGTTCAGTATATATATATATATATATATATATATATATATATATATATATATATATATATATATATATATATATATATATATATATATATATATATATTCTCTTGAAATACTAATTATCTCTGAAGTCCTTACAGATTAATGACCATCACATTCCATGATCTACAGATGACCACTAGAGATTCCTGTACAAATATGTCCATGAAATACACAATCACAACATGGAACAGCAAGCTCAAAATGTTCACAAGTCACATAAAAAAACCACCATGTCACTTATATGCAATAACAACATTTAGGGGTCTATTTATAAAATGTTTGCTGTGCTAATGCCCCAGCATTCACACAACTGTCATGGTTCCGGAGACCCCAGTGAAGCAAGGCAGAAGGGCAAACCACTAAGCCACTGTGCTGCCCTATGTTGGGTAGGTTGGGTATGTTGGGTATTAGGTGTGATAGACCATTTCACATCTACTGTCCCTTCTACACCATCAATAATGTCTCCGATTTCCTTATTTCCTATGATTGTCAGCTCCATCTAGTGGCCACAATTCGGTATTTTCCTGAAATACCTAAATCAGGTTCCTAGTGGTCATAATATTTATTTATTTATTTATTTATTTAAATACCTGAGTCAGATCCCGAGCCAATCTTTGGAGTGTGGCGGGAAATCATAGTATCTTGAGGAAACCCATGCAAGCGCCATGGTAACATGCAAGCAGTATGAGGACATGTAAACTCCATGATAACATCCAGGGGACCCCAATGCTTCAAGGCAGAAGGGATAACCACTATGCCATAGGTGATGCCCTATGTTGGGGAATAGGTGAGATACACCATTCCACATTTACTGTCAGACATCTAAGAGACAGGCACACAAAACTGACCCTTCTACACCACCGGATTTTGGAAAATATGATTAAGATAATTTATTATTCCTGACTAGTGTAAAAATATTTGAAAATGTATATAAATATGTCTCTTATTTATATATATATATATATATCTGGTATGACCGATTGAGATTGTGAGACGAATTTCCTTAATTAGTACTGAGTCAGCGTAAATCAAAAAGTGTGTTTTATTGTACACCCTTAAGTAGAAAATAATACTTACAAAAATAGTACAATGATAAAATTCTAGTATCGTTCTTTCGTTTCAAAGATATAAAAATAGATCCCAGTAGGGGTATCTGTGGGGTGGGAGGTGGGCGCCTATCCTCCTCAGGAACAGATAATCTCTATGCGAGACTCACTGCCATGGTAGGATCATCTCCTTGTTTCAAAACAATAAGTATTTGGAGGTTCGGGTATTGTTTTTGTTTTTTTTTGTTTATTGTTCTTTCATTTATTGATTATTGTTTAACTTTTACCAATAATAATCACACTAATACAATTAACAGTACTATGCATCGTAAACAGTTTTGTATTGTTACATCTTACTGTGTACTCTGATATATCCTGAAACTTAATAAAAATTATTTAAAAAAAAAAAAAAAGATATAAAAATAATTCTTCAAGCTTGACCATGTGTTCTGTTGTTCTATCGGAATCTATCTAAAATGGCGGAATAACCCTTTGTATGCTGAAAAGTCTGTGAGTCTGTTTGCTGAGATGTATGTTGTCTTTAAGAGCTGTGTAGTTGCGAGAGCCCGTCTGCTCTTCAGCCTTTACGCTTATATGAACCAAAGCTTCTAAATTCGCGCCAAAAGAATAAACCCTCCTTCACAAGGGTGTGGGCTAAAGAGTGGTTACTATAACTTTCTACCATCTGGTACAACATTCTAATGACAGGAAGTGGGGGAAAGGAATCTTCAGACTCTAAACCGTAAACAACATCTCAATTTCATAGGAATATATCCCTTAAAGCATATATAAGATTTACAAAATTCATCAAAATCCTGACAGGTTTTAAATGTTTACTTTTTCAATTACCGAATGTCATAACATAGGGATTGACCGATTCAGAGTTTTTCCTTCACACAATGGAGAATTCATATTCTAAATAAAGTATAATAAAGCCAATTTAAATTTAGATATTAAGAATATAACATTCTCCTCTGAAATATGAATATTAATCATATTTTTCAGATATAAATCCATTAAAAAACATTCATGTCTCATTCAAGCAGACTTTGATTCAATAACTCCAAATGTTCTGTCATGTGTAACTGAATCCGTAACTCCAAAACCCATTCTCCTTTTAAGCTTGTTTTGCAGCAAATCATCTCCTTTTTTTAATTTCACTTCTAATTCGATAATATAATTTTTTCACTCTAAACATCAAACATAACTGGAATATTAGAAATAACATATTAATAATAATAAAAATAATTACAATAGGATGTGATAACATTTTTCCTGCTGCTGAACTTATCGAAGTTTTTCCCCAAATGGATACACTATTACTAAATTTTTTCCACCAATTACTTCCTGAAAATTCTGACCATTGATGTGATATTTCTTGCAAATTACCTTGTTCATGTTTAAACAATACTTCTGCATTCTGCAATTCCTTAGCCAAAGCTATTAATAAACCTTGATCCTTTTGAATTATATTTGCCCATTTTTCCCATGGAAATTCATCTATTTGGGAAATATTGTACTGTGTAATATTTTTGTGTAATATTTTTCATAAACATATTTGTGAAATTTGTTCTCAACCCATTAATACTTATTGCAACAATGTCTCCTTCTATACTATACAAACCTTGATTTAGGTTTTCTGTATTTGTACAAGAAGAGAAAAAAAGTTTTAACCCTTTCTGTATCTGACATAATCTGAAAACAAACCTTTTTATCTGCACGAGTAATTAATTCAGAAATTGTTTCAACTTTTCCTATTCTTGCTGAACATATTGTGTGATTATGATAACAAGAATGAAATATACGTTTTTCTTGATTAGGTAAACAGATAACTTTAGACTGGAATTGTAAACATGATGACAGATCTAATTGTTCTAATTCAGAATTTTCATTATTAAATACAAAATCTGTATACTGTAATTTATAGTATAATAATTGTGTATTGCCAGGGGCTTAGACTTGTGCCAACAATATCTAATTTTATTTTAAATAAACCTTTCCGTTCCTGGTCAACTTGATAGACCACTTATCTTGTACAAAAGATAATTTTGGTTTAATAACACAATAACAAAATGTTACAAAAACAATATCAATTGTAGAATATCAAAAAATTGATTATTCTTACAATGAAGATTAAGTCCGATATGTGTGTGGATTTAATAACAATTCTTCATGCTATATATGTATGCCTTGTGTATACCGGAGTGAAAATCTCTCTGGAATAGACTGTGTCCTCATGTTACAAGATCTACTCCTAAAAACAACCCCCACCCTTTTTCCTTTTTAAGACTAGCTTAAAATTCTGCTGAATGAATGAAATGAATGAAATACTTGTATAGCGCACAATGCGAACTGAATCGCCTCTAGGCAATACAGTGCCACAGAATGAGCAATTTCCCTCCCACCTTTCTAAAACAATGGGCTTTACTCATTCTAAATTCCTAAGGGTAGGCCTACGAATCTGATATGTATAAAAACATTTTAAACATATACAATCCTTTTTACCTTAAAACAAATACTACATATCAGTATATATACAAATTATTTCTTAATGATCTCCTAATCAAGAAACATTGTAATATAAAAGACTTATATTTTTAGCTAACACAATGACACTTTTTATCATGAATTAACTTCCTTTCTCAACTGGAAATGTGTAGAGAGACCATTCTTTTTTTACACATCCTCTGTCACTACTGAGGTGTGCTGGTATACCCCAAACTGGAAAAAACATGATTAACCACTTACAGACCGGACCAATTTGCTGGTCAAAGACCAGACCACTTTTTGCGATTCGACACTGCGTCGCTTTAACTGAAAATTGCGCGGTCGTGCGACGTGGCTCCCAAACAAAATTGACGTCCTTTTTTTTCCCCACAAATAGAGCTTTCTTTTGGTGGTATTTGATCACCTCTGAGGTTTTTATTTTTTGCGCTATAAACAAAAATAGAGCGACAATTTTGAAAAAAACGCATTATTTTTTACTTTTTGTTATAATAAATACCCCCCCCCCCAAAATATATATATAAAAAAAAAATTTCCCTCAGTTTAGACCGATACGTATTCTTCTACATATTTTTGGTAAAAAAAATCGCAATAAGCGATTATTGATTGGTTTGCGCAAAAGTTATAGCGTTTACAAAATAGGGATAGTTTTATAGCATTTTTATTAATAATTTTTTATAATTTTTTTTTTTTACTAGTAATGGCGGCGATCTGCGATTTTTATTGTGACTGCGACATTGTCAGGGACACATCGGACATTTTTGACACATTTTTGGGACCATTGTCATTTATACAGTAATCACTGCTATATAAATGCAGTGATTCCTGTGTAAATGACACTGGCAGTGAAAGGGTTAACCAGTGGGTGGCAGTGTAGGGGTTAAGTGTTCCTAGGGGTGTGTTACTAACTGTGGGGGGGTTGGGCTTTCATTTAGTGTACACTGATCTCTGCTCCAATCACATGGAGCAGAGATCAGCGTCACTAGTTGCTAGGCAGAATGGAAAAATGCTGTTTACACAGCATTTCCTCCATTCGGCCGCTCCTTGAGACGATCGCGGGGATGCCCGCGGCGATCGAGTCCACGGGTCCCGCGACCGGACTCACGGCGGCGCGCTCCAGATGGCAGGGCGGCATCGAATATTGGACGTACCTGTACGCCAATATGCCTGCCCGTGTCATTCTGTTGACGTACATCGGCGTGCGCTGGTCGGGAAGTGGTTAATCAACATCCCAACAATAGTTAAAGCATCATCATTAGTGAATCCCACCTGTAGGTGTTGTGGTATATGAAACACAAAAACCCTTTTTAGTCATGACACAAACTTATGGTCTACTGGCCCAAAATAATAATTTTGTGACACCCGAGGAAGAAGAAAAAAGTGACGTGACCTTTTTGTTCCTCTGAAATTGAAGGAATCTGTGTGTCTGTTTTCTTCACAACATTAATTGAGACCATTTCAGGTTGAACTACTAATTCTCCATACAAATCTGTTTTCTTAGCTAATTGAATGTGTCTGTGGTTTTACTGCCTACAGCTAACTCTCTGTTGTCTTAAACATAAAGTATTCAGTTGCTAATTGAGTACCAAGCTGAAAATTTATTCAATTACTAACTGAGTACAAAGCTGTTCTTTATCCTACTTTTCAGGTGAACTAAACCTTTCAATATTCAGCCTGAACAAAACAAAAATAAAAAAAAAACCATAATAATCATAACAAGGAAAATGACCAGTTACACTTACCGGTAACGTCTTTTCTAGGAAATCTTCCAGGACGGCACACCTGAGAGATGACTGGTCCACCTGACAGGAAACACAATCAACAACAAATTTAAAAGTCCCCACCCCTCCCTCAGACCCTCAGTTATGGTAAAGAAAATCCCACACCAGTGTCAGAGGGAACATTCTGTGAAGAATTAATATATCACACCAATAAAACAAGGGTAGGGAGTAGGCCTGCCGTCCTGGAAGATTTCCTAGAAAAGACGTTACCGGTAAGTGTAACTGGTCATTTTCTCCAGTCATCTTCCAGGACGGCACACCTGAGAGGATAAGCAAGAAGTTCAGGCCTACCTTTAGGGCGGGACAACCGCTTGTAGGACCTTCCTGCCAAATGCCAAATCCTGAGGGGACAACAGCTCCACTCTGTAGTGCCTCAGAAATGTTCTATGGCTCGTCCATGTTGCTGCTTTGCAGATCTGGTCGATTGAGGCGCCTGCCCTTTCTGCCCAGGAGGTCGCTAGGGATCTGGCTGAATGCGCCTTAAGGCGGGTTGGTACTGGTTTACCTGCCTGTCTATAAGCGATAGATATGGTTTGTCTAACCCATCTAGCTATCGTAGACTTAGATGCTTGAAGACCCTTTTTCTTTCCTGAAAAAGTGACCAATAGATGACTGGATCTCCTAAAGTCTTTCACTCTTTCTAAATAGACTAGGAGACAACGCCTGACATCTAAGAAATGAAATCTTTCCTCTTCCTTATTCTTAGGATTCTGGCAAAAGGACGGGAGAATAATCTCCTGTGTTCTGTGAAATAATGAAGCTACCTTTGGCAAATAAAGAGGATCCTGAGTGAGGATTACCCTATCCTCTAGGATGCGCAAAAACGGCTCTTTAATCGACAGAGCCTGTATATCACTCACCCTCCTGGCCGTAGTGATAGCCAGGAGGAAGGCCAACTTAAATGACAAGAGTTTAACCGAAATTTGAGCCACCGGCTCAAAAGGCCCCCTTGTTAGGGCATCTAAAACCAGGGACAGATCCCATGGAGGGCAACTGACCGACCTAACTGGAACTACCCTTTCCCTGGCTGACAAAAATCTTTTTATTAGCGGCTCCTGTCCTAGTTTCCTATCAAAAAACACGGACAGGGCTGCCACCTGGACCTTTAGGGTGCTAACTGCCAAACCCTGGTCCACCCCCTCCTGAAGGAAGTCTAGGATGGTAGGTATCATCTGGAGAGCCCCCTCCTTAGACTGTAGCCAGTGGGAGAAGACTTTCCAGACCTTTGCATAAATTTTTCTGGTGACGCCTTTCCTACTAAGGAGAAGAGTATCTATCACTTTTTCCGAACAGCCCCTGTCTCGGAGTATTTCCCTCTCAATAGCCATGCTGTCAGAGAGAGACGACCCGGGTCGGGGTGAAGGATTGGACCCTGACTGAGTAGGTCTCGTTGCACCGGCAGACGTAGTGGGGGAGCTATCGCAAGACTCTGAATGGTGGGAAACCAAACTCTCTTGGGCCACCAGGGTGCTATCAGAATCAGGCCTGACTCTGAGTAGGTTAATTTCTGTAGGACTCTGGGAAGGAGAACCAATGGGGGAAAGGCATAAGCCAGCGTGAAATCCCACACTTGTACAAGAGCGTCTATCCCTTCTGCTTCTTGATCCTTGTAAAGGGAGAAAAACCTGAGAACCTTCGCATTCTCCCGGGAAGCGAACAAATCTATTTCTGGTTTGCCAAAATTTTTGCACACCAGGAAGAAGATCTCTTTGTTCAATCCCCATTCCCCTTGAAGGATGGGCTGTCTGCTTAGAAAATCTGCTTGCAGATTGAGTGAGCCCTTTATATGAATCGCTGACAGTGAAAGTAACCTCTTTTCTGCTTCCACAAGGATCTGTTGCGCTAACCGTCTTAGCTTGTCTGACCTTGTCCCCCCTTGGTGGTTTAGGTATGCCACCGTAACCAGGTTGTCCGAGAGGACCTGAACCTCCTTGTCCTGCAGTTCCTCTCGGAAATAGTCTAGGGCTTTGCCTACTGCCAGAAGCTCCCTGAAATTGGAAGACTCCCTGGCTTGGCTGTGGTTCCAGGACCCCTGGGTATATCGGTCTCCCAGATGAGCCCCCCAACCCCAAGCGCTGGCGTCCGTGGTTAAGACCAAAGGGTTTACCTGAGACCAGGGGCGACCATTCAACAAATTCTGTGGGTCGAGCCACCACCGCAGAGAACGAGATACCTCCTCTGTGATGGGTACTCTGTTCTCTAATGTTTCTCTTTTTCCTCCCCATGAGGCAAGTAGAAAAGACTGAAGCTCCCGAGAATGTAGCTGTGCCCAGGTTACTGCCGGAATGCAGGCCGTCATGAGGCCCAGCAATCTCATTATATATCTCAGAGAGGCTTCTCCTCTTTCGAGAAGGGTGACAACCGCATTCTGGACCTTCGTTACTTTTTCTGTTGGTAAGAATACCTTCTGTGCCTGCGAGTCTAACAGGTAGCCTAGGTATAGTTTGGACTGAGATGGAGTCAGTGAGGACTTCTCCCGACTGACCATCCAGCCCAAGGTCTCCAGAGTTTCTAACACGATGTCTCTGTCTAATACTGCTTGCCTCTGATCCACACTGTAGATCAGCAAGTCGTCCAGGTAGGGTATTAACCCTATCCCCTGCAGGTGTAGGTATGCTACTACTTCGGCCAACACCTTTGTGAATATCCTTGGACTTGCCGCCAGCCCAAAGGGAAGAGCCCTGAACTGCCAGTGTTGTATCTTCTGCTGTACGCAAACTGCGAAGCGTAGGTACTTCTGGTGTTCGGGAGCAATGGGTACGTGTAGATAAGCGTCTTTTAGGTCCAGAGTGACCATAAAGACTCCTCTCTGCAGATGTTTTCTTACTGAGTAAATACTCTCCATCCTGAACTTTTTGTGAAGCAGGTAACGGTTGAGTCTTCTCAAATTTATTATCAACCGAAATTTTCCTGAGGGTTTTGGAACCACAAATACGTGTGAGTAAAAACCCTGGGTAAGCTGATTGGTTGGTACCGGAGTAATAACCCTTTGCTCTGCTAACTCCTTTAGATTTTTCCAGTAACCCTTCTGCCTTGGTTGGGTCCCTGGGAGGAAAAGTAACCAGAAATTCCTGTGGGGGATGAGTCTGAAATTCCAGTCTGTACCCCACTTCTAAAAGGTTTAAAATGTATGGACTCTGCGTAATCCTTTCCCACTGTGGAAGGAAATTGCTGAGTCTTGCGCCTACCTTTACGGTGGCGTCATTTGCCTTCTTTCTGAGAGGCTCCGGAGCTGGAGAAAAGAATTGCACTTTTTTCTTTTCCTTTTCCCAAGTTCCATTTCCTCCTTTGTTCAGCTTTCCCCTTATGATGGGTCTTTGAATAGGGGCCTCGAAAAAATTTCTTACCCCTTTCCTTTTTAGGCCTTACAGGAAATTTCTTGCCCTTCTCCGTAGATCGGGACAGAACTTGATCTAGGCCTGAACCAAACAGCAAGGAACCTTCAAAGGGGATGCCGCATAGGCGAGACTTGGAAGTAAAATCCCCATCCCAGGTCTTGACCCAAAGAGCTCTCCTGGCAGAATTCAAAAGTGCTGCTGCTTTAGCTGTGGTCCTAACAGTCTCCACTGCTGCATCTGCCACATATGCTACTGCTCGACTGATTACCTCCAGCGAGTCTACGATCTCTTTAGCCTCCCTACTGCGGGAAACATGATCCATTAGTTTGCCCAGCCAGGTGTCAGCATTTCTGGCTACACAGGCGGAAGCTAGGGCAGGCGCCATTGCTGCCGCATTCGCCTCCCAGGCTCTTTTGAGTAAAGTTTCCGACTTTCTATCCATCTGATCCTGGATATTTCCAGAATCTTCAAAGGATAAATCGGACCTCTTAGATACCTGCGCTAAGGCTGCATCCAAGCGAGGAGCTTTAAAAAATTTCTCCTCCTCCTCATCCTTGAAGGGACACCTCCTTTTCCAAGCTTTCAGTTTGAGAAGCTTGCGTTCAGGTTCCTTCCATTCTCTGAGGATTATCTCCTTCAGAGACTGGTGGATGGGAAAGGTTCTGGTCTGTAACCTTCCTAAACCTCTATACACTCTATCCTGAGCTGAAACTTGAGCAGAGGGAACCTGAATATCTTCTGAGGTGTAAATGGCTTTCAATAAACCTTCCATGTCCTCACTCGAGAACAAAAAACCCCCAAGCTTAGCCTCCCCCTGGCTATCTTGGTCAGAATCTTCTTCTCCAGAACTACAATCTGGGACCTGGCCTTCCTCCACCTCAGATAATAGGGAGACTTGGCCCTGGGAACTTTCCGCATAAGATGTGGAAAAGTTTTCCTGTAACTGAGGAGTCTCTCTCTCTGACGGTACCTCTTCCAAACCCTTCACAAGGGTGGACTGAAAAGATTGAAGGGTAGCCAACATTTCTGCTTGTAAGGCCCTACATTCCTTCACGACCTGAGCGGTCTCCTTGCCTGCGAGCTTGATGATACATCGATCGCAGAAAGGTTTGGAGTGGTCCTGTGCTAACTTAGAGTTACAGTAACCACAACGCCTGGACTTTGAAGTAGCCTTCCCCTTTGACCTAGCAGCTGACCCCTGGGCAGAACTTTCGGTCCCTGGGAATAGTCAAAAAAATAGACAATTTTAGCTACACAAGTCCTAAAAAGGGGCACAGGAGCTCTCCCAGAGAACCCTGCCCCTAAATAAAGTTGGATCACTCACCCCCAGTGGCGACCTCAACGGCTGTCTGCTCAGACGGACCTTCCTCTTCCATAGCGATTTGCTGCCCTGCAGGATCGCTGGATCAGGTCTTGAGCGTCCCCTTGTTGTCCTTTTCCAAGTGCCGGGAAGCGTTTTGCCAGGCGAGGAGGCTGGGTGTATCACAGCACACCCGTTCCGTTTGAAAAACGCGCCGATCGGCGCCATCTTAAGGAGGTCCGTCGTCCGGAAGTGACGTACGGCCTCTTCCGGTCCTGCGCACTGAGGCTGGAACGCACGCCGGTGCGTCCAGCCGTTCCACTTCCGGAACTCGATACCCGGAAGTGACGCCCTTGGACTTCCGGACATGCGCTGTGGCGTTGGAACGCACGCCAACCGCGTTCTGCATAGGAAAAAAGGCACCTCACTACACCACCAACGAATGTGCAGGTAAGCGCCTTTCCTGCTAGGACAACACCAGGACAACAGGGGAATAGCCTACTGGAACAACTCCCCTGTCCCACGAGGCTCATACAAGGCTCCCTAAGGAGACCTTGAGTGAGGGATACCCCCCAAGATTTCTCCTGGGGGTATACAAGGGAGCAACACAGACCCTGTCTGTTTAGTCCCAGAAGAAAGAACCTCACAAGGAAAACACGGGGTCCCAGACCCCATAGAAAAAAATTTTTAGGAAGAAACTTGGTTTCGCTGCCATCCTGTGGGAAACACAATCAAGAACTGAGGGTCTGAGGGAGGGGTGGGGACTTTTAAATTTGTTGTTGATTGTGTTTCCTGTCAGGTGGACCAGTCATCTCTCAGGTGTGCCGTCCTGGAAGATGACTGGAGAAAAATAAATATAATAATCCAAAGGATTATCCTTGAAAATATTAAAAATATATCAAAGTCCTCAATAATATTCCAAACGTCAAAACCAAATCTCTGAAGCTCAAATCATAACCTTATTCATAGCAAGTAAACATCAACCAGAAAATTCTTACCATTCATGCCATATTTAAGGACTGCTAACATTTTTCACAGTGTTATATGCTACATAATAAAATCTTTCCTGTCTTAATGGACTATTTTCAGTTTACAATCTTTGCCTTTGGGTCTTAGCCCCTGTACACACGGTCGGAGATTTCGACAACCAAATCCGTCGGATTTTGTCCATCGGATTTTGCCTGTCGGATTTTGTCCAAAACTGTTGCATACACACGGTCGGACTAAGTTGTCGAAAAATCCGATCATTCAGAACGTGATGACGTAATTTCGTTACGATGGGACTACGTTCAGGCTAGTAGCCAATAGCTTTGATGTAGGAATTTGATCTGAGCATGCGTGGCACTTTGTCCGATCGGAATTCTCTACACATGATCGGAGTATGTCCGATCGAACCAGTTGGTCGGAAAATATTTCCAACAAGTTGGAAAATTGGGTCTGACGGATATTCCGACAGAATCAGTCCGATGCAGACCACACACAGTCGGATTATCCGACAACACGGTCCGATAGGACACATTCCAACGGATTCTCCGACCGTGTGTACAAGGGCTTAGAAGGGAAATAAGTTTGATTATTATGACCTCTATACTTCAAATTACTACACCAGCGTACAGAGTATACCTCATGATGCCTTGGCATGGTTTTCGGATAATACAACCTCTTTTGTATATCATTATTATTATTATTATTAGCCAACAAACAAACCCTTGATATGTGACCCTCTCGTTTAAGAGTTGCTCTTTTTGTATAAACTTTCCTCTGAGCATATGGCGATGAAAATTTACATTTCTGCTTAATATCATTATTATTGAAGTCAATTGACTTCCCACTTTCATTGTCTGATGAAATATTAACAATTGACTCATCAGAAAACATTATTTCATCATTAACACTCGCATCTGACTTTGTCACGTGTTCAAGATCCTCCATTTTTAAGAACTGAGCATGTGCAGAAGACTGAGCTTGCAGTAATTGGTTTTTAAGCAGACTTAGAATATTCTCATGTTCAATTTTTTTCCTGAGTCCAAAAAAAAAACGATTTGACTTTCTTTTTCTTTAAACGATTGCAATAATGCATTCATTTTATGTTCCAATTCAACTTTTTCAGTCAATAATTGTTCAATATATTTCTTCTCCTGCGTTGCTGCAATTTCTATTGCATTCTCGAAATGCTCAATATAAGTACAAAAAGTTTCACAACCTGAACAAATAGGTTTAAAAAAATACATTTTCATGTGTTTGCATATTTTCAGTTACATTTTGACTTTGTTTTCCTGGCATATCAAACACCATTGTATTATAAATTTTAACTATCTTCATTACATTACATAATTTTTTCTTTGTTTTAACTAATGAGAATCTATCCTTCTCAATGTCAGTATTTGCCTGAAAGCATTGATTATACATTGATTTCCATAAAACAGCATCAGAGACCTGTTTCAATAAATCTTTAAATTCCAACGTACTTTCATCAGCTAAAACATCTACAAATTCCATATTAAAGCGGGAGTCCGCCGGGACTCCGCGTTTTTTTTTTTTTTAAAAAGCCAGCAGCTACAAATACTGCAGCTGCTGACTTTTAAAATAGTGACACTTACCTGTCCAGCGCGCCCGCGATGTCGGCACCCGAAGCCGATCTCTAGATCGTCTCTCGGGTCCTGCCCCCGCCATCTTGGGTATGGGAATCAGGAAATGGAGCCTTTCGGCTTCATTTACCGGTTCCCTACTGCGCATGCGCGAGTCGCGCTGCGCAATAAGGGCGGTCCCCGCTGCCTCTGGGATCTGTGTGTTTCCCAGCAGGCAGCGGGGCACTTGCGGAAAGGGGCGGGCACTTGCGGAAAGGGGCGTAATCTACGCCCCCTTTCCGCAGAGAGCTATCCCGGAAGTGGGTGCAGATACCTGTACTGTACAGGTATCTGCACCCCCCTCCCCCCTGAAAGGTGCCAATTGTGGCGCCGGAGGAGGGGAGGGTTCCGATGAGCGGAAGGTCCACTTTAGGGTGGACCTCCGCTTTAATTTTCTACTCACCAAATATAAAACTTTTCAGTTTCCCCGCTGGCTTCGAATTTAACCTGTCTGTCAAGAATTCTGTATATCTGAAATTCTCCGGTCTTTCACAATCATCAATATCATAATTTTCTTCTAGGTTCTTTTCAATCTTTGCAAAGTTAATTTCTGTTCATCACTTCTTTCCCCTCTGATCAAAGGAAGGAAGTTGAAAAAAAAAACTTCAGACTTATGATTGACTGGATGGCTGAGCCAATGTAAAAATATGTAAATGTATATATATATATATATATATATATATATATATCTGGTAAGACCGATTGAGAATGTGAGACGAATTTCCTTAATTAGTTCTGAGTCAGCGTAAATCAAAAAGTGTGTTTTATTGTACACACTAAAATAGAAAATAATACTTACAAAAATAGCACAATGATAAAATTCTAGTATCGTTCTTTCGTTTCAAAGATATAAAAATAATTCTTCAAGCTTGACCATGTGTTCTATTGTTCTATCGGAATCTATCTAAAATGGCGGAATAACCCTTTGTATGCTGAAAAGTCTGTGAGTCTGTGTGCTGAGATGTATGTTGTCTTTAAGAGCTGTGTAGTTGCGAGAGCCTGTCTGCTCTTCAGCCTTTACGCTTATATGAACCAAAGCTTCTAAATTCGCGCCAAAAGAATAAACCCTCCTTCACAAGGGTGTGGGCTAAAGAGTGGTTACTATAACTTTCTACCATCTGGTATAACATTCTAATGACAGGAAGTGGGGGAAGGGAATCTTCAGACTGTAAACCGTAAAACAACATCTCAATTACATAGGAATATATCCCTTAAAAGCATATATAAGATTTACAATATTGATCAAAATCCTGACAGGTTTTAAATGTTTACTTTTTCAATTACCGAATGTCATAACATAGGGATTGACCGATTCAGAGTTTTTCTTTCACACAATGGAGAATTCATATTCTAAATAAAGTATAATAAAGCCAATTTAAATTTAGATATTAAGAGTATAACAACTAGAAGTACATTGGTTGCTCCTTATGCCGATCGGAATTCCGGCCAGCAAAAGACCGATGAGAGCTTTTCATCGGAAAATGCAACCGTGTGTACGCTCCGTTGGAATTTAGCTGGCCAAATTCCTGCCAGCAAAAATTTGATAGCACGTTCTAAATTTTTGCGACGGAAAAACTTTCTATCGGAAATTCCGATCGTGTGTTGCAAATTCCGACGCGCAAAAACTCACGCATGCTCAGATTCAACTACGAGACGGAAGCTATTGGCTACTGGGTGTTGAAATTCTCTTTTCTAGTCCCGTCGTATGTGTTGTACGTCACCGCGTTCTTGACGGTCGGAATTTGGTGTGACCGTGCGTAGGCAAGACGGCTTGAGCGACATTCCATTGTAATTCCGTCAGGAAAACCATCAGAGATTTTTCCGACCAAAATTCCGATTGTGTGTACGCGGCATAAGAAATACACTTAAGAATGTACCTGACAGCATTTTGGTGCAAGAACTCCAGTGGGGTTCCTGGCGGTTAGCTGATGGAGACAACCCTATTTAAAGCAATGAGAGATGGTTGACTTCCACAGTTGATCGAAAGAGCTCATGCAGTGATCACCTGCAAGTGATCAGCCATGGACGCATATCGGTCTAGGGCTGATTACTTGCAGGTAAATCCATGCATGAATTATTACATGTGAGCTGCCATGATTAGCTGAGGGAGGTGGCAGCCTCTTATTACTTTCAAATGGGCTGCCTCCCCCAACTATTCCCCAGGAACCCCCGCTGAGGTTTTGGCATCTAAACTCTGTTGGGTAGATACTCAAGTATAAATGTACCTTTAAAGAAACAAATATAACCCAAGAAAATGCAAAGTAGCCATGCTTAGCTGAGGGAGTAGACATGTGCAATTGGATTCGGTCCCAATGTAAATTTGGACAACTTTATGGATATTCGGAGAATCGGATGTATCCAAATCTCCAAATTAAATAGTAGCGTATTTCATTGAAATTTGTTAAATTTTCTTTTGTTTATTCGTTTTCTAATGAATTTCGAAAATTTCGGAACAATTCGAATTTAGATCAGTCGAAAAATGATCGACCGCTTCGAATTCTTTCTGAAGAATAGCTGGTTGTTAAAGATTTGGCCAGGAAGCCTGCCGCCACGTCCTTAACAACCGATGACTCCTCAGCTGTCAGCGGGCTTCCCTGCTAAGAGCTGAAATGTAGATAAATGAATGCCCGCAATAGAAAATTCAGAAAAAATCCATATAAAGGTCCTTCAGATCTGGTATGGATTTTGAGGGGAACCCGAAGGCAAAATAAAATAAAAAAATAGCAAGCGCCACTCCACCTGAACCATACCAAGCCACATGCCCACTACCTGTGCCTTGACAGCGTTGTCAAATTTTAAATGAATGTGGTGGAGGTGCATTTCTATTTGTTGAATTTTTATGAGGTTTTTTTTTCAATAAAATGTTTGTTTTTATCGGTGGCTGTCTCTTCTTGAAGATTCACTTTGGACTCTGTCCACTTTCTATGTATATCCTTCCCTTGATCTAAAGCAGCTTTTCTCATCCTTTTCAACACAGAGGAACCCTTGATTTTAGAAAAATGAACAATTGTGTATCTATCACAGGGTGGTGTCTGTGGATACACTGATAGAAAAAATGCCGCGTCCTAATTATCACTTTGTGAATATAAATATTGACAGGGAAAAGGGGAAATGAGGGAAAAAAATAAAAAATAAAAAAAAGGGAAATAAAAGAACCTTCACACAAAAAGACCTCAAAAAAATGTGGGTTCAGTTGGACTTTTTAGGCATAAAGAAAGTTGTAAACACAACCGGTATGAAAAATAATTATTTCTATTTATTTAAAATAAAAAAGACAATTTAAAAAGAACAGGAAAAAGTTCAATTTCCCTTTTACACAAAAAAAGGGAAAAAGTTTCCTCCTTAAAATTGCACAATTAAGACCTAATTGACATCCTATCAAACATAATAACAACCTTTTCAAATTTCCAAAAGGGAAAGAAAAAAACAAAGTATATATCTATACAAATGAGGGATCAAGGATATCAATCAGTCAACGGTTACATATATTTTTGGTGCTCTACATGTTTCGTGTCTACAATGACACTTCTTCAGGAGCTGATAATAATGTTCTGAATTCTCATAAAGATTGGATCTTCAGTGTGTTTAGTAAAAATTCTTGAGGCGTAAGTGAACACAGATAAATCCGTGATGGATACTCTTTGGTATCTCCTGAGCTCAAGTTGCAAAAAACGGATCAAATTCCCACTGGGTAAAGTAGGAAAGTAAAGGGGGAATCAAAGAGGCAGACTAATCGGCCCATTCACCCCTCTCATATTGTTTTTTGTGTGTAGAAGATGGCCGCCAATCCAATGGCGGCCATCTTCTACACACAAAAAACAATATGAGAGGGGTGAATGGGCCGATTAGTCTGCCTCTTTGATTCCCCCTTTACTTTCCTCCTTTACCCAGTGGGAATTTGATCCGTTTTTTGCAACTTGAGCTCAGGAGATACCAAAGAGTATCCATCACGGATTTATCTGTGTTCACTTACGCCTCAAGAATTTTTACTAAACACACTGAAGATCCAATCTTTATGAGAATTCAGAACATTATTATCAGCTCCTGAAGAAGTGTCATTGTAGACACGAAACATGTAGAGCACCAAAAATATATGTAACCGTTGACTGTATGATTGATATCCTTGATCCCTCATTTGTATAGATATATACTTTGTTTTTTTCTTTCCCTTTTGGAAATTTGAAAAGGTTGTTATTATGTTTGATAGGATGTCAATTAGGTCTTAATTGTGCAATTTTAAGGAGGAAACTTTTTCCCTTTTTTTGTGTAAAAGGGAAATTGAACTTTTTCCTGTTCTTTTTAAATTGTCTTTTTTATTTTAAATAAATAGAAATAATTATTTTTCATACCGGTTGTGTTTACAACTTTCTTTATGCCTAAAAAGTCCAACTGAACCCACATTTTTTTGAGGTCTTTTTGTGTGAAGGTTCTTTTATTTCCCTTTTTTTTATTTATTTATTTATTTATTTATTTTTTCCCTCATTTCCCCTTTTCCCTGTCAATATTTATATTCACAGAGGAACCCTTGAAATAGTTCTCCGGTCTCGGGGAACCCCCTGCAAAAATTTAGAAATCTACAACTCGTGATACATTAGTGTGATGGTCAATGGGAAGAATGGTCCTTACACTTGTGGTCTTTGGGAAGAATTACCTCCTTACAGATCGCTAAAAAGATCAATGGAGAACTTATCCGAGAGGCAGAAATTGCTCATTGCTGAAGGAACCCCTACAACCTCTGGAGGAACCCTGGTTAAGAATCCCTGATCACTTCCGTTTCCGGAGCCGCATGGAGTCGCTGTCTCCCCTCACAGCTCCCGCAAACTGCCCTCCACATCGGCCTGAAAAATCGGCGTTTTCCGCCCCGAACGCTCCAGCAGCCTCCCCCACGACCCCGGCCACGAGATGGACCGGTTCGTGGAAAAAACCGGGCCGCGATCGTACACGGCCGCCACCGCAATCGTACGCGGCCGCCGCCGCGCGGCCGGCCCCGCCGCAAATTGAGGCCCCGGCTTCGGCCTACATGGATCCGGCCTGTGCGGCCCAGCCTGAGGAGATGGCGCCAGCGATGGTGGTAGGAGAACGGCCCACACATCAGCCCACCCTAAGAGATACACTACCTCCACAGCTCCAGGCCCCCCCTCCTCCATCCAGCCCTGAAACGTCTCCCTTCCTGCAGCAGCCTCACATACCTTCACTGGCACAGGATCATCACACAGAACTCCTGGCACAGGCTGTGGCTGCTCTCCTCTCCCCTATGATAGCTGCATCAGTGGAGAAGGCTGTCAGCTCAGTCATGCAGAAGGTTCAAGCCCAGCTGGGGGAACATGCATCCAGACTGAATGAAGCAGAGCATCGCATATCAACCATTGAGGAGGAACTTTACCAGACGCAATCTCTGGAACGTGCCCAGGACAGAACAAACAAATATATACTGGAAAAACTCGACGACCTCGAGAACAGGTCCAGGAGGAGCAACCTGCGATTTGTAGGTTTACCTAAATTGCTTCACCAATCTGCCTTAACGGAATTATGCACTCGTCGCATCCCTGAAGCTCTGGGTCTGGGAGGCCCATGCACCGTGGAACGTGCACACCGCGTGGGGGCCTTTAACTCGGAACGCAAATCGCCGCGCCCGATCATAGCCAAGTATCTTAACTACTCGGACAAAGCCGCCATACTGCAACAATACCGGCAATCCAGATCCCTGCAGATAGACGGAGTCCGAATTCTGATCTTTGCCGACTATTCAGTGGACGTCTCCAAGAAACGCAAAGCTTTCCAGCATATCTGCGCAGAACTCCACCAGCGGCAAATCAAGTTCACACTGGCATTCCCGGCTACTCTGCGGATCAAAACGCCCTCCGGTGAACAACTGTCCTTTCAAGACCCTGATGAGGCTTCATCTTACTTGAAATCTTCACGCTCGGGCTCCCACCTCAGCCCCACACCCAAGGCCCCACCAATCAACCGAGCCCTGGATCAGAGGAGTCCGCGAAAAGACTCTCCCAAGCGCTTCAGGGCCTCGGGTCCAACTCAACATGGCCTGACCACACGCTGAGGGGCTAAGTTTGGTCCCGCTGCTTCCACACACAAGTGCTTCTTCTTTACGGCACTGTTTGACCTTCCTCCCTACCTGGGTAAGGTGTCCTGACTTTGGACTCTCCCTCCTGGACAGTCCACACCTCTCAGGTAATATCCGTTACTACTTGATCGGATTTGAGGTTCTGTTTGCCTACATACCGACTTGACTTTTTCTGTTGACCTATTTCGTTATGTTCTATTTTATTTGTATTTTTACTCTTCTTCAGTGGTTCGTAGCTATATAGGTATATTGCTTAACATGGTACTTTATGTTCAATGACCTGTGATTAATGTATATTTTCATGCATACGTTTATGCCCTCTTCCCCCTGGGTATCTTTGTGCAGACCTGCTTACACACACTGTTCTCCCGCCTACCCTGCTGTTACCTTATATCCCATCTCCGAGGGGCGGAAGCCCTTGACTTGATTCAGGGCTTGTTATGGGAACTGGTCTTCACAGTGATCCCCATGCGGAAAAAAGCGAAGTTGGTTAGTTATTATGTTTACCTCTGCTTACCCTATTTTTGGTTGCTGCTCCAGTTCTATCCCTCCCCCTCTTCTCCTCTCCCTCTACCCACTAAAACTACTAATAGTACACACTTACTCATCGTCCCCCTTCTTAGGGCCTTGCACACATGCTCCAGTGTAGATCACTACTACTCTCTGCGCCCAACTACCCACATCCCAATGATTTTACTACTTGTACACCATACCCCCGTCCTAATCCCACCATGCTGTGAATAATCTCGTGGAATGTGAAGTGCCTTCGTTCCCCCTCTAAACGAATGAAGGTTCTTCGACATCTCAAACGGCTAAAGGCAGACATAGCTCTGCTTCAGGAGACACACCTTTCTTCACCCGACTTTGTTCGGATGAAGAAACTCTGGGTGGGAGCGGTGGCTGGCTCAGAAGCTTTAGGCCGTAAAGCAGGAGTCCGTATCCTTGTTCACAAACATCTCCCATGTACCATTCTGTCAACGGACACGGATACTCAGGGCAGATTGCTCTCTATTCCTGTCCGCATAGGGACAAAAGAAATAGTGATAGCCAACATTTACGTCCCTAACAGTCCCACAAAGCAGTTCTTCAACACACTGACCACTTGGCTCCTGCGCTACCCTTTACTTCCCCAAGTCGTTGGGGGGGACTTTAACTCCGTGATCCACCCATTAGACGACAAATCTCCGAAACGACGACTTGACTCATCATCGACACAAACCAATGACACATTGCTAGAGACCACAATGAAATCCCTTTGTCTCCTTGACATATGGCGCCTACACCACCCGACTGATAGGGAATTCTCCTTTTTCTCACATCCACACAATGTATTCACCAGGACTGACTACATATTTAGCTCACATGATCTACTCCCTTTAATCCCGGACACGGAGATACATGATATTGCTATCTCCGATCATGCTCCTATTTCCGTATCTCTAGAGACTCCCGATATCCATCCAAATCCCAAACTTTGGCGCTTCCCCGCCTTCCTCCAACACAACGCGGACTTCCACACTTACATTACAAAAGAATGGCGATTATACACACAAACGAACGCGGACCATGCGGATAACCCCAATCTACTATGGGACGCAGGGAAAGCTTTCCTTCGGGGACGCATTATCTCTTATGCATCCTCCTTCAAAAAGAACGCACACCTTAACTATAACACAGCCAGCTCCAGACTTCACCAGGCTCAACGAATACTCTATACCCATGACACACCTGAGAACCGGACAGCCTGGTGAATAGCCAAACAGTCGTTTGACACTTGGGCCGACACCCTGGAATCAATTAAGAGAGCTCACTTTGATGCCACTCTCCACAAATTTGGGAATAAGGCCGGTAAACTGCTAGCCAGACTATGTAAGGGTCCCTACCGCCCAACTATTATCCCTGCTATCCGGGAGCCGGATGGCTCTATCACGACGTCGCAAACGGGCATCAATTCGGCCATGCTGCGCTATTATACGGCGTTGTACGACCCTATCGACGAGCACACGGCACACGAATTCATAGACAGAGTGACTCTGACACAAATATTCCCCTCGCAACTGGACTCTCTTAATGCCCCCATCTCTCGCGGAAATAACCAACACGATCCGGACTCTAGCCTCCTCGAAAACCCCTTGCCCAGATGGACTAACGGGCGAATTTTATAAATCCCTAAACTCGCCCCTAGCACCCACGCTTGAAAAGGTATACCAACACATATGGATGGGTGGCCCCTACCTGCCTACGGGCAACCAAGCAATAGTAAAAATTCTGGAAAAAAAGGGGAAGGAACCTACAGAACCAGGCTCATATAGGCCCATCTCGCTCCTAAATCTCGATGTCAAGATCCTTTCCGAAATAATAGCCACAAGACTAGCTGACATCATCCCTTTTCTGATTCATCCTGCCCAGTCAGGCTTTGTGAAGGGCAGAACGGCGAAGATCAACATCAGAAAAGTGATGATGGCACTAGAGCACACTAGATGTAACCCGAACGGTGATTTTGCCATTATTACTCTTGATGCCAAAAAGGCTTTTGACAACGTTAGTATCGAATGGCTGTCTCTGGTTCTGAACAAAATGGGATTCACTGGCCCTTTTCTGCATCTCATAAAATCTATGTACACCTCTCCGGCAGCCAGATTGGTTGCCGCTGGCCTGCTCTCAAATGAATTTCGCCTACATAAGGGCACGAGACAAGGCTGCCCTCTATCCCCTCTCCTCTTTAATTTGGCCCTGGAACCACTTTCTAGATATTTACTAACAGTGGCCCCAATCCATGGCATTACAATAGGGGAGCAACAATTGAAGACGTCTCTCTTTGCAGACGACGTCCTCATCTTTTCCGCAAATCCTTCCGCAGACATGCCCACGATAAAAAACACATTTGATCTATTCAGAAAATGTTCCGGTTTACACATAAACTACGCCAAAAGCGAGATATTGCCACTCGGTCCCCTTCCACCTCCGGCCTGGACTCAAAATTCCATCTTCTCGATAGCAAAGTCACATATCACTTATCTGGGTATCAAGATGTGAAGAAGGGAATTTTCCTTCTTCACTCTATCATCTGAACTACCCTCCCCTCTTTGCCAAGCTCACTCTGGAACTGGAAAACTGGATGGATCTGCCCCTCTCGCTCCTGGGAAGATGTCACTTGGTAAAAATGGTCAGTTTCGCACGCCTGCTATACCCTCTCCAAACGATACCTTTACTTATCAGACAAAAGGACATCCAAATTTTGAACTCTGCAATATCAAAATTTCTTTGGCGAAACAAAAGACCACGTATCGCTTTTTCAAAACTTCATCTTCCCAGGACCGAAGGTGGTATTAGTCTTCCAAACCTTAGACTGTATAATCTAGCTTGTCTTTTGCGGGTAAGCCTGGACTGGATTGCCCAAAAGTCCCAATGTTCCAACTTTCCCCTGGAGACAGAAATGGTCCATCCCTATTCCCTTACTGCCCTTCTTCACTGCAAGTGGAAATCTCTACCAACTCTGCACCAACACAATCTTTTGCTGAGAGACACTGCCATTGCCTGGAGGGAGGTAAGGAAAAGTCTCCGTCTCTCTCCATTTATTTCCAAATTCCTCCCGATACAAGGAAACCCGAGTTTTACTCCGGGTTTGGAACGCCAGCCCTATGATGAGTGGCGCCAAAAAGGTCTCGTTACTTTTTTCTCCCTGTGTGATCCTGAATCCGGTCGGGTAGCATCATTCAGATCCCTAGCCGCCAAATTTTCTCTCCCGGATGCTTCTGCTTTCCATTATGGTCAATGTGTTAGCTTCCTTCAAAAAACCTGCAGGAACGAATCCACAAGATTCGCGCCATCGTTCCTTGAAACACTCATACAAAATGACACCTGCAAAATTTCTGACATATACAAACCTTTACTATTGAAAACTACCCCCTCTCTAGCCTCATCCTCTGTGTTGAATTGGGCAAAAGACTTTCCAGAAGAGGACATAGTGGACAAAATCCTGCAAGGCCCCAATTCTGTATACAACCTGGTTCCTAATGAATCGTGGAGGGAGACCCAGCTGAAGATCACTCACCGCGCCCACATTCCTTTTCTTCCAACTTCTAAACATTCTTCAGCCTTAACCTCACCCTCGCTGTGCCCATTGTGCCAGCAACCTAAGCCCTCTCTCGTGCACCGATACTGGACTTGCACCTATATTTCTGCTTTCTGGGATCAAGTTCTGGCATTTATATTCTGGATTACATTGTTAAAGCTCCCCAAGAACCCGCTCCTCCTTATCTTTGGGCACTGGGACCCCACACTGCTCCCTTGGTCCACCACTCCCAGCCCACCGGGGAAAGACTGGACCTTGATCTGCCTCCTGCTAGCAAGAAGGGCCATACTGGCCAACTGGACCTCTACATCCACGCCCTCCATCTCCCAGGTTGAAAGAGATCTCCTGCAACTCCTTTTTCGGGACAAGATCAATGCTAATCTGGACAACCAGTAAGCCTCCCAACGCTTCCACGACAGATGGGACCTTTTTGTTATGGCACAGCTCTCTTCACACGACCGAACTCACCTTGATAAACTCTCCTTTGTCTACAAGGATTCTTGTCGAACATGACCCTTTCTACTACTGGATGTTTCCCTTCAATAGAGTAAAGGTTTGTGTTCGCCCTATTTGACTACGGCAATGCTCTACTCACTAGACTTCAATATGTTCAAAATTCTGCAGCCAAAATCCTGACTAGGCCTGGTACAAGAGACCTTATTGCCCCTACCCTGGAATCCTTGTCCTGGCTACCCATCAGGTTTCACATAGACTTTAAGATCCTCTTGCTCACCACCAAGGCTCTTCATTGCTTGGGACCCCATTATCTCTCTGAACTTTTATCAATTTACCCCCCCCCCTCCCCCTGTAACCTCAGCTCCTCAAATTCTGGTTTACTGTGTGTCTCCCCTACTCATCTACACTCAATGGGGGACAGAACCTTCTCCTGATATGCTCCAAAACTCTGGAATTCTCTTCCTAAGAATGTCAGAGAGTCGTCTTCTCTAAACTCATTCAAATCAAATCGAAAAACTGTTTTTCATTTAATTGCCCCTTTTCAATTATGTCAATTATGTTAATATGTGTATTTCCTGAGTTTTCCTTGTAAAGCGCTTTGAGAAACCACCTTTGATGGAGCTATATAATATGAAGTTTATTATTATTATTATTTATTAATTGCTACACGAGCGATCTCCTGGATGATAGCATCCAGGATAATAGTCTCCTGGATCATAGTCTGCTGGATCATAGTCTCCTGGGTCATAGCATCCAGGATAATGGTCTCCTGGATCATAGTCTCCTGGATCATAGTCTGCTGGATCATAGTCTGCTGGATCATATTCTGCTGGATGATAGTCTCCCGGATGGTAGTCTCCTGGATAATAGTCTCCTGGATAATAGTCTCCTGGATAATAGTCTCCTGGATAATAGTCTCCTGGATCATAGTCTCCTGGATCATAGTCTCCTAGATCATAGTCTCCCGGATCATAGTCTCCCGGATCATAGTCTCCCGGATCATAGTCTCCCGGATCATAGTCTCCCGGATCATAGTCTCCCGGATCATAGTCTCCCGGATCATAGTCTCCTGGATCATAGTCTCCTGGATCATAGTCTCCTGGATCATAGTCTGCTGGACCATAGTCTCCTTGATCATAGCCTCCGGAATCAGAGTCTCCTGGATGATAGCATCCAGGATAATAGTCTCCTGGATAATAGTCTCCTGGATCATAGTCTCCTGGATCAGAGTCTCCTGGATCAGAGTCTCCTGGATGATAGCATCCAGGATAATAGACTCCTGGATCATTCTGCTGGACCATAGTCTCCTAGATCATAGTCTCCTGGATAATAGTCTCCTAGATCATAGTCTCCTGGATCATAGTCTCCTGGATGATAGTCTCCCGGATGGTAGTCTCCCGGATGGTAGTCTCCTGGATAATAGTCTCCTGGATCATAATCTCCTGGATCATAATCTCCTGGATCATAGTCTCCTAGATCATAGTCTCCTGGATAATAGTCTCCTGGATCATAGTCTGCTGAACCATAGTCTTTTGGATCATAGTCTCCTGGATCAGAGTCTCCTGGATCAGAGTCTCCTGGATCATATTCTGCTGGACCATAGTCTCCTGGATCATAGTCTCCTGGATCATAGTCTCCCGGATGATAGTCTCCCGGATGGTAGTCTCCTGGATAATAGTCTCCTGGATCATAATCTCCTGGATCATAGTCTCCTGGATCATAATCTCCTGGATCATAGTCTCCTAGATCATAGTCTCCTGGATAATAGTCTCCTGGATCATAGTCTGCTGAACCATAGTCTTTTGGATCATAGTCTCCTGGATCAGAGTCTCCTGGATCAGAGTCTCCTGGATCATATTCTGCTGGACCATAGTCTCCTGGATCATAGTCTCCTGGATCAGAGTCTCCTGGATGATAGCATCCAGGATAATAGTCTCCTGGATAATAGTATCCTGGATAATAGTCTCCTGGATGATAGTCTCCCGGATGGTAGTCTCCTGGATAATAGTCTCCTGCATAATAGTCTCCTGGATCATAGTCTCCTGGATCATAGTCTCCTAGATCATAGTCTCCTGGATGATAGGCTCCTGGATGATAGGCTCCTGGATGATAGGCTCCTGGATAATAGTCTCCTGGATAATAGTCTCCTGGATAATAGTCTCCTGGATCATAGTCTCCTGGATCATAGTCTCCTGGATCATAGTCTCCTGGATCATAGTCTCCTGGATCATAGTCTCCTGGATCATAGTCTGCTGGATCATAGTCTCCTAGATCATAGTCTCCTAGATCATAGTCTGCTGGACCATAGTCTGCTGAATCATAGTCTCCTGGATGGTAGCATCCAGCAGACCCCGGTGCTACCCACATATGAGCAACCATGATAAGCTGAGGGAGCCAGGAGACTTCCCATTGGTTTCAAAGGGCTGCCTCCCCTAGCTAATTGCAAGTAACTCCCACTGGGCTTCTCGCATCTGAACGGTGTTGGGACCATTCACCAGTGTGAATGTATCGTGACTACCAGTACTTTTTTGATGTTTCAAAAATGTATTACAAAGATAACAATGAGTAAAAAAAAAAAAATTTGTGAATCTTGGGGTTTTTTTTTGTTTGTTTCTTTCCATAAATTGAATCTTGTGGCTTCAGCTAGTCACTGTTGTGTCCAATTACACAACCGAAAGAGAAAAACATTTTTCTGAGAAAAAAAAGAGAAAAAAGTCATCTTCATCATCAATCATTCCAGCTACAGGCCGTATCTATGTCAACAAACAATATACAATGGAAACAAAAGTAACTCGATGATCTAAAAAAATTTGCATTGAGCTCTACGGCCCCCGCTCTCCTCCAGAGATATAATTAGAGAAGTAGATGAACACCGACACACAGCAAACATGTTGCCTCTCAGTTCCCTCCTGATGTTACTGATCATCTCTTCTGCCATAGTCCTTGGCTGTGCCTCCAATTTATGGATTGTACATGTTAATATTATGGAATGGAGATCCGGCCTCCGCCTAAACCCATCTGATCAAATTCTCAGTTTCATGGCGGCAATCAACATTCCACTGCAGATCACGCTGAGTATGGAAATGTCCGTCGTAAATGTCCTCTTTGTCAAGTCATATGCCCCACATTACCTGGTATTACTCAGTATTGCCATTCTCCTTGTTACCTGCAACCTTTGGGTCACCACTTTGCTCGGCTCTTACTATTGTCTGAAAATTGTCAACTTTTCCAAAGGGATTCTACTGGCTTTGAAGATCAAAATTCCTGGCTTGGTACCAAAGCTTTTAGTTGCATCTGTTGCCCTGTCCTTCTGTGTGGCAATGCCCTCAAACTGGAATATCTACATTGACTGCAACCAAGGCTCCACCGAAAATTCAACCCGTGACTCTACGGAGGAAATTTGCTCCCTTGGGATCAGAGGAGCTTATCTCATTGCTGCGTTTTTGGGATTAATTCTGCCGCTCCTGCTGACTCTGGTCCCAATAGCAGTGACTGTGGCCTCGCTCTGGAGACACACCAGGAGGATAAAGAAAAATAAGACTGACTCGTGTCACCCTCAGACTCAAGCCCACGTCAGGGCAGCCCAGACCATGATCCTGCTGGTCACCCTGCACACAGCTTTTTATGGTGCCGTGTTTTCCTTTTTCTTCAAGTCCTTCAAAGTGGATGGGGCTGCTATGCTTTTTTCTTTGTATTTTGTCTTGTTCTACCCCATGACGCAGTCTTTTGTCATAATAACTGGGAATGCAAAACTCTGGAAAGCATGCAAAAGGATCTTCAGCTCAAAAGACATCCCGTCCAATGGGCTGAGGACTGTCCACAAGTAGCCTGCTACAGAATTAACTAAAAACAGTCCAGTAAAAGATAAAAAAGACCCTATTCATTAACACTGCCAGGACAAAGTCAACTACGAGACGGAAGCTATTGGCTACTGGGTATTGAACTTCCATTTTCTAGTCCCTTCGTATGTGCTGTATGCCATCGCGTTCTTGACGGTCGGAATTTGGTGTGACCATGTGTAGGCAAGACAGCTTGAGCGAAATCCCGCCATAATTCCGTCGGGAAAGCCATCAGAGCTTTTTCCAACCAAAATTCCGATTGTGTGTACGCGGCATAAGAAATACACTTAAGAATGTACCTGACAGCATTTGGGTGCAAGAACTCCAGTGGGGTTACTTGCGGTTAGCTGATGGAGACAACCCTATTGAAAGCAATGGGAGATGGCTGACTTCCACAGTTGATCGAAAGAGCTCATGCAGTGATTACCTGCAAGTGATCAGCCATGAACGCATATCGGTCTAGGGCTGATTACTTGCAGGTAAATCCATGCATGAATTATTACATGTGAGCTGCCATGATTAGCTGAGGGAGGTGGCAGCCTCTTATTACTTTCAAATGGGCTGCCTCCCCCAACTATTCACCAGGAACCCCCGCTGAGGTTTTGGCATCTAAACTCTGTTGGGTAGATACTCAAGTATAAATGTACCTTTTAAGAAACAAATATAACCCAAGAAAATGCAAAGTAGCCATGCTTAGCTGAGGGAGTAGACATGTGCAATTGGATTCGGTCCCAATGTAAATTTGGACAACTTTATGGATATTCGGAGAATCAGATGTATCCAAATCTCCAAATTAAATAGTAGCGTATTTCATTGAAATTTGTTACGTTTTCTTTTGTTTATTCATTTTCTAATGAATTTGAACAGTTCTGAACAATTCGAATTTAGATCAGTCGAAAAATGATCGACCGCTTCGAATTCTGTGTGCAGAATAGCTGGTTGTTAAGGATTTGGCCAGGAAGCCTGCCGCCACGTCCTTAACAACCGATGACTCCTCAGCTGTCCGCAGGCTTCCCTGCTGAGAGCTGAAATGTAGATAAATGAAATGAATACCCGCAATAGAAAATTCAGAAAAAATCCATATAAGGCCCTTCAGGTCTGGTATGGATTTTGAGGGGAACCCGAAGGCAAAATAAAAAAATAAAAAAATGGCAAGCGCCACTCCACCTGAACCATACCAGGCTACATGCCCTCTACCTGTGCCTTGACAACGTTGTAAAATTTTAAATGAATGTGGTGGAGGTGCATTTCTATTTGTTTAATTTTTATGAGTTTTTTTTTTTTTCAATAAAACGTTTGTTTCTATCGATGGCTGTCTCTCCTTGAAGATTCACTTTGGACTCTGTCCACTTTCTATGTATATCCTGCCCTTGATCTAGAGCAGCTTTTCTCATCCTTTTCAACACAGAGGAACCCTTGAAATAGTTCTCCGGTCTCGGGGAACCCCCTGCAAAAATTTAGAAATCTACAACTCATGATACAATAGTGTGATGGTCAGTGGGAAGAATGGTCCTTACACTTGTGGTCTTTGGGAAGAATTACCTCCTTACAGATAGCTAAAAAGATCAATGGAGAACTTATCCGAGCGGCAGAAATTGCCCAATGCTGAAGGAACCCCTACACCCTCTGGAGGAACCCTGGTTGAGAATCACCAATCTAGAGAGACCCACATCATTGCTCTTTATTGCTCACGGAGGTGACGGTGTATTTTTACTGAATTTAGGAATTCCTGCTGAATATTCCTCTTCAGTTTCTAAAATTACTGTGGTGTAGCTCTAGTGACTGCTTTTATTTTTATTTAATATGTATACAGGGCCTCTATACAGTACTATCATACACTGTAGCTGAGAAGCTGACCTATACATTTGTGTTCTCCCGACTTGACTACGGCAATGCTCTACTCACTAGACTTCAATATGTTCAAAATTCTGCAGCCAAAATCCTGACTAGGCCTGGTACAAGAGACCTTATTGCCCCTACCCTGGAGCCCTTGCACTGGCTACCCATCAGGTTTCACATAGACTTTAAGATCCTCTTGCTCACCACTAAGGCTCTTCATTGCTTGGGACCCCATTATCTCTCTGAACTTTTATCAACTTACTCCCCCCCTCCCCTTGTAACCTCAGCTCCTCAAATTCCGGTTTACTGTGTGTCTCCCCTGCTCACCTACACTCAATGGGGGACAGAACCTTCTCCTGATATGCTCCAAAACTCTGGAATTCTTTTCATTTAATTGTCCCTTTTCAATTATGTTATGTTATCTTCTGTATTTCCTGAGTTTTCCTGTAAAGCGCTTTGAGAAGCCACCTTTGATGGAGCTATTATTGTTATTATTATTGTTATTAATTAATTGCTACATGAGCGATCTCCTGGATGATAGCATCCAGGATAATAGTCTCCTGGATAATAGTCTCCTGGATCATAGTCTCCCGGATGGTAGTCTCCTGGATCATAGTCTCCTGGATCATAGTCTGCTGGATCATAGTCTCCTGGATCATAGTCTCCTGGATCATAGTCTCCTGGATCATAATCTCCTGGATCATAGTCTCCTGGATCATAATCTCCTGGATCATAGTCTGTTGGACCATAGTCTCCTGGATCATAGTCTCCTGGATCATAGTCTCCTGGATCATAGTCTCCTGGATCATAGTCTCCTGGACCATAGTCTCCTGGATCATAGTCTCCTGGATGATAGTCTGCTGGACCATAGGCTCCTGGATCATAGTTTTCTAGATCATAGTCTCCTGGTTCATAGTCTGCTGGACCATATTCTCCTGGATCATAGTCTCCTGGATGATAGTCTGCTGGACCATAGGCTCCTGGATCATAGTCTCCTGGATCCTAGTCTGCTGGACCATAGTCTCCTGGATCATAGTCTCCTGGATAGTAGTCTCCTGGATAGTAGTCTCCTGGATAGTAGTCTCCTGGATAGTAGTCTCCTGGATAGTAGTCTCCTGGATCATAGTCTGTTGGATGATAGTCACCTAGATGGTAGCATCCAGGAGACCCCGGTGCTACCCACATATGAGTAACCATGATAAGCTGAAGCAGCCAGGAGACTTCCCATTGGTTTCAAAGGGCTGCCTCCCCCAGCTAATTGCCAGGAACTCCCACTGGGCTTCTCACATCTGAACGGTGTTGGGAACATTCACTAGTGTGAATGTATCGTAAACTACCGGTACTTTTTTGATTTTTTGAAAAATGTATCACAAAGATAACAATGAGTAAAAAAAAAAAAATGTGTGAATCTTGGAGGGGTTTTTTTTTTTGTTTTTTTCCATAAATTGAATTTTGTGACTTCAGCTAGTCACGGTTGTGTCTAATTATACAATCGAAAAAAGAAAAAAACATTTTTCTGAGAAAAAAAAAAGAAAAAAGTCATCTTCATCATCAACCATTCCAGCTTCAGGCCGTATCTATGTCAACAAACAATATACAATGGAAACAAAAGTAACTCGATGATCTAAAAAAATTTGCATTGAGCTCTACGGCCCCCGCTCTCCTCCAGAGATATAATTAGAGAAGTAGATGAACACCGACACACAGCAAACATGTTGCCTCTCCGTTCCCTCCTGATGTTACTGATCAGCCTTGCTGCCATAGTCCTTGGCTGTGCCTCCAATTTATGGATTGTACATGTTAATATTATGGAATGGAGATCCGGCCTCCGCCTAAACCCATCGGATCAAATTCTAAGTTTCATGGCGGCAATCAACATTCTACTGCAGATCACGCTGAGTATGGACATGTCTGTCGTAAATGTCCTCTCTGTCAAATCATATGCCCCATATAACCTGGTATTACTCAGTATTGCCATTCTCCTTATTATCTGCAACCTTTGGGTCACCACTTTGCTCGGCTCTTACTATTGTCTGAAAATTGTCAACTTTTCCAAAGGGATTCTACTGGCTTTAAAGATCAGAATTCCTGGCTTGGTACCAAAGCTTTTAGTTGCATCTGTTGCCCTGTCCTTCTGTATGGCAATGCCCTCAAACTGGAACATCTATATTGAGTGCAACCAAGGCTCCACTAAAAATTTAACCTGTGACTCTACGAAGGAAATTTGCTTCCTTGGGATCAGAGGAGGTTATCTCATTGCTGCCTTTGTGGGATTAATTTTGCCGCTCCTGCTGACTCTGATCCCAATAGCAGTGACAGTGGCCTCGCTCTGGAGACACACCAGGAGGTTAAAGAAAAATAAGACTGACTCGTGTCACCCTCAGACTCAAGCCCACGTCAGGGCAGCCCAGACCATGATCCTGCTGGTCACCCTGCACACAGCTTTTTATGGTGCCCTGTTTTCCTTTTTCTTCAAGTCCTTCAACGTGGATGGGGCTGCTATGCTTTTATCTTGGTTTTTTGTCTTGTTCTACCCCATGACGCAGTCTTTTGTCATAATAACAGGGAATGCAAAACTCTGGAAAGCATGCAAAAGGATCTTCAGCTCAAAAGACATCCCGTCCATTGGGCTGAGGACGGTCCACAAGTAGCCTGCTACAGAATTAACTAAAAACAGTCCAGTAAAAGATAAAAAAAAAGACCCTATTCATTAACACTGCCAGGACAAAGTCATCTAGGGAAGATTCCAAACTGCGCCCCCCAAGATGTATGAGAATTATATGTCAGCCTACAACCCCCCCCCCCCCCCCCAATAAAAAAATGAGCACCAATCTGCACACTGACCCCCAATCATAAATTCCCTTTGCAAGTCAAAACTTTATCCAAACTAAAATGTCCCCCTCCTACCAGTGCAACCCCCAGCTCTATCCCCACCCCCCATCAAAAATCTTTGCTTCATCTCCTCCCTCAACTCAATTCCTCCCCCCCAAATCCCCATTCCTAAAACAAAATCCCCCAACTAACATATTCTTATCCCCAGCACAAATGTTTTTTTACTCTGCCCAACACCCCCCCCCCCCCCCGATCCCCAACAAAATTCTCCTCCCTCCAACACACAGACCGCAGATGCAGAGCAGCAGAAGACTGTGGCATGTCCTTCATCTCAGGCTCCTCCTCATCTTGACATGTCACGGTTGGGGAGAAGCCTAGGGGATGCAGACAAAGGATGGTGGCACTGGGGACCTGCATTAGCGATGCCATTAGCTGTCAGATCGGGGACTGTGCAGTGTTTGTTTACATGCCCCCAGCCCACCTTCTTTACAAACCCTGAACAGTCCCGACCTGGGAGCGCTACAAACAGCAGCACAAGTGGGAAGCTGGAGGGAAGGCTTTCTCCTCCTCTAAAGATTTAGCCTGTGACTTTCCATGCTAAGCTGACAGCAGTGAAGCCACTGTCGCTGTCAGCTTGTAGAATCAGGAACTCTCTGTGTGCCCCCCCCCCCCCACATCACATAATGACTGCGCCAATGGCAGCTGCCCCTCCTGCTCCCCCTTGTCCCCTTGTCCCGACCCTTGTTCAATATGGCTGACCTTTACTGCTCTCCCCATCTGCTTTGTGTCTCTAGTAGAGTCAGGAATCTAACCCTGGTAAGCTACATGATGGATGGTGTCAGAGCACACGGGGTCGATGGCCACCTCCCCTCCCGTAGGCCTAGAGACTGTCTGTTTAAGCCCATGCACTGCAAGAAAAGGAGAAGGTCACATGCTCCCCTGTACCTGGAAGTACCAAAGTACAAGGTATTTCCCCTAGGACTCCTACAGAACAGCTCGGTAGTTGGAGGTGAGTGATGAGGCCCACAGGGCTTCTTGGAGGTCCAGTTTTTGTACCATTACCATGGACAAGATTATGATGACTGTACAGAAGTACTGTTAGACCATCCATGGTGAAGGGCACCGCTCCAGGCCTTCGTCTCCTCTTTTTTTGGGGACCCCCTGGTTGTCAGCGACCCACGTTATTATTATACAGCTAGAGGGTATTTGTGGTATAAAGATGTAAGAAGATTATGTAGCTAAATCTTTGAATGTGTTTGATTTTCCTGTCTGTTAATAAAAGCCGCGACCTTTCATTTGCAACATGAAATTTTGTTTTCTGTTATTTTGTTGACCACTTTCCTGCTCAGTCCTAGTCAGGAGAAGGTAGAACTAATTCATTATTATATATCATAACAAATGTTATCCAGTGATATCCTCCACCGAATGATGTCACCAAAACACATATTGTCCTAAATTGATGAAGAAATTAGATTTTTACATTTTTTTAACTGGATGTTTTATAGCAGAAAGTAAAAAATATTTAATTTTTATTTATGGTCTTTTGTTTTGTTTAATATATATATATATATATATATATATATATATATATATATATAATATTATTCTATTTTATTTCAATTTTTTTAGACATCAAAAGATAAAGTGTGTATTTGTCAGGGTACTCTGTATTTTCCATACATAATGATGCATGTATAGACATATTTTATATATATATATATATATATATATATATATATATATATATATATATATATATATATAGTAATATTTGGGGGTTATTTTAGCTTAAAGGTAGAGCTTACCAGTGAGCTGAGTCCACACCAGATATCGTTTTAAGGGCTTGTAGGCCCACTTTTATTGAAGAAAGAAAAGTCAGATGACAAAATAGTTGCATACACAGGGGTTTCAGCTTTCCACAGCAATAATGTATGTAGAACCAAAAATACCAAGCCACCTGGCTCTCTTTAGCAGCACTGCTGCTCAGACTTCTGCTGCAGCCCTCTTGGCTCTTTAACAGAGTTCCTGTACACCCAGTACCTCAGCACTCTTTACTAGCTTCTTTTTTTCAGCCCACAAGCTTGGACCCTCTGTCTACTGACAGACCGACCTGTGCAGACATGCACACTTCTTCTCCCTTACACGCCTGGACTCCTCGGGAGGGTGGAGCCCAGAACCATGGTGTTGGCTTTGTTTTAAGCCCAAGACCCACCTGTGCAATCATCCAGCCAGACTGCTGGCTGTTCCCAAAACCCGGTCCCAGGATTGGAGATTCCGAACTACCACATATCCCCCCCCTTTGTTTCGACCCAGAGGGCGGAACACCCAAGTTACTTTTGGCACCTCTGTGCCAGATACCATTTACAGAAGTACCCTCCTGTCCAACCTCGCTTCTCCTAACGGGGAACTCCACCCAATGCCTCCTTTGGTGTCTCCCTCTAAGCCTTACTGTCACTCTGCTATGAGCTTTGATGCGACCTTCCCAACTTTTCTTCCGAGTGAATTTCCATAAGCACTTCCTCTCCTGAAATCTTAATGGGTTCCCGTTGGTCTTCCTACCAACCCTTCTGCCTCCACGCTTCAGGTTCCCAGGTTTCCCCAAAACTCTCTCAGCAGTACTGTTCTGAGACTGTAGGGGGCCTATTTCTATAGTGTTTAGAACGGAAACCCACCTCTTATTTCTGGTACCTGACTCAGCAGTCACTAATTGATTACCAGGTTTACCTGTACCTTTGGGCACCACATTATCATGTACCATTAACACATTATTTGGTTCATCATTGACAGACATATTCAAACCAACATTAGACCTCTCAATGTTGCACATGTCACCAATGCCTTTTTTTTCAAAATTTGCTAGGGCAGAGTCTGCAGAGGGCACACATACTAGAGGGCCGCCATCACCCACAGGAACCTCACAGGATGCTACCTCCCCTGGGTTCACCCATTCTGCAGGCAGCTGTCCTACCACTTGACCCGTTCTGATGCCACCTGTATTTTTACCCACCGGAACAGGCAAGCTCTCGTCTGATCCACATACAATTTTTACCACGCTCCTTGCCCATTCCCCTGTCCCGGGGACCTTATTAGGTTTGTCACCTAAACCAAGCACTGGACTGGGGACCCCAGTCTCTTTAACCACCTTTGTTTGAGCTCTGGTCAGGATCTCTGCTGCTTTCAGGTCCACACTTGGCCCTTCCACCTCATGTGGTTTTTCTACTGGTGCAGTATACGTGCCCTTCACCAACTGACCAGCACCACACTGGACCATAGCAGCAGAAATGCTTCCCATCTGGCTGTTAGGAGGTGTAACCGCAGGCAATTTAGGCTTATTTTCAACTTCTCCAATGTCTGTCTCAAATATTTCTTCTGGATCTAATCTAGCAGCATACGTAGCGGCAACTTTTAACAAAAGTAGCAAATTTAGGAATAAACCATTCCTGTCCTGTTTTGCTTTGCTCTGTACAGCCTGCCATACAGTGCTCCACCTAGTGGTACTGCGCAGTACCAGCCCATCAGACTGTGGAGGAGACACACTAGTATAGATTGGCTGTACATCCCAAAGTTCAAGCATCTCTTTTAATGCTTTGGTTAATAACCAGGCCCTTGACTCCAGACCTAAGTCCTTCCTGGGAATTTTCATGACACTGGGGCTGCAGAGAGACCCACTTGCTGAGACTTGAAAAGTTGCAATGGTTAACGGAACCTCCTCCCGGCTGGAGGTAAACACAGCCTGGTGCTCCACCAGAGCGCGGCCAATTGCTGGACTCATACCCAACTTCTCAGGCTCAGCATCAGTGAACTGCTCCAGAACATTACCAGTGACGTCACGTTGACACTCCATGTCAACCTCAGTTTTGTGGGTCACAGACAATGTCTCTGCTGTGCCCTTATTTGGTTCATCCTGCTCACCAGGGTTAACCCCTGCAGCAGCCACCGCGCCCTCAGGTACAGGCTGTTCTGCAGCCTCCCCTGCTGGCCCAGCAGAAACCGTGTCCACCTTATCTTTGTGCATAAAAGCCTCATCTATCAGGGAGATAAGATTTTTGCTCCAACTATCCCAATCTATTGTATGTGCGCTCCCTTCTGCGGTACTCCTCAGCACCGATCCTTCTGCCCAAGGAGACACATAAGAACAGACTGGCTCAGCTGCAGACTCATTACACCAGTCATTGTAAATCATGTCAGACTGTGGTAGCACAGGTTGCAATACACCATATTCACCACCTTTCTCTGCTTGCATTTCGTAAGCCTCACACACCTTTGCATTTTTCACAGGTTGTGTTAATCCACCATTTACCTGCACATTTTTAGTACTAGCAGCTTGCACTAACACATTACCATTACACAGTACAGTTCCATTCTGTCCCACCAGAGTGACATCGCAGTTGTCCAGGGCAACCTCTGACTCCAACACATGAAGTTCCCTGGAGATTCCTGTGGACAACTGTGCTGTCTTACCACCAGTTGCTATAGGCAACGGCCCATTTTTGATAACCCCAGGTTCTTTCAGAGCAAAAGTTTTCCCAACAGCATTAAACTTTTCATTAACAGTAACACTTATAGCATTTTTAGCATTTGTAGGCTGTCCTAGCCCATGGTCAACTTGAGCCTGATAGTCATTAGACACAACACTTTTAGTCATCAACACAGGTTCTATTTGGATTTTAACCCTTGCATTTCCACTATATAGGGAAAAGTCATTCTCAAGTGCACATTCAGTGGCCCCACTAACTGGGGTCACTCTCACATCGTCATGGACAGTCTCGTAACCAGTCCTTTTATACATGAAATCAGCAGTTCCAGCCATAATTTCATTAAAGACAGTCTTACCCACCGCAGTAGTTGGGGTCACCATCTTCATTTGAGTACGTCGTCTTATGCACCAGTCCTCTGCTGCACTTTTACTGGCCAATTCCTCCTGGTGGCCATGGGATGAAACTACAGCAGGCATCTCCCACCGTTTAGCACCCCCTGCAGGCACAACAGGAAACTTCTTGTTGCTAGGGGTGACTGCAAACATATTTTCACTGGAATCTGGGCCTACAGACAAAACTTTCTCAGCAACATTATCTCCAGCCGTATTCCACAACCTAGGGCAAGAAAACATGCCATGCCCCAGCTGGCCACATTCCAGGCATGTTACTGGACGACTTTTTCCCAAAGCGATTCTCTCCTGGTGATTCCCAGCTGGCCGGAATGCACAGGCCTCTTTGTGGGGACGCTGAACCAAACCTCTACTGCAGCTCCTTTCAGGCATAAATTTCACTCCGGTTGCCATGGGAGACCGCACTCTCCCAGCAGAACTTTGCTGGCTCTCTCCAACATAATAAACTGGCTCCTCCTTAAGCCACTTTCCACGATCCTTATTAGACATAGCCCATGGTACAGAGACAGCCCGACTGGCTTCTTTTGCGTTGCTATGGGCAACCACTCTCATCCTCAGCCTTTGATCAGCCTCTCTCCTTGCATATCGCATGGGCTTCTCTCTGCTGGATCCCATCTCATGCTGTGACACATTCACATCTTTCACAATAGCTGTTGTTTTAACTGCATCAGCTTTGCCAGGGGCAACAACAGCCCTCTTCCAGTTATGGACATCCAGCGGCTTTTCCCTTGCACTGAGGGTTGGCTTCCTTTCCTCTGTAGCTTGGTTCAGTGCTGCTAAATGCCGCTTGCACCAATCCACTGCAGATTCAAATGCTGGTGGACTCTCCATAACAGCAGTCACCTGTGCACTCATTGCACCAGTGTTGCTAGGGACAACCCCAGCCCTTTTTTCTCCTTGATAAACTCTGATCAGGTATGTATGGGGTTCGTTCGGGCGGTAACAACCCCTCCAACCACAGAGCTCTGTCTCTTTTAAAGCAAGTTGCTTTTCTCTTCATGCAAGCTTTCCTCACCTGCACAGTGCACACACTGATTGTGCTGTCTCATGCACACAAACACAGTTCATAGCAAGAAGAAAAAAAAAAAATTTGACTTTTCATTCAGAGGTACACCACCTGCAACACGCAATGCCTTTTGCCTGGCTGCACTTCCACACATAGCCAATAGTTCCTGACTTGAACTTACTGTAGGGCAAGGACCCGGATTCCACCGTCTTCTGCCCGCATTCTCCACCACTTGTAATATTTGGGGGTTATTTTAGCTTAAAGGTAGAGCTTACCAGTGAGCTGAGTCCACGCCAGATATCGTTTTAAGGGCTTGTAGGCCCACTTTTATTGAAGAAAGAAAAGTCCGATGACAAAATAGTTGCCCACGCAGGGGTTTCAGCTTTCCACAGCAATAATGTATGTAGAACCAAAAATACCAAGCCACCTGGCTCTCTTTAGCAGCACTGCTGCTCAGACTTCTGCTGCAGCCCTCTTGGCTCTTTAACAGAGTTCCTGTACACCCAGTACCTCAGCACTCTTTACTAGCTTCTCTTTCAGCCCACAAGCTTGGACCCTCTGTCTGCTCTGACAGACCGACCTGTGCAGACATGCACACTTCTTCTCCCTTACACGCCTGGACTCCTCGGGAGGGTGGAGCCCAGAACCATGGTGTTGGCTTTGTTTTAAGCCCAAGACCCACCTGTGCAATCATCCAGCCAGACTGCTGGCTGTTCCCAAAACCCGGTCCCAGGATTGGAGATTCCGAACTACCACAATATATATATATATATATATATATATATATATATATATATATATATATATATATATATATATATAGTGATGGAAGAACTTCCGATGGGACGTTTCGCGAACGCGGACCACGAACGTGGCCGATAGTTCGCGAACCGTAACGTTTGCGGCGGACACCATTGACTTAAATGGGAGGCGAACTTCGCAAACCTACAGGTCAAATTTGCAGCCACAAAATAATTATTAGCTGTGCACACATAGTCCCACCACATGGCCAATGACATAACACATGTATGAGGTGAATGTGGGATCGACAACTACAAGCATTCTTTTTTTATATGGGAAATTGTTGTGACAATTCAGGACTGTGGAGCGCATGAAGGCAATGGAGGAGAGGGAAGGTCAGGGAACAGGGTATGCAAAGAAGAGGGTGCAGGAGATGATCACCAGCAGCGTGACATACAGCAATGACACCTGCACCGTGATAGAGTCATCTGACACCAGCACCGTGATAGAGAGCACTGACATCAGCAGCGTGACATAAAGCACTAACACCAGCACCGTGATAGAGAGCACTGACATCAGCAGCGTGACATAAAGCACTAACACCAGCACCGTGATATACAGCACTGACAGCAGCACCGTGATAGAGTGATCTGACACCAGCACTATGATAGAGAGCACTGACATCAGCAGCGTGATATACAGCACTGACACCTGCACCGTAAGCAGCGCCAGGAGGAAGTCAGCATAGCACAGGGATGGTGGGAGCCCCTCATAATGAGCATAGCACAGGGATGGTGGGAGCTCCTCATAATATGCACAGCAGAGGTACAGCCCCAGGAGGAAATCAGCACAGCACAGGGATGGTGAGAGCCCCTCATAATGAGCATAGCACAGGGATGGTAGGAGCCCCTCATAATATGCACAGCAGAGGTACAGCCCCAGGAGGAAGTCAGCACAGCACAGGGATGGTGGGAGCCCCTCATAATAAGCAGCCCCAGGAGGAAGTCAGCACAGCACAGGGATGGTGGGAGCCCCTCATAATGAGCATAGCACAGGGATGGTGGGAGCCCCCCATAATATGCACAGCAGAGGTACAGCCCCAGGAGGAAGTCAGCACAGCACAGGGATGGTGGGAGCCCCTGATAATAAGCAGCCCCAGGAGGAAGTCAGCATAGCACAGGGATGGTGGGAGCCCCTCATAATAAGCAGCCCCAGGAGGAAGTCAGCACAGCACAGGGATGGTGAACTTTACAAACCTACAGGTCATATTTGCAGCTACAAAATAATTACTAGCTGTGCACACATAGTCCCACCACATGGCCAATGACATAACACATGTATGAGGTGAATCTGGGATCGACAACTACAAGCATTCTTTTATTATATGTGAAATTCTGACAATTCAGGACTCTTGAGACAATGGAGGCGAGGGAAGGTCAGGGTAGGCAAAGAAGAGGGTGCAGGAGATGATCACCAGCACCAGCACCATGATATAGAGCACTGACAACTGCACCGTGATAGAGTGATCTGACACCAGCACCGTGATAGAGAGCACTGACATCAGCAGCGTGACATAAAGCACCGACACCAGCACCGTGATATACCAGTCCCTAAGGATTAGCAGACTGTACCTCACTCAACCCTATATACTGTAGTACGCTATACCTTACCAGTCCTTAGAAGGACCTTTGTGCAACTAGTAGGTTGTGATTAGCAGACTGTACCTCACTCAACCCTATGTACTGTAGTACGATATACCTTACCAGTCCTTATAAGGACCTTTGTGGAACTAGTAGGTTGTGAATGATTAGCAGACTGTACGTCAGTCCCTATACTGATAAAGGACTGCTGCAGCAGAAGGGCAGCAGTCAAGTATAATATTCTTTCTATATTTGGAAGAAAGAATATTATACGTGTACAAGCCTATTACCATACCACTGATACCAGTCCTGAAAAGAACCTTTGTGGACCTAATAGTAACAGCTACTGATTAAACTGACTGTCCCTCACTGCCTCACACACAGCTTCCTGCCTGTCCCTATTTAAACTGACAAAACACAGGCTGCTGGAACAATAATGTGAATAGCACTCAAAACTATATCCTGTACTGTGATAAACGTGAAAAAGCCCTGCGCAAATATGCCAAAAAATGGTCCTTGAAACTGCTAAGTGCAAAAAACGTGTAAATAAAAAGTCCATATAATCACAAGCACCAATAATAAAAATAAGTTGATGAAAACGGTGGTAAAAAATCCCAGGAATAAGGGCTCTCAGAACTCTCACCTCAAAAAGAAGAAAACCAAGCACATCACAAAAAGGGTATCCCACTCCACTCCTCGTATCCAGCCACCAAAGGAATCCTTTACTGTGCCAGATCAAAGATGATGATTTCCATATTAAGCCACTAGAGGGCCATTAGTAGCACATATACTTATTGCGATGACCTGGAGGGTGTTTTCCGTAATAAACGGCTCAAATAAAAGAGGGGGGAAGGAGAGAGAAGGGAAACTTCAATGGTGTAGTATTTAGAGTAAAATAATCGTTTTAATAATATAAAAGCAAAATCGGACTCTCACATTTAGAAAAGAAAACAACAGCACAAGAAGTAAAAAAATGGTGGTGTGGCGTCTTCCGCCAGTCCTACTTCACTTCCGGTACGTCCTAAGGCCACTTCCTACGCGTTACGTCAGAACACGGAAGAAGTCACACTGTCACGATCTGGAGTCAGGCTCAGAGACCAGTAGCTATAGCAGCAGAGCAGATATTCACACAGATCACCCTGGCTGATGGCACGGGTTCACCTGAGGTGCGGGGTCTAAGCACTAACCGGTATTCACCAGAGCTCCCAAAGGTGGAGATGGGCTTGGCTGCGTGTTAGTGCCAGGTCGCGGTCCTCAGGATAGCCCCACCAGGAGGTGAGCAAGCCGGGGTTCAGTAGCGGATGAACAGGTAAGGATCAAACTAGAGCGTGGTCAGTAAGCAAGCCAAAAAGGTCGGTAACGAGTTGTTGCAGATTGGGATCAGGCAGAAGCGTAGTCGTGGAACAAGCCAAGGGTCGATAACAAGCAGCAGTAAATATAAGCGGCAGCAGAGAAGACGGGAGCGAGATACAGGCTGGAGATGGCACAATATTCTGGCAAGGAGGAAGTGCAGAGACATGGCTTATATAGGAAGTTCATGGGAGGAGCAAAGGGTTCAAGGTTCAAGGCAAACAAGATTCAAGACAAGATCACTAAAGGAATTGTCCAAGGAGCTGTCCAGCATTCCAGGTGGCTCAGTAAGCAGAGTCACTGCCAGACACACCAGAGGTCCCAGGTTCAAGCCCAGGTCCTAACACACGTTCTGACGTAACGCGTAGGGAGTGACCGTAGGACGTACCGGAAGTGAAGTAGGACTGACGGAAGATGCCACACCACCATTTTTTTACTTCTTGTGCTGTTGTTTTCTTTTCTAAATGTGAGAGTCCGATTTGCTTTTATATTATTAAAACGATTATTTTACTCTAAATACTACACCATTGGAGCTTCCCTTCTCTCTCCTTCCCCCCTCTTTTATTTGAGCCGTTTATTACGGAAAACACCCTCCAGGTCATCACAATAAGTATATGTGCTACTAATGGCCCTCTAGTGGCTTAATATGGAAATCATCATCTTTGATCTGGCACAGTAAAGGATTCCTCTGGTGGCTGGATACGAGGAGTGGAGTGGGATACCCTTTTTGTGATGTGCTTGGTTTTCTTCTTTTTGAGGTGAGAGTTCTGAGAGCCCTTATTCCTGGGATTTTTTACCACCGTTTTCATCAACTTATTTTTTTTATTGGTGCTTGTGATTATATGGACTTTTAATTTACATATATTTATTTATTTACACGTTTTTTTGCACTTAGCAGTTTCAAGGACTATTTTTTGGCATATTTGCGCAGGACTTTTTCACGTTTATCATTTTATAGGGTAGTTTATGTTTACTATCAGGTCTTGCTGCATTTTTTGCACCTTATATTTGCACGTGCACTTTGTGATCGTTCATGTGTATTTTTTATATGTATTTACACTGATTAGTTTAAGAGATAATCTTTATCCTATTTGTATTTAATTAGATAGATTTTTATATAGTAGCGCGAAGGCCCCCCCCCTTTTTCACTATATCATGTACTACTTTACCATACCAGTCCTGAAAAGGACTTTTGTGGACCTAATAGTAACAGCTAATGATTAAACTGACTGTCCCTGCAGCACACACCGTCCTGTCCCTCTCTCTACACTGACAAAAGACACTCAGGCTGCTGCAACAATCAGTAGCACAGCAGTGCCTCGAACCTATATCCTGAACTACACCTAACACCTATACCATAGCAGTCCTTAAAAGAGCTTTTGTGTACCAAATAGCTAGCGATTTGGGTCACTGCAGTCTCTCCCTGCTCCACACAGCAACCTCTCCCTATAGTGACATACGAAAGAATGTAAAATGGCCGCCGGATTGGGTGTAATTATAAGTTAGGGGGAATGTCCAAGTGTCCATGTGCTGTAATGTCTCAATTGGCTGTCCTGTACACCATGATGGATGTGTCATCATAGGTCAAAGTTCTTTTACACAGTAAACACGGAAGTCCGTAGGGCGAACGGCGGCAATAGTCCACCGATTGGGCGGACCGCGAACAGCTGAAATTCACCACGAAACAACCGCCGAGCGAACCGTTCGACCATCCCTATATATATATATATCTGAGATTGAAGAGCCACATCGAGTTATGAGTCCATATATATATATACATGGAACATATGTATGGAAAATACAGAGTACCCTGACAAATACACACTTCATCTTTTGATTTCTTTATTGATTTATATATATATATCTATCTATCTGGACTCATAACTTGGTGTGGCTCTTTAACCTCAGATTTATTTATATTCATAATATTAATTTATATATATATATATATATATATATATATATATATATATATATATATATATATATATATATATATATATATACACATACATACATACATATATATATATATATAATCATTAATATTATGAATTTAGTGTTTTAGGAGAGCATTGACAATCATAAAAATATTGACAAAGTTAAAATAATAAAATGATAAAACTTCTAAAATGTCACAAAAAGGGTCAGACAATATTAATGGTGGCAAAACTTGAACAAAACATATATCAATAAAAAAAAAAAAAGCTACAAATATATTGGTTAGAAACATTTAATTAAAAAAAAAATAAAAAAAAATCAGAGGGGAAAAGCAAAAAGGATAATCTATTGTAAACTATGGATTAATAAAGGGTTAAATGGGAACACATTTTTTTTTTTAAGCTTTTTTTGCCCAATGTGCACAACAATTTAAATGCATTGGCTGCGTGACAATAAAGTTTTTTTTTTTTGTTTTTGTTTTTTAATTGTTTTATCTTGTTGTGAAATAATTATAATATCTGAATGATTACCTCCCCCGTCTGGACCATTGATCTTAGATTTACATATTAATCTTAGTAGCGGTTTCCTTTAATCCTGTGATGGTAAATAGAAGGAACATGTGGAAGGCAAGAATTAGACAAAGAGAATGTTTCATACTAGTCGGGGGTTTATTTCCTGCCCAAACACAAATATTTTTCAGTAATATACGGGTAACACAACTTGCAAAAAAAAAATCTTAATAAGTAACACAACAGCTTTACAACCAAAACAAGATACAAAGCTCCTACAACACAACTAAGACACAATCACACCGTATCTGTTTATTACATCGATATATTCATTTATTTACTCTAATAAGCGATCGTTGATTTGAAGAGCTCATGTTTGTAAAGTTCCCTTCCCAGACAATATCTCCATCCAGCTGAAATAATAGGGAGAAATACATTTTGTAAATAGATTTTTGCCCCCCGGGTGTGTCTGAGCTTTCTTGGAGTTTACTAACCCATGATTCTGATTGCTCTATAATGTATGGCAAGACTTTTTTTTTTATTTTTTTTTTATTACTACACTCCATGCTAGAAAATCATAAATCCAAAAAAAAAAAAAATATATATAAACAAAATGGAAAACAAAAATGAAAAAAAAACAGGTACTTCAGCCTTTAAAATTAGAATTTAAAGTTGGACATGGTATCCTGCATTGCTTTCCATAGAGTCAAATGATGCAATATAGGGGGGGCTGATAAATAAACTGGGGAGCCATCCCATCCCCTGGATCTACATAATGAAGTAAGCGCACCCACAAACTAGATCAAAAATAATTGTTTTAAGACAATAAAAATGCACATATATTAAAACTGATCTAAGCATACATGTAACATATGAGTATGCAATATATATATAGCTGTAAGAGAACTGCTGAGACACGTCGGGCGAACTGTGGCTAGAAGCGGAAAAAAAAATGTGCATTTGCGTCAATGCGCATGCGTGAAAGAATGCACGTACTCGCAGGAGCATGTTCACAGTCCTCATTGGCGCCAGGCGGCCTATTTAAAACAGCCTCTGACTCCTGCTCAATGCTGACAGTTCTTCAGCTGTTTTCTTGCTTGAACCCAGCTTGATATCCGTTGCTGACCTCGCTTGTCATTGACCTGACATTGGATTCTGTTTATGCCCCTGAATATCGGTTCCTGACTTTGGCTTACTCCTGGCCTTGCTCCTGTCTGATGTCCTGGTACCTTGCTTCCCACTCGCTGCTGACTCGGGCTATCCTGCTGACCAGTGCCGGGACAAGGTCATCCAGCGCCCAGGGCAAAGATGCCAAACTGCTCCCCCCCCTTTCCCTTAGGGTTAGGGTCAGGGTGCCCCCTACCCCTGCAATAAACCATTGCGCCAGGGGCAGCCAACCCTCCTGCCCACCCCTTGTCCCGGCCCTGCTGCTGACCATACTTCTGTCTTCTGTGTGGCTCTCAGGCATGTACTGGCCATCGGTGCTACTGGGAGTTTCCTGGTGGGCCGATGGCTCAGTGGGCCACTCTGATGTAAGGGGGTGCTGATGGGCCACTCTGATGTAAGGGGGCTGGTGATGGGACACTCATGTAAGGGGGCTGGTGATGGGACACTCTGATGTAAGGGGGCTGGTGATGGGACACTCTGATGTAAGAGGGCTGGTAATGGGACACTCTCATGTAAGGGGGCTGGTGATGGGACACTCTGATGTAAGGGGGTTGGTGATGGGACACTCTGATGTAAGGGGCTGCTGATGGGACACTCTGATGTAAGGGGGCTGGTGATGGGACACTGTGATGTAAGGGGCTGGTGATGGGACACTGTGATGTAAGGGGGTTGGTGATGGGACACTCTGATGTAAGGGGCTGCTGATGGGACACTCTGATGTAAGGGGCTGCTGATGGGACACTCTGATGTAAGGGGGCTGGTGATGGGACACTCTGATGTAAGGGGGCTGCTGATGGGACACTCTGATGTAAGGGGGCTGGTGATGGGACACTCTGATGTAAGGGGGCTGGTAATGGGACACTCTGATGTAAGGGGGCTGGTAATGGGACACTCTGATGTAAGGGGGCTGGTGATGGGACACTCTGTTCTAAGGGGGCTGGTGATGGGACATTCTGTTGTAAGGGGGTGCTGATGGGATACTCAAAATGTAAGTGGGCCGGTCTGGATGAAGTCCAGGGCCAAATTTCTGTCCCAGTCCAGCCCTGGTGGCTCTACATTGCCTCCGAGTGCCTGTGCTGGATGCCCCTCATCCCAGCTCCAGTGGACACAGTGTGTTCTTGTCTCCTGCCAAAACTCCGGCAAGCCACATTTCCTGAACCTGCAAGCCTGGTTGAGAGCCCCTTTAACCTTGGCTGATCTACCCAACATTATCAAAGTTCCTGATCTGATGTTCTGTCTGAAACATCTACAACTCCTGCCACAAGCTCTGCAAGTAACACCTACAGGCACTCATGTTCCTCCTGTCCCTTGGCACCATCTGCTCCACTCTCAGTGGGGCCTGGGCTGGAGATACAAGAGAGGCCGACCTCATAATTTCACCAGGTATGTGACAAGAGCAATGGGATGTACGATGTTCTCTGTATGGTCAACCCAGAGGACACGGGGGCACTCTTTACGTCTAGAGGAAAAGAGATTTCATCTTCAAGTACGGAAAGGTTTCTTCACAGTTAGAGCTGTGAAAATGTGGAATAGACTCCCTGCAGAGGTGGTTGTGGCCAGCTCAGTAGATTGCTTCAAGAAAGGCCTGGATACTTTCCTGGTGGTACATAATATAACTAGGTACTACCATAGGTAAAGTTGATCCAGGGAAAATCCGATCGCCTCTTGGGGGATCAGGAAGGAATTTTTTTCCCCTGCTGTAGCAAATTGGAGCATGCTCTGCTGGGGTTTTTTTTTCGCCTTTCTCTGGATCAATTGTGGGCATAAAATTGGGTATTTGGATTGTACGATTATTTTTTATTTTATTTATTTGTTTTTAAGGTTGAACTGGATGGATTTGTGTCTTTTTTCAACCTGGCTAACTATGTAACTATATACCTAATGTAAACATGGAAATGTAACATACATATGCAATAACATTGGAAGGCTCTATGGGCCCTTTAGAATTTTTCTGATTAAGGTATATCTCTTGGAACACAATATGAGGACATCTTGAATTGAACCCGTATGACCCATTCACAGGTGTTACGGCAGTTATTTGTTTGTTGAGTGTATGAGTGGGTGAACATTGAAGAGCTAGGTGATTTTGTTTTGTTGATAAGGGGAGTCCAAATGGCACAAGTACGGGAAGATGTAAATACCCCCCCAGCAGCCAGCGAATCCCACTAATTAGTTTCCATCTGATGCTGGCTGCTGGTTGGGTATATAGGTCCTCCCCTGCTAGTGCCTCTCGAGTCAGGGTTTTGGTGCTGCCAGATTCTGTTTGCCATTGATCCTGATCTCGTTTCTGCCCTGCACATTGCTGCCTTGTACCTGCCCCCCCCTTTTTTCTGATCAATGGCATGCGCAGCCTATTAGGGTGTGCACCCCAGAGAACACATACGTGTACAGTATATCAGCAGAGCATTTTATAGTTTTTTTTTTTTTTTACAATTTTGTTGTTTTAATTATATTTTACAATATAATTTCTTTTATTTATTTTAAGATCCCGGTTGGGGGTCTTTGGTGAAAAATCTAAACAGACCCCTGATGTGCTGCTTTTGAGACAGAGCTTCCCCAGTCCCTTTCCCTTCAGCCTCGGCTTCACTGGACAGTGAACTAACAGGAAGTGCTCTGTGCTGAGAGGCTTCCTCTTCATTCACAAACTGTGTTTGTTCAAGAAAGGATGGGGCTGGTAAATTAAATATTTACTGGCCTCTTCCCAGTTCTCCATCCTGAAACATCCCTCGCAGCAGCCAGCAGGAGAGGAAGGAAGCTGGTAGCACTGCGGGGGGTGGCAGAAAACAGGGGAAAACTACACTGTACAGGGTGATTAGGATGTGCCCAGACACACTTGGCACACCCTGTGCGCATGCCTATGTTCCTGATCCTGGCAACAGCAAAACACTGGAGTGGGAGGCACTAGTAGGGGGCACATATGGGCACAAATTGCCAGAGACCTTCCAAAAAATCTTGGCAAAAACCTTCCCAGAAAAGTGGAAGGAAACCAGCTCCATATATATGCCCATGATTTTGAAATGGAGTAATCAGCAAGCCCATACAGGTGTATTGGTCAAGCAAAACTTTTGGCCGTATAGTGTATGTAATGGGGTATTGCATGTGTCAGTATAGAACAGCAGGCCATAACCCAAATTCCCACCTTAACTCTCAGTTCCCACCGTTCTGCATGCACAGAGTCTACCCAGAACCATCTTACACAGTACGGAGCTGGACTGGATAATTATGGCGGCTTCCGATGTTGGAAAGACAATTACCACAATCCAGCAGGCTATTGACATAGGATTTGTATTGTTAATATTGTTCACAGTCATTACAGCTATGTAGAAGAGGACATCCAATAGAAGTAAGAGGATCATGGTTCGGATGGCGTTGACATGGACTTGGACCTGTGCAGGAGAGAATCCAGAATCTTGGTGCTTTATATTCCAGATGTGTCTAAACAGAGAAACTACTGTGGTCAGCAGGGAGACGGAACTGATAATAAACGGGAGGCAGACGCCCAGGAAGAGGCATATTGCTGTGAATGCGAGACTTAAAGGTACGTTTTCCATATTACTGGTATCAGGGGGTGTACTGTTGTAATACCCTGGAGCCATTTTAACAGTCCAGATGTTCCCGATACACAGAGCGACGGAGCCAACTCCTGATAGTACGAGTCCCCATGGAAGCCAAGAGGAGAGGGTCCTCCTAACCCAAATAAAGACTTGGTGGGTGAAGTGAACAATGCGGATGCAGTAATAGGCACACAGCCAAGATATCAGCCAGCTGCTGAAATACATTTGGAATGGTAGAAAAAATAACATTATGTTAAATAATCCCTCAATGCGAAAATTGGGGAAAAGCAAAGCCGTGAACTGCATGAGCAACATACCACGCATGGTGATGTTAATGAGCCCCATGATGAGCTGGATGACAGCTGAAGGGTTCTTCTTCGCCCCATTGTACAGACTCTTCCCATTCAGAAGTACAATGCAGGAGTTTAACGAGAGAGCCAACGCACACTCCACATAATAGAAGACCATCATCACGATCCACAGGAGACTGGACATCTTCTCCGCTCACCGTACTGATCTCAGATCTACACAGCAGGAGCTCCTCTCTCCAAGATCCCATTTATAGAAGAGCAATCACGCGAAACGCTCATCAATCACTCACCTGTCTGCCAGGTGTATGCAAATGTATGGAGACTGGAACACTCTACTTCACAAACAATACCTCCATAGGAAACCCTTACTGGATTTTCCCTTTCTTTCTTTCTTTTTCTTTCTTTTTCTTTTTTCTTTCTTTTTTCTTTCTTTTTCTCTCTTTATCTTTCTTTATCTTTCTTTATCTTTCTTTATCTTTCTTTATCTTTCTTTATTTTTCTTTTTTCTTTCTATTTCTTTCTTTTTCTTTCTTTCTTTATTTTTCTTTCTTTTTCTTTCTTTTATATTTCTTTCTTTCTTTATCTTTCTTTCTTTCTTTATTTTTCTTTCTATCTTTCTTTCTTTCTTTCTTTTTTCTTTCTTTCTTTTCCTTTCCCTTTCCTTTCTCTTTTCCTTTCCCTTTCCTTTCCTTCCTCTTTACCTTTCCTTTCTCTTTTCCTCTCCTTTCTAATTTCCTTTCCTTTCTCTTTTTCTTTTCCTTCCCTCCTTTCTTTTCCTTCCCTCCTTTCTTTTCCTTCACTTCTTTCTTTTCCTTCCTTCCTTTCCCTTCTCTCCTTCCATACATAGTTACAGGAGTTACATAATTTATCTGGTTGAAAACACACACACATCGTAAACCTCCATATATACAATATCCCATATAAATTGTACATGACAAAAAATTTCCGATCTCTGACATACCTTTTGGAGGCATTGCTACTTCAGCGCTGCTCCATTGAATAAACCACACATGATTGATCCCACCTTCTTGATTGCAAGACATATAAGGTACCTTCATTTGTTCATTTTTTTTGATCTGGTGGGGGTTTGTCTTCTATTTTCTTTTTTAGGGAAAAAGAGGAAAGCCCCTCCCCCCTTCCCAATACATATTCATTATTATGTGAATTTTTTTATGTTCCAATTTTATCCCTACTTATTGTCCCTCTCTACAGTCTATATTGAATGAGGCGGTCGTTGTTTGACTGAAATTCCATCCCCTTTTTTTCTTCATTTTGACATTTTGGAGGTTTCTTATGTTTTTATTACTATTGGACATTCAGACTATTGTGGTGAGACCTGTTTCATGTTATCCTGGTTCATGTGTCTTCCTTGTCCTTGTATTTATAATCTCGTTTTTCTGTTCATTTTTCACTTATTGAAATCATTGGGTTTTTTTTTCCGTAAAACTGCACCTAATTTGATGTTTTTTCTTATTATTTTTTTAATATATATATATAATATAATAATTTTTATAACTTAATTTTTATAACTTCAGCATACAAACAAGCTGCACCACCAATCTCCTGAGGAAGCTCTAATTTGAGCGAAACATGTTGAGATTGGTAGCGTTTTAATATACATATGTCTGTATTATGCATTTATTTGATGTTTGGATGTACCAATATGTCCTTTGGTGTATGTTTTTAATTCTTTGTTTAAATAAAATTAATTTTGTACGTTTCTATTATGGCATGTGTTTGACCTGCTTAATTTGATACCGTTAAAAGACCCAGAGGCTGGTTACCTTACAGCCTCATCTGTGCCCCCTTTTTTTTGTCCATATATACAATCCTGTATCCACAGTTGATCCAGAGGAAGGCAAACAAACAAAAGCAAATAAAGCATGATCCAATTTGCTCCAGTGGGGGGAATGTTGTGTAGTCCTAACTTGCTGGTCTTTCCGAAAAAGATATTTCTAATGAGGGGACATTGGCCGGTTACTCTCCAGGTTCTTATATCAGTTGAAGACTTCAATTTCTGGAGTTTACAAGCTCTGCCACTTTCCCCATAGAAGGGGAATCTCAGAAGTCTTCAATCCCCAACAATGCACAGACCTCCCACTGGAGTTTTCAAGAGATCCAAAGTTTGTAGACTACCTCATCCCTCAATATACCTGAAAACCAGTCTTTGGTGATCCTGAGTAGGGATGGGCCAAACACCCCCCTGGTTCGGTTCGCACCCGAACACCTCGGACAAGCAGAAAGTTCTAGCGAACATGCAAGCTGTCAGGTCACCTTGAGGCCAGGTGACAGATGCCCACCGTAGGGATCAGGAGTGCACCGCAAGGTTGTGGACCCTACGGCTGACTGCTGCGGATGGGGGTCAAGGCGATAGGAAGGCAGGGCCGCCATAACACCAAGATGGATCCCACTGGGGTTAGAGCGTAAGATTCCCTGGGGCGCGGAGTCTAAAGCCACGTACACACGTAGCCGTCTGTCCGACATACTTAGTCTGGCGGACTTCCCGCCAGACAGTACGTCGGACTTTCCGAACGGGCTACTTGCCCACACACGGCACTTTTTGAGCGGACTAATACGGCGTACTAAGCCTGCCGTACTAAGTCCGCCGTACTATCCGCCCTACTTTTGAAATGAACGGACTCGCCCACACACGCGGAGGAAAGTCCGTTCATTTCGAGCGCGTCTCCAGGTAGGCGGGGCCTGCAAAGGAGACGTCGCTGGCCCCGCCACCTGATATGGACTTAAAGGGGAACCCCAACGCCGAAAAAAATCGGCGTGGGGGTCCCCCCCAAGTCCACAACAGACCCCTGTCCGAGCACGCTACCCGGCCGGCCAGGAAAGGGGGGGCGAGCGAGCGCCCCCCCCTCCTGAGCCGTACCAGGCCTCGTGCCCTCAACATGGGGGTGCCTTGGGGAAGACCCCAAAGCACCTTGTCCCCATGTCTCCAGGTCGCGACCCCCAGGGTCCCCCAGCTCACACCTACAGTAGGCAACAGGAGGATAGGGATGGTGAGGGAGAAAGCCAAGGTCGGGGCCACAAGCAGACAGGAATAGTCAGGGACACGCCAAAAGGTCAGGATCACAGGCAAACAGGGATAGTCAGGGACACGCCAAAGTCGGTAACAGAACAACAGAAGAGCACACGGCAGGAAACAGGAAGCTAACACACAAAGGTTGATCAGCAGGGTTGGCCTGCAGTGCACAGGTTAATATAGAGTTCTCTGATAGGAGCTAGGGTGGAGTCATGCCAGAGGATGGATTACAAAAGCAGTCAGGTGAGAGTCGGCTGGTCTCTAGAAATTAACACATGGAAACAGGTAAGCAGACAAACTCTATTGCAAAACCATGACACAAGCACTATTAAAGTCTATGGGATACGAACATTAAAAATCAAAAGTGCTAATTTCAAGGCTTATATGCAAGTTATTGCCATAAAAAGTGTTTGGGGACCCGGGTCTTGCCCCAGGGGACATGTATCAATGCAAAGAAAAGTTTTCGGGAGCACTGATTTTAATAATTCCTTAAAGTGAAACAATAAAAATTAAATATTCCTTTAAATATCATACCTGGGGGGTCTCCTTAGTTTGTCTTTAAGGGTTCTTTCACACATTTATGTCTGTATTCATGGACTCTGCTTGCTCAGCAGGGATCGATCCAATGATCTCCGCTTAGCCGGTGGATGACAAGACCATCTCCGCTCACTGTGCAGAGATGGACCTGTCAGAGCCCCCCAGCTCTCCTCTATGGTGGAGCGGATGAAAATTTCCGCTGTCATCCGATCCGCCAGATGAATGAAAATCGGGTTTCCATCTTAGCCATTCCATTTAGCAGAGCGCATCGGATCGAACGTCAGCGGACATGTCACCGCTCACTTCCGTCGCTCCGAAGAGGTACTTGGAGTGTCTGTTCAGGTCCGCCTGAAAAGCTGACAGGTGGATCTGAACAGGCCGCATGTGTGGAAGAGCCCTAAAGTGGCACATCTGTGTGATGTGTACAACATGCTTCAGCAATAATGACATTTCTAAAGGACAAAATGTCATTTAAACTTGCTCGCGGCTGTAATGTATTGTCGACACCTGACGATATAGATGAAAAAAATTGGCGTGGGGTCCCCCCTCAAAATCCATACCAGACCCTTATCTGAGCGTGCAACCCAGCAGGTCAGGATAGGGGGGGACTTGATTAACGCAGCTAAAGGTCTGATCCCAAGACATTGGCAAGAAAGGGAAAGCCCTAATATTAGAGATTGGCTAGTAAAGGTAGAAGAGACACATAACAGGGAATACTTGAGTTTCTGCAGAGAAGAAGGAATGGAAGGAATGTTAAATAGATGGAAAGAATGGAAGGAATTTAAGAAAACCACAAGATATGTAGAAGTTTTTAATTTTGGCGCAAGGTTCCCCTTAATATCCATACCAGACCCAAAGGGCCTGGTAATGGACGGGGTGGGGGGGGGGACCCATGCTATTTTTTTTCAATGGGTTTTATCTATATTGCTGAGACCCGACAATTCATTACAACCACAATCAGTTTTAAATGACTTTTTATCCTTTAGAGATGTAATTTGCTCTCGGACTGTTCTAAGCACGGGAAACATGCGCCCCTTCACAGGCATACTATAGACACCCCCCAGGTACAAAATTTAAAGGAATATTACACTTTTATTGTTTCACTTTAAGCATTATTAAAAGCACTGCTCCCAAAAAAACTGCAGTTTTTAAAACTTTTTTTGCATTGATACATGTCCCCTGGGGCAGGACCCGGGTCCCCAAACACTTTTTATGGCAATAACTTGTATATTAGCCTTTAAAATGAGCACTTTTGATTTTTGATGTTCGTGTCCTATAGACTTTAACAGTGTTTGCGTGTTTGTCCAAAGTTTTTGCCTGTTTGCAAGTTGTGTTGAGGGTGTTCTGCTCATCCCTACTAAAATCATATATATAGTCCCTTATCACCCCCTCCAAGAGTTTACATACTATTGATGTTAGGCTAACTGGTCTGTAATTCCCAGGGATGTATTTTGGGCCCTTTTTAAATATTGGTGCTACATTGGCTTTTCTCCAATCAGCTGGTACCATTCCAGTCAGTAAAAAACAGTACTGTCAGTAAAAATTAGGAACAATGGTCTGGCAATTACTTGACTGAGTTCCCTAAGTACCCTCAGGTGCAAACCATCTGGTCCCGGTCATTTATTAATGTTAAGTTCCCCAAGTCTAATTTTAATTCTGTCCTCTGTTACCCATGGAGGTGCTTCCTGTGATGTGTCATGAGGATAAACTCTGCAGTTTTGGTTACTGAAGCCCCTCAATTCCCTCATGAAGAACAAGGAGAAGAATAAATGCAATACCTTCACCATCTCCCCATCCTTTGTAACCCGATGTCCTTCCTCATTCTTTATGGGACCAATATGGTCTGTCCTCCCTTTTTTACTGTTTACATACTTAAAGAATTTCTTGGGATTTTTTTTTTTGCTCTATTCCGCTATGTGTCTTTCGTGTTCTATCTTAGCCGCCCTTATTGCACCCTTACATTTCTTGTTGCATTCTTTATAAAGTCTGAATGCTGATGATGATCCCTCAACCTTGTATTTTTTGAAGGCCTTCTCCTTTGCTTTTATATGCATTTTTAAATTGGCGTTAAGCCATTCAGGACTTTTGTTCGCTCTTTTAAATTTATTACCCAATGGGATGCATTGGCTAATGCCCTTATTTAATATGCTCTTAAAGCAAACCCATCTCTCCTCCGTGTTCTGTGTTCCTAAGATTTTATACCAATTTATGAGATCACGGAGCTGGTGGATGTTAGATACCTTGCACTCCTCCACCTTCCATTTGAGGATGCCCCACAGATGCTCAATAAGGAAGTCAGTACAGCACAGGGATGGTGGGAGCCCCTCATAATGAGCATAGCACAGGGATGGTGGGAGCCCCTCATAATATGCACAGCAGAGGTACAGCCCCAGGAGGAAGTCAGCACAGCACAGGGATGGTGGGAGCCCCTCATAATAAGCAGCCCCAGGAGGAAGTCAGCACAGCACAGGGATGGTGGGAGCCCCTCATAATGAGCATAGCACAGGGATGGTAGGAGCCCCTCATAATATGCACAGCAGAGGTACAGCCCCAGGAGGAAGTCAGTACAGCACAGGGATGGTGGGAGCCCCCCATAATGAGCATAGCACAGGGATGGTGGGAGCCCCTCATAATATGCACAGCAGAGGTACAGCCCCAGGAGGAAGTCAGCACAGCACAGGGATGGTGGGAGCCCCTCATAATAAGCAGCCCCAGGAGGAAGTCAGCACAGCACAGGGATGGTGGGAGCCCCTCATAATATGCACAGCAGAGGTACATCCCCAGGAGGAAGTCAGTACAACACAGGGATGGTGGGAGCCCCTCATAATGAGCATAGCACAGGGATGGTGGGAGCCCCTCATAATAAACAGCCCCAGGAGGAAGTCAGCACAGCACAGGGATGGTGGGAGCCCCTCATAATAAGCAGCCCCAGGAGGAAGTCAGCACAGCACAGGGATGGTGGGAGCCCCTCATAATAAGCAGCCCCAGGAGGAAGTCAGCATAGCACAGGGATGGTGGGAGCCCCTCATAAGCAGCCCCAGAAGAAAGTCAGCACAGCACAGGGATGGTGAACTTTACAAACGTACAGGTCATATTTGCAGCCACAAAATAATTACTAGCTGTGCACACATAGTCCCACCACATGGCCATTGACATAACACATGTATGAGGTGAATCTGGGATTGACAACTACAAGCATTCTTTTATTATATGTGAAATTCTGCCAATTCAGGACTCTTGAGACAATGGAGGCGAGGGGGGGTCAGGGTAGGCAAAGAAGAGGGTGCAGGAGATGATCACCAGCACCATGATATAGAGCACTGACACCTGCACCGTGATAGAGTGATCTGACACCAGCACCGTGATAGAGCACTGACATCAGCAGCATGATATAAAGCACTCACACCAGCACTGTGATATACCAGTCCTTAAGGATTAGCAGACTGTACCTCACTCAACCCTATATACTGTAGTACGCTATACCTTACCAGGACCTTTGTGGAACTAGTAGGTTGTGAATGATTAGCAGACTGTACCTCAGTCCCTATACTCATAAAGGACTGCTGCAGTATAGGGCAGCAGTCAGACTCAGCAGTAGTGCACCTCAACCCTATATATTGTGGACCTATACCAGTCCTTAAGGAATAGCAGACTGTACCTCACTCAACCCTATGTACTGTAGTACCCTATACCTTACCAGTCCTTATAAGGACCTTTGTAGAACTAGTAAGTTGTGAATGATTGGCAGACTGTACCTCATTCCCTATACTGATAAAGGACTACTGCAGCAGAAGGGCAGCAGTCAGTAGTAGTGCACCTCAACCCTATATATTGTGGACCTATACCAGTCCTTAAGGAATAGCAGACTGTACCTCACTCAACCCTATGTACTGTAGTACCCTATACCATACCAGTCCTTATAAGGACCTTTGTGGAACTAGTAGGTTGTGAATGATTAGCAGACTGTACCTCAGTCCCTATACTCATAAAGGACTGCTGCAGTATAGGGCAGCAGTTAGACTCAGCAGTAGTGCACCTCAACCCTATATATTGTGGACCTATACCAGTCCTTAAGGAATAGCAGACTGTACCTCACTCAACCCTATGTACTGTAGTACCCTATACCTTACCAGTCCATATAAGGACCTTTGTAGAACTAGTAAGTTGTGAATGATTAGCAGACTGTACCTCATTCCCTATACTGATAAAGGACTACTGCAGCAGAAGGGCAGCAGTCAAGTATAATATTCTTTCTATATTTGGAAGAAAGAATATTATACGTGTACAAGCCTATTACCATACCAGTCCTGAAAAGAACCTTTGTGGACCTGATAGTAACAGCTACTGATTAAACTGACTTTCCCTCACTGCCACACACAGCTTCCTGCCTGTCCCTATTTAAACTGACAAAACATAGGCTGCTGGAACAATAACTTGAATAGCACTCAAAACTATATCCTGTATTACTTTACCATACCAGTCCTGAAAAGGACTTTTGTGGACCTAATAGTAACAGCTAATGATTAAACTGACTGTCCCTGCTGCACACAGCATCCTGTCCCTCTCTCTACACTGACAAAAGACAGGCTGCTGCAAAAATCACTAGCACAGCAGTGCCTCAAACCTATATCCTGAACTACACCTAACACCTATACCATACCAGTCCTTAAAAGAACTTTTGTGGACCTAATAGCTAGCGATTTGGGTCACTGCAGTCTCTCCCTGCTCCACACAGCAACCTCTCCCTATAGTGACAGAAGAAAGAATGTAAAATGGCCGCCGGATCGGGTGTATTTATAAGTTAGGGGGAATGTCCAAGTGTCCATGTGCTGTAATGTCTCAATTGGCTGTCCTGTACCCCATGATGGATGTGTCATCATAGGTCAAAGTTTTTTTACACAGTAAACGCGGAAGTCCGTCGGGCGAACTGCGGCAATAGTCCGCCGAGCGGGCGGACCGCGAACAGCCGAAATTCGCCGCGAAACGACCGCCGGGCGAACCGTTCGGCCATCCCTATATATATGTACTCAGATTTATTTATATTCTATATATATATATATATATATATATATAGAATATAAATAAATCTGAGTACATATATATAGGGATGGCCGAACGGTTCGCCCGGCGGTCGTTTCGCGGCGAATTTCGGCTGTTCGCGGTCCGCCCGCTCGGCGGACTATTGCCGCAGTTCGCCCGACGGACTTCCGCGTTTACTGTGTAAAAAAACTTTGACCTATGATGACACATCCATCATGGGGTACAGGACAGCCAAAATTGAATTAAAAAAAAAAATAACAAAAATCAGAGGGGAACCGCAAAGAGGAGAAGGGGAAGAAGGAGTTAATTAGGGATAATCTATTGTAAACTATGGATTAATAAGGGGTTCAATGGGAACACATTTTTTTAAGCTTTTTTTGCCCAATGTGCACAACAATTTAAATGCATTGGCTGTGTGATAATAACGTTTTTTTTGTTTTTTAATTGTTTTATCTTGTTGTGAAATAATTATAATATCTGAATGATTACCTCCCCCGTCTGGACCATTGATCTTAGATTTACATATTAATCTTAGTAGCGGTTTCCTTTAATCCTGTGATGGTAAATAGAAGGAACATGTGGAAGGCAAGAATTAGACAAAGAGAATGTTTCATACTAGTCGGGGGTTTATTTCCTGCCCAAACACAAATATTTTTCAGTAATATACGGGTAACACAACTTGCAAAAAAAAAATCTTAATAAGTAACACAACAGCTTTACAACCAAAACAAGATACAAAGCTCCTACAACACAACTAAGACACAATCACACCGTATCTGTTTATTACATCGATATATTCATTTATTTACTCTAATAAGCGATCGTTGATTTGAAGAGCTCATGTTTGTAAAGTTCCCTTCCCAGACAATATCTCCATCCAGCTGAAATAATAGGGGGAAATACATTTTGTAAATAGATTTTTGCCCCCCCCCGGGTGTCTGAGCTTTCTTGGAGTTTACTAACCCATGATTCTGATTGCTCTATAATGTATGGCAAGACTTTTCCTTTTTTTATTTATTTTTTATTACTACACTCCATGCTAGAAAATCATAAATCCGAAAAAAAAATATAAACAAAATGGAAAACAAAAATGAAAAAAAAAAAAAACAGGTACTTCAGCCTTTAAAATTAGAATTTAAAGTTGGACATGGTATCCTGCATTGCTTTCCATAGAGTCAAACGATGCAATATAGGGGGGCTGATAAATAAACTGGGGAGCCATCCCATCCCCTGGATCTACATAATGAAGTAAGCGCACCCACAAACTAGATCAAAAATAATTGTTTTAAGACAATAAATATGCACATATATTAAAACTGATCTAAGCATACATGTAACATATGAGTATGCAATATATATAGCTGTAAGAGAACTGCTGAGACACGTCGGTCAATGCGCATGTGTGAAAGAATGCACGTACTCGCAGGAGCATGTTCACAGTCCTCATGGGCGCCAGGCGGCCTATTTAAAGCAGGCTCTGACTCCTGCTCAATGCTGACAGTTCTTCAGCTGTTTCCTTGCTTGAACCCTGCTTGATATCCGTTGCTGACCTGGCTTGTCATTGACCTGACATTGGATTCTGTTTATGCTCCTGAATATCGGTTCCTGACTTTGGCTTACTCCTGGCCTTGCTCCTGTCTGATGTCCTGGTACCTTGCTTCCCACTCGCTGCTGACTCGGGCTATCCTGCTGACCAGTGCCGGGACAAGGTCATCCAGCGCCCAGGGCAAAGATGCCAAACTGCGCCCCCCTTTCCCTTAGGGTTAGGGTGCCCCCTACCCCTGCAATAAACCATTGCGCCAGGGGCAGTCTCCCCTCCTGCCCACCCCTTGTCCCGGCCCTGCTGCTGACCATACTTCTGTCTTCTGTGTGGCTCTACATTGCCTCCGAGTGCCTGTGCTGGATGCCCCTCATCCCAGCTCCAGTAGACACAGTGTGTCCTTGTCTCCTGCCAAAACTCCGGCAAGCCACATTTCCTGAACCTGCGAGCCTGGTTGAGAGCCCCTTTAACTTTTGTTGATCTACCCAACATTATCAAAGTTCCTGACCTGATGTTCTGTCTGAATCATCTACAACTTCTTCCACAAGCTCTGCAAGTAACACCTACAGGCACTCGTGTTCCTCCTGTCCCTTGGTACCATCTGTTCCACTCTCAGTGGGGCCTGGGCTGGAGATACAAGAGAGGCCGACCTCATAATTTCACCAGGTATGTGACAAGAGCAATGGGATATACGATATACCTAATGTAAACATGGAACTGTAACATACATATGCAATAACATTGGAAGGCTCTATGGGCCCTTTAGAATTTTTCTGATTAAAGTATATCTCTTGGAACACAATATGAGGACATCTTGAATTGTACCCATATGACCCATTCACAGGTGTTACGGCAGTTATTTGTTTGTTGAGTGTATGAGTGGGTGAATATTGAAGAGCTAGGTGATTTTGTTTTGTTGATAAGGGGAGTCCAAATGGCACAAGTAGGGGAAGACTTAAATACCCTCCCAGCAGCCAGCGAATCCCACTAATTAGTTTCCATCTGATGCTGGCTGCTGGTTGGGTATATAGGTCCTCCCTTGCTAGTGCCTCTTGAGTCAGTGTTTTGGTGCTGCCAGATTCTGTTTGCCATTGATCCTGATCTTGTTTCTGCCCTGCACCTTGCTGCCTTGTACCTGCTCCCCACCCTTTTTTCTGATCAATGGCATGTGCAGCCTATTGCATTAGGGTGTGCACCCCAGAGAACACATGCGTGTACAGTATATCAGCAGAGCAATGGACGATGACAGTAGAGTAGAGAATGGTGTCAGTAGTTTTTATTTTTATCGTTTTTTTTTTTTTTTTACAATTTTGTTGCTTTAATTATATTTTACAATATAATTTTTTTTATTTATATTTATTTTAGGATCCCGGTTGGGGGTCTTTGGTGAAAAATGTAAACAGACCCCTGATGTGCCGCTTTTGAGACTGTGCTTCCCCAGTCCCTTTCCCTGCAGCCTTGGCTTCACTGGACAGTGAACTAACAGGAAGTGCTCTGTGCTGAGAGGCTTCCTCTTCATTCACAAACTGTGTTTGTTCAAGAAAGGATGGGGCTGGTAAATTAAATATTTACTGGCCTCTTCCCAGTTCTCCATCCTGAAACATCCCTCGCAGCAGCCAGCAGGAGAGGAAGGAAGCTGGTAGCACTGCGGGGGGTGGCAGAAAACAGGGGAAAACTACACTGTACAGGGTGATTAGGATGTGCCCAGACACACTTGGCACACCCTGTGCGCATGCCTATGTTCCTGATCCTGGCAACAGCAAAACACTGGAGTGAGAGGCACTAGTAGGGGGCACATATGGGCACAAATTTCCAGAGACCCTCCAAAAAATCTTGGCAAAAACCTTCACAGAAAAGTGGAAGGAAACCAACTCCATATATATGCCCATGATTTTGAAATGGAGTAATCAGCAAGCCCATGCAGGTGTATTGGTCAAGCAAAACTTTTGGCTGTATAGTGTATGTAATGGGGTATTGCATGTGTCAGTATAGAACAGCAGGCCATAATCCAAATTCCCACCTTAACTCTCAGTTCCCACCGTTCTGCATGCACAGAGTCTACCCAGAACCATCTTACGCAGTACGGAGCTGGACTGGATAATTATGGCGGCTTCCGATGTTGGAAAGACAATTACCACAATCCAGCAGGCTATTGACATAGGATTTGCAGTGCTTAAAATATTGTTCACAGTCATTACAGCTATGTAGAAGATGACATCCAATAGAAGTAAGAGGATCATTGTTCGGATGGCGTTGACATGGACTTGGACCTGTGCAGGAGAGAATCCAGAATCTTGGTGCTTTATATTCCAGATGTGTCTAAACAGAGAAACTACTGTGGTCAGCAGGGAGACGGAACTGATAATAAAACGGGAGGCAGACGCCCAGGAAGAGGCATATTGCTGTGAATGCGAGACTTAAAGGTACGTTTTCCATATTACTGGTATCAGGGGGTGTACTGTTGTAATACCCTGGAGCCATTTTAACAGTCCAGATGTTCTTGCTACACAGTACGAAGGAGCCAACTCCTGATAGTACGAGTCCCCATGATAGCCAAGAGGAGAGGGTCCTCCTAACCCAAATAAAGACTTGGTGGGTGAAGTGAACAATGCGGATGCAGTAATAGGCACACAGCCAAGATATCAGCCAGCTGCTGAAATACATTTGGAATGGTAGAAAAATGAACATTATGTAAAATAATCCCTCAATGCGAAAATTGGGGAAAAAGAAAGCCGTGAACTGCATGAGCAACATACCACACATGGTGATGTTAATGAGCCCCATGATGAGCTGGATGACAGCTGAAGGGTTCTTCTTCGCCCCATTGTACAGACTCTTCCCATTCAGAAGTACAATGCAGGAGTTTAACGAGAGAGCCAACGCACACTCCACATAATAGAAGACCATCACCACCATCCACAGGAGACTGGACATCTTCTCCGCTCACCGGACTGATCTCAGATCTACACAGCAGGAGCTCCTCTCTCCAACATCCCATTTATAGAAGAGGAATCACGCGAAACGCTCATCAATCACACACCTGTCTGCCAGATGTATGCAAATGTATGGAGACTGGAACACTCTACTTCACAAACAATACCTCCATAGGAAACCCTTACTGGATTTTCCCTTTCTTTCTTTTTTTCTTTCTTTCTCTCTTTCTCTCTTTCTCTCTTTCTTTCTTTCTTTCTTTCTTTCTCTTTCTTTTCTTCTTTCTTTTCCTTTCCTTTCACTTTTCCTCTCCTTTCTCATTTAATTTCCTTTCCTTTCTCTTTTTCTTTTTCTTCCTTCCTTCCTTTTCCTTCCCTCCTTCCATACATAGTTACAGGAGTTACGTAATTTATCTGGTTGAAAACACACACACATCACAAACCTCCATAAATACAATATCCCATATAAATTTTACATGACAAAAAATTTCCGATCTCTGAGGGTTAGGGGTTGGGGGTTAGGGTTAGGGTTTCCCCTAGAAGAATAAGGTTAGGACTCAGGGATTAGAATAGGGACCTCCCCAAAGGTCAAAGGTCAGGAGGCATGTCCCCAGAGGTCAAAGGTCAAGTGTCGGGCTGACCCACCCCCAGCAAAGTGTTCCGCCTACCCCAACTAAGTCGGGGCATGAAAAAGTCGGGGCTTGAACAAGTCGGGGTAAGTGCTCCATTGAATAAACCACACATGATTGATCCCACCTTCTTGATTGCAAGACATATAAGGTACCTTCATTTGTTCATTTTTTTTTGATCTGGTGGGGGTTTGTCTTCTCTTTTCTCTTTTAGGGAAAAAGAGGAAAGCCCCTCCCCCCTTCCCAATACATATTCATTATTATGTGAATCTTTTTATGTTCCAATTTTATCCCTACTTATTGTCCCTCTCTACAGTCTATATTGAATGAGGCGGTTGTTGTTTGACTGAAATTCCATCCCCTTTTTTCTTCATTTTGACATTTTGGAGGTTTCTTATGTTTTTATTACTATTGGACATTCAGATTATTGTGGTGAGACCTGTTTCATGTTATCCTGGTTCATGTGTCTTCCTTGTCCCTGTATTTATAATCTCGTTTTTATGTTCATTTTTCACTTATTGAAATCATTGGTTTTTTTTTTCCGTAAACTGCACCTAATTTGATGTTTTTTCTTATTATTTTTGCAACTTCAGCATACAAACAAGCTGCACCACCAATCTCCTGAGGAAGCTCTAATTTGAGCGAAACATGTTGAGATTGGTAGCGTTTTAATATACATATATCTGTATTATGCATTTATTTGATGTTTGGATGTACCAATATGTCCTTTGGTGTTTGTTTTTAATTCTTTGTTTAAAATAAAATTTATTTTGTACGTTTCATCTGTACAGCCTCATCTGTGCCCCCTTTTTTTTGTCCATATATACAATCCTGTATCCACAGTTGATCCAGAAGAAGGCAAAAAAAACAAAAACAAATAAAGCATGATCCAATTTGCTCCAGCGGGGGAATGTTGTGTAGTCCTAACTTGCTGGTCTTTCCGAAACAGATATTTCTAATGAAAGGACATTGGCCGGTTACTCTCCAGGTTCTTATATCAGTTGGAGACTTCAATTTCTGGAGTTTATAAGCTCTGCTACTTTCCCCATAGAAGGGGAATCTCAGAAGTCTTCAAACCCCAACAATGCACAAACCTCCCACTGGACTTTTCAAGAGATCCAAAGTTTGTAGACTACCTCATCCCTCAATATACCTGAAAACCAGTCTTTGGTGATCCTGAGTAGGGATGGGCCAAACACCCCCCTGGTTCAGTTGGCACCCGAACACCTCGGACAAGCAGAAAGTTCTAGCGAACATGCAAACTGTCAGGTCACCTTGAGGCCAGGTGATAGATGCACACCGTAGGGATCAGGAGTGCACCGCAAGGTTGTGGACCCTACAGCTGACTGCTGCGGACGTGGGGGTCAAGGTGATAGGAAGGCAGGGCCCCCAGAACACCAAGATGGATCCCACTGGGGTTAGAGCGTAAGATTCCCTGGGGCACGGAGTCTAAGAGCCAGCAGGTGTTCACCAGAGCCTCTAGTGGTGAGGATGGACTTGGCTGCAACTGGCTCCAGGTCGCGACCCCCAGGGTCCCCCAGCTCACACCCACAGTAGGCAACAGGAGGATAGGGATGGTGAGGGACAAAGCCAAGGTCGGGGCCACAAGCAGACAGGAATAGTCAGGGACACGCCAAAAGGTCAGGATCACAGGCAAACAGGGATAGTCAAGGACACGCCAAAGTCTGTAATGGAACAACAGCAGAGCACACGGCAGGTAACAGGAAGCTAATACACAATGGTTGATCAGCAGGGTTGGCCTGCAGTGCACAGGTTAATATAGAGCTCTCTGATAGGAGCTAGGGTGGAGTCATGCCAGAGGATGGATTACAAAAACAGTCAGGTGAGGGTCGGCTGGTCTCTAGAGATGAACACATGGAGACAGGTAAGCAGACAAACTCTATTGCAAAACCATGACACAAGCACTATTAAAGTCTATGGGATCCGAACATTAAAAATCAAAATTCTTAATTTCAAGGCTTATATGCAAGTTATTGCCATAAAAAGTGTTTGGGGACCCGGGTCCTGCCCCAGGGGACATGGATCAATGCAAAGAAAAGTTTTTTCGGGAGCACTGATTTTAATAATGCTTAAAGTGAAACAATAAAAATTAAATATTCCTTTAAATATCATACCTGGGGGGTCTCCTTAGTTTGCCTGTAAGGGTTCTTTCACACATTTATGTCCGTATTCATGGACTCTGCTTGCTCAGCAGGGATCGATCCAATGATCTCCGCTGAGCCGGCGGATGACAAGACTCCGCTCACTGTGCAGAGATGGACCTGTCAGAGCCCCCCCGCTCTCCTCTATGGTGGAGCGGATTAAAATGTCCGCTGTCATCCGATCCGCCACATGAATGGAAAATCGGGTTTCCATCTTAGCCATTCCATTTAGCAGAGCGCATCGGATCGAACGTCAGCGGACATGTCACCGCTCACTTCCGTCGCTCCGAAGAGGTACTTGGAGTGTCTGTTCAGGTCCGCCTGAAAAGCTGACAGGTGGATCTGAACAGGCCGCATGTGTGGAAGAGCCCTAAAGTGGCACATCTGTGTGATGTGTACAACATGCTTCAGCAATAATGACATTTCTAAAGGACAAAATGTCATTTAAACTTGCTTGCGGTTGTAATGTATTGTCGACACCCGACGATATAGATGAAAAAAATTGGCGTGGGGTCCCCCTCAAAATCCATACCAGACCCTTATCTGAGCGTGCAACCCAGCAGGTCAGGATAGGGGGGGACTTGATTAACGCAGCTAAAGGTCTGATCCCAAGACATTGGCAAGAAAGGGAAAGCCCTAATATTAGAGATTGGCTAGTAAAGGTAGAAGAGACACATAACAGGGAATACTTGAGTTTCTGCAGAGAAGAAGGAATGGAAGGAATGTTAAATAGATGGAAAGAATGGAAGGAATTTAAGAAAACCACAAGATATGTAGAAGTTTTTAATTTTGGCGCAAGGTTCCCCTTAATATCCATACCAGACCCAAAGGGCCTGGTAATGGACGGGGTGGGGGGGGACCCATGCTATTTTTTTTTAATGGGTTTTATCTATATTGCTGAGACCCAACAATTCATTACAGCCACAATCAGTTTTAAATGACTTTTTATCCTTTAGAGATGTAATTTGCTCTCGGACTGTTCTAAGCATGGGAAACATGCGCCCCTTCACAGGCATACTATAGACACCCCCCAGGTACAAAATTTAAAGGAATATTACACTTTTATAGTTTAACTTTAAGCATTATTAAAAGCACTGCTCCCAAAAAAACTGCAGTTTTTAAAACTTTTTTTGCATTGATACATGTCCCCTGGGGCAGGACCCGGGTCCCCAAACACTTTTTATGGCAATAACTTGTATATTAGCCTTTAAAATGAGCACTTTTGATTTTTGATGTTCGTGTCCTATAGACTTTAACAGTGTTTGCGTGTTTGTCCAAAGTTTTTGCCTGTTTGCAAGTTGTGTTGAGGGTGTTCTGCTCATCCCTACTAAAATCATATATATAGTCCCTTATCACCCCCTCCAAGAGTTTACATACTATTGATGTTAGGCTGACTGGTCTGTAATTCCCAGGGATGTATTTTGGGCCCTTTTTAAATATTGGTGCTACATTGGCTTTTCTCCAATCAGCTGGTACCATTCCAGTCAGTAAAAAACAGTACTGTCAGTAAAAATTAGGAACAATGGTCTGGCAATTACTTGACTGAGTTCCCTAAGTACCCTCAGGTGCAAACCATCTGGTCCCGGTCATTTATTAATGTTAAGTTCCCCAAGTCTAATTTTAATTCTGTCCTCTGTTACCCATGGAGGTGCTTCCTGTGATGTGTCATGAGGATAAACTCTGCAGTTTTGGTTACTGAAGCCCCTCAATTCCCTCATGAAGAACAAGGAGAAGAATAAATGCAATACCTTCACCATCTCCCCATCCTTTGTAACCCGATGTCCTTCCTCATTCTTTATGGGACCAATATGGTCTGTCCTCCCTTTTTTACTGTTTACATACTTAAAGAATTTCTTGGGATTTTTTTTTTTGCTCTATTCCGCTATGTGTCTTTCGTGTTCTATCTTAGCCGCCCTTATTGCACCCTTACATTTCTTGTTGCATTCTTTATAAAGTCTGAATGCTGATGATGATCCCTCAACCTTGTATTTTTTGAAGGCCTTCTCCTTTGCTTTTATATGCATTTTTAAATTGGCGTTAAGCCATTCAGGACTTTTGTTCGCTCTTTTAAATTTATTACCCAATGGGATGCATTGGCTAATGCCCTTATTTAATATGCTCTTAAAGCAAACCCATCTCTCCTCGTGTTCTGTGTTCCTAAGATTTTATACCAATTTATGAGATCACGGAGCTGGTGGATGTTAGATACCTTGCACTCCTCCACCTTCCATTTGAGGATGCCCCACAGATGCTCAATAAGGAAGTCAGTACAGCACAGGGATGGTGGGAGCCCCTCATAATGAGCATAGCACAGGGATGGTGGGAGCCCCTCATAATATGCACAGCAGAGGTACAGCCCCAGGAGGAAGTCAGCACAGCACAGGGATGGTGGGAGCCCCTCATAATAAGCAGCCCCAGGAGGAAGTCAGCACAGCACAGGGATGGTGGGAGCCCCTCATAATGAGCATAGCACAGGGATGGTAGGAGCCCCTCATAATATGCACAGCAGAGGTACAGCCCCAGGAGGAAGTCAGTACAGCACAGGGATGGTGGGAGCCCCCCATAATGAGCATAGCACAGGGATGGTGGGAGCCCCTCATAATATGCACAGCAGAGGTACAGCCCCAGGAGGAAGTCAGCACAGCACAGGGATGGTGGGAGCCCCTCATAATAAGCAGCCCCAGGAGGAAGTCAGCACAGCACAGGGATGGTGGGAGCCCCTCATAATATGCACAGCAGAGGTACATCCCCAGGAGGAAGTCAGTACAACACAGGGATGGTGGGAGCCCCTCATAATGAGCATAGCACAGGGATGGTGGGAGCCCCTCATAATAAACAGCCCCAGGAGGAAGTCAGCACAGCACAGGGATGGTGGGAGCCCCTCATAATAAGCAGCCCCAGGAGGAAGTCAGCACAGCACAGGGATGGTGGGAGCCCCTCATAATAAGCAGCCCCAGGAGGAAGTCAGCATAGCACAGGGATGGTGGGAGCCCCTCATAATAAGCAGCCCCAGAAGAAAGTCAGCACAGCACAGGGATGGTGAACTTTACAAACGTACAGGTCATATTTGCAGCCACAAAATAATTACTAGCTGTGCACACATAGTCCCACCACATGGCCATTGACATAACACATGTATGAGGTGAATCTGGGATTGACAACTACAAGCATTCTTTTATTATATGTGAAATTCTGCCAATTCAGGACTCTTGAGACAATGGAGGCGAGGGGGGGTCAGGGTAGGCAAAGAAGAGGGTGCAGGAGATGATCACCAGCACCAGCACCATGATATAGAGCACTGACACCTGCACCGTGATAGAGTGATCTGACACCAGCACCGTGATAGAGAGCACTGACATCAGCAGCATGATATAAAGCACTCACACCAGCACTGTGATATACCAGTCCTTAAGGATTAGCAGACTGTACCTCACTCAACCCTATATACTGTAGTACGCTATACCTTACCAGGACCTTTGTGGAACTAGTAGGTTGTGAATGATTAGCAGACTGTACCTCAGTCCCTATACTCATAAAGGACTGCTGCAGTATAGGGCAGCAGTCAGACTCAGCAGTAGTGCACCTCAACCCTATATATTGTGGACCTATACCAGTCCTTAAGGAATAGCAGACTGTACCTCACTCAACCCTATGTACTGTAGTACCCTATACCTCACCAGTCCTTATAAGGACCTTTGTAGAACTAGTAAGTTGTGAATGATTGGCAGACTGTACCTCATTCCCTATACTGATAAAGGACTACTGCAGCAGAAGGGCAGCAGTCAGTAGTAGTGCACCTCAACCCTATATATTGTGGACCTATACCAGTCCTTAAGGAATAGCAGACTGTACCTCACTCAACCCTATGTACTGTAGTACCCTATACCATACCAGTCCATATAAGGACCTTTGTGGAACTAGTAGGTTGTGAATGATTAGCAGACTGTACCTCAGTCCCTATACTCATAAAGGACTGCTGCAGTATAGGGCAGCAGTTAGACTCAGCAGTAGTGCACCTCAACCCTATATATTGTGGACCTATACCAGTCCTTAAGGAATAGCAGACTGTACCTCACTCAACCCTATGTACTGTAGTACCCTATACCTTACCAGTCCATATAAGGACCTTTGTAGAACTAGTAAGTTGTGAATGATTAGCAGACTGTACCTCATTCCCTATACTGATAAAGGACTACTGCAGCAGAAGGGCAGCAGTCAAGTATAATATTCTTTCTATATTTGGAAGAAAGAATATTATACGTGTACAAGCCTATTACCATACCAGTCCTGAAAAGAACCTTTGTGGACCTGATAGTAACAGCTACTGATTAAACTGACTTTCCCTCACTGCCACACACAGCTTCCTGCCTGTCCCTATTTAAACTGACAAAACATAGGCTGCTGGAACAATAACTTGAATAGCACTCAAAACTATATCCTGTATTACTTTACCATACCAGTCCTGAAAAGGACTTTTGTGGACCTAATAGTAACAGCTAATGATTAAACTGACTGTCCCTGCTGCACACAGCATCCTGTCCCTCTCTCTACACTGACAAAAGACACTCAGGCTGCTGCAAAAATCACTAGCACAGCAGTGCCTCAAACCTATATCCTGAACTACACCTAACACCTATACCATACCAGTCCTTAAAAGAACTTTTGTGGACCTAATAGCTAGCGATTTGGGTCACTGCAGTCTCTCCCTGCTCCACACAGCAACCTCTCCCTATAGTGACAGAAGAAAGAATGTAAAATGGCCGCCGGATCGGGTGTATTTATAAGTTAGGGGGAATGTCCAAGTGTCCATGTGCTGTAATGTCTCAATTGGCTGTCCTGTACCCCATGATGGATGTGTCATCATAGGTCAAAGTTTTTTTACACAGTAAACGCGGAAGTCCGTCGGGCGAACTGCGGCAATAGTCCGCCGAGCGGGCGGACCGCGAACAGCCGAAATTCGCCGCGAAATGACCGCCGGGCGAACCGTTCGGCCATCCCTATATGAATGTACTCAGATTTATTTATATTCTATATATATATATATATATATATATATATATATATATATATATATATATATATAGATTTACAGTATATATATATAAAATCATTAATATTATGAATTTAGTGTTTTAGGAGAGCATTGACAATCATAAAAATATTGACAAAGTTAAAATAATAAAATGATAAAACTTCTAAAATGTCACAAAAATGGTCAGACAATATTAATGGTGGCAAAACTTGAACAAAACATATATCAATAAAAAAAAAAGCTACAAATATATTGGTTAGAAAAATTGAATTAAAAAAAGAAATAACAAAAATCAGAGGGGAACCGCAAAGAGGAGAAGGGGAAGAAGGAGTTAATTAGGGATAATCTATTGTAAACTATGGATTAATAAGGGGTTCAATGGGAACACATTTTTTTAAGCTTTTTTTGCCCAATGTGTACAACAATTTAAATGCATTGGCTGTGTGATAATAACGTTTTTTTTTGTTTTTTAATTGTTTTATCTTGTTGTGAAATAATTATAATATCTGAATGATTACCTCCCCCGTCTGGACCATTGATCTTAGATTTACATATTAATCTTAGTAGCGGTTTCCTTTAATCCTGTGATGGTAAATAGAAGGAACATGTGGAAGGCAAGAATTAGACAAAGAGAATGTTTCATACTAGTCGGGGGTTTATTTCCTGCCCAAACACAAATATTTTTCAGTAATATACGGGTAACACAACTTGCAAAAGAAAATCTTAATAAGTAACACAACAGCTTTACAACCAAAACAAGATACAAAGCTCCTACAACACAACTAAGACACAATCACACCGTATCTGTTTATTACAGCGATATATTTATTTATTTACTCTAATAAGCGATCGTTGATTTGAAGAGCTCATGTTTGTAAAGTTCCCTTCCCAGACAATATCTCCATCCAGCTGAAATAATAGGGGGAAATACATTTTGTAAATAGATTTTTGCCCCCCGGGTGTCTGAGCTTTCTTGGAGTTTACTAACCCATGATTCCGATTGCTTTATAATGTATGGCAAGACTTTTCCTTTTTTTATTTATTTTTTATTACTACACTCCATGCTAGAAAATCATAAATCCGAAAAAAAAATATAAACAAAATGGAAAACAAAAATGAAAAAAAAAAAAAACAGGTACTTCAGCCTTTAAAATTAGAATTTAAAGTTGGACATGGTATCCTGCATTGCTTTCCATAGAGTCAAACGATGCAATATAGGGGGGCTGATAAATAAACTGGGGAGCCATCCCATCCCCTGGATCTACATAATGAAGTAAGCGCACCCACAAACTAGATCAAAAATAATTGTTTTAAGACAATAAATATGCACATATATTAAAACTGATCTAAGCATACATGTAACATATGAGTATGCAATATATATAGCTGTAAGAGAACTGCTGAGACACGTCGGTCAATGCGCATGTGTGAAAGAATGCACGTACTCGCAGGAGCATGTTCACAGTCCTCATGGGCGCCAGGCGGCCTATTTAAAGCAGGCTCTGACTCCTGCTCAATGCTGACAGTTCTTCAGCTGTTTCCTTGCTTGAACCCTGCTTGATATCCGTTGCTGACCTGGCTTGTCATTGACCTGACATTGGATTCTGTTTATGCTCCTGAATATCGGTTCCTGACTTTGGCTTACTCCTGGCCTTGCTCCTGTCTGATGTCCTGGTACCTTGCTTCCCACTCGCTGCTGACTCGGGCTATCCTGCTGACCAGTGCCGGGACAAGGTCATCCAGCGCCCAGGGCAAAGATGCCAAACTGCGCCCCCCTTTCCCTTAGGGTTAGGGTGCCCCCTACCCCTGCAATAAACCATTGCGCCAGGGGCAGTCTCCCCTCCTGCCCACCCCTTGTCCCGGCCCTGCTGCTGACCATACTTCTGTCTTCTGTGTGGCTCTACATTGCCTCCGAGTGCCTGTGCTGGATGCCCCTCATCCCAGCTCCAGTAGACACAGTGTGTCCTTGTCTCCTGCCAAAACTCCGGCAAGCCACATTTCCTGAACCTGCGAGCCTGGTTGAGAGCCCCTTTAACTTTTGTTGATCTACCCAACATTATCAAAGTTCCTGACCTGATGTTCTGTCTGAATCATCTACAACTCCTTCCACAAGCTCTGCAAGTAACACCTACAGGCACTCGTGTTCCTCCTGTCCCTTGGTACCATCTGTTCCCCTCTCAGTGGGGCCTGGGCTGGAGATACAAGAGAGGCCGACCTCATAATTTCACCAGGTATGTGACAAGAGCAATGGGATGTACGATATACCTAATGTAAACATGGATCTGTAACATACATATGCAATAACATTGGAAGGCTCTATGGGCCCTTTAGAATTTTTCTGATTAAAGTATATATCTTGGAACACAATATGAGGACATCTTGAATTGTACCCATATGACCCATTCACAGGTGTTACGGCAGTTATTTGTTTGTTGAGTGTATGAGTGGGTGAATATTGAAGAGCTAGGTGATTTTGTTTTGTTGATAAGGGGAGTCCAAATGGCACAAATAGGGGAAGACTTAAATACCCTCCCAGCAGCCAGCGAATCCCACTAATTAGTTTATATCCGATGCTGGCTGCTGGGAAGGTATATAGGTCCTCCCCTGCTAGTGCCTCTCGAGTCAGGGTTTTGGTGCTGCCAGATTCTGTTTGCCATTGATCCTGATCTTGTTTCTGCCCTGCACCTTGCTGCCTTGTACCTGCTCCCCCCCTTTTTTCTGATCATTGGCATGCGCAGCCTATTGCATTAGGGTGTGCACCCCAGAGAACACATGCGTGTACAGTATATCAGCAGAGCAGTGGATGATGTCAGTAGAGTAGAGAATGGTGTCAGTCGTTTTTATTTTTATAGTTTTTGTTTTTTACAATTTTGTTGCTTTAATTATATTTTACAATATAATTTTTTTTATCTATTTTAGGATCCCGGTTGGGGGTCTTTGGTGAAAAATCTAAACAGACCCCTGATGTCCCGCTTTTGAGACTGAGCTTCCCCAGTCCCTTTCCCTGCAGCCTCGGCTTCACTGGACAGTGAACTAACAGGAAGTGCTCTGTGCTGAGAGGCTTCCTCTTCATTCACAAACTGTGTTTGTTCAGGAAAGGATGGGGCTGGTAAATTAAATATTTACCGGCCTCTTTCCCAGTTCTCCATCCTGAAACATCCCTCGCAGCAGCTGGCAGGAGAGGAAGGAAGCTGGTAGCACTGCGGGGGGTGGGGAATGGGTGCCAGAAAACAGGGGAAAACGACACTGTACAGGGTGATTAGGATGTGCCCAGGCACACTTGGCACACCCTGTGCGCATGCCTATGTTCCTGATCCTGGCAACAGCAAAACACTGGAGTGAGAGGCACTAGTAGGGGGGCACATATGGGCACAAATTTCCAGAGACCCTCCAAAAAATCTTGGCAAAAACCTTCCCAGAAAAGTGGAAGGAAACCAACTCCATATATATGCCCATGATTTTGAAATGGAGTAATCAGCAAGCCCATACAGGTGTATTGGTCAAGCAAAACTTTTGGCTGTAAAGTGTATGTAATGGGGTATTGCATGTGTCAGTATAGAACAGCAGGCCATAATCCAAATTCCCACCTTAACTCTCAGTTCCCACCGTTCTGCATGCACAGAGTCTGCCCAGAACCATCTTACGCAGTACGGAGCTGGACTGGATAATTATGGCGGCTTCCAATGTTGGAAAGACAATTACCACAATCCAGCAGGCTATTGACATAGGATTTGTATTGTTAATATTGTTCACAGTCATTACAGCTATGTAGAAGAGGACATCCAATAGAAGTAAGAGGATCATTGTTCGGATGGCATTGACATGGACTTGGACCTGTGCAGGAGAGAATCCAGAATCTTGGTGCTTTATATTCCAGATGTGTCTAAACAGAGAAACTACTGTGGTCAGCAGGGAGACGGAACTGATAATAAACGGGAGGCAGACGCCCAGGAAGAGGCATATTGCTGTGAATGCGAGACTTAAAGGTACGTTTTCCATATTACTGGTATCAGGGGGTGTACTGTTGTAATACCCTGGAGCCATTTTAACAGTCCAGATGTTCCCGATACACAGTACGAAGGAGCCAACTCCTGATAGTATGAGTCCCCATGGAAGCCAAGAGGAGAGGGTCCTCCTAACCCAAATAAAGCCTTGGTGGGTGAAGTGAACAATGCGGATGCAGTAATAGGCACACAGCCAAGATATCAGCCAGCTGCTGAAATACATTTGGAATGGTAGAAAAAATAACATTATGTTAAATAATCCCTCAATGCGAAAATTGGGGAAAAGCAAAGCCGTGAACTGCATGAGCAACAAACCACGCATGGTGATGTTAATGAGCCCCATGATGAGCTGGATGACAGCTGAAGGGTTCTTCTTCGCCCCATTGTACAGACTCTTCCCATTCAGAAGTACAATGCAGGAGTTTAACGAGAGAGCCAACGCACACTCCACATAATAGAAGACCATCACCACCATCCACAGGAGACTGGACATCTTCTCCGCTCACCGTACTGATCTCAGATCTACACAGCAGGAGCTCCTCTCTCCAACATCCCATTTATAGAAGAGCAATCACGCGAAACGCTCATCAATCACTCACCTGTCTGCCAGGTGTATGCAAATGTATGGAGACTGGAACACTCTACTTCACAAACAATACCTCCATAGGAAACCCTTACTGGATTTTCTCTCTTTCTTTCTTTCTTTCTTTCTTTCTTTCTTTCTCTTTCTCTTCTTTCTTTCTTATTCTTTCTTTCTTTATATTTCTTTCTTTATATTTCTTTATCTTTCTTTCTTTTTCTTTTTTTCTTTCTTTCTTTCATTTTCTTTCTATCTTTTTTTCTCTCTTTTTCTTTCTTTCTTGCTCTTTCTTTCTTGCTCTTTCTTTCTTTCTTTCTTTCTTTCTTTTTCTTTTTCTTTGTTTGTTTCTTTCTTTCTTTCTTTCTTCTTTCTTTTTCTTTCCCTTTCCTTTCTCTTTTCCTCTCCTTTCTAATTTCCTTTCCTTTCTCTTTTTCTTTTCCTTCCCTCCTTTCTTTTCCTTCCCTCCTTTCTTTTCCTTCCTTCCTTTCCCTTCTCTCCTTCCATACATAGTTACAGGAGTTACATAATGTATCTGGTTGAAAACACACACACATCATAAACCTCCATATATACAATATCCCATATAAATTGTACATGACAAAAAATTTCCGATCTCTGACATACCTTTTGGAGGCATTGCTGCTTCAGCGCTGCTCCATTGAATAAACCACACATGATTGATCCCACCTTCTTGATTGCAAGACATATAAGGTACCTTCATTTGTTCATTTTTTTTGATCTGGTGGGAGTTTGTCTTCTATTTTCTTTTTTAGGGAAAAAGAGGAAAGCCCCCCCCCTTCCCAATACATATTCATTATTATGTGAATTTTTTTATGTTCCGATTTTATCCCTACTTATTGTCCCTCTCTACAGTCTATATTGAATGAGGCGGTCGTTGTTTGACTGAAATTCCATCCCCTTTTTTCTTCATTTTGACATTTTGGAGGTTTCTTATGTTTTTATTACTATTGGACATTCAGACTATTGTGGTGAGACCTGTTTCATGTTATCCTGGTTCATGTATCTTCCTTGTCCCTGTATTTATAATCTTGTTTTTCTGTTCATTTTTCACTTATTGAAACCATTGGTTTTTTTTTTTTCGTAAAACTGCACCTAATTTGATGTTTTTTCTTATTATTTTTTTAATATATATATAATATAATAATTTTTATAACTTAATTTTTATAACTTCAGCATACAAACAAGCTGCACCACCAATCTCCTGAGGAAGCTCTAATTTGAGCGAAACATGTTGAGATTGGTAGCGTTTTAATATACATATGTCTGTATTATGCATTTATTTGATGTTTGGATGTACCAATATGTCCTTTGGTGTATGTTTTTAATTCTTTGTTTAAATAAAATTAATTTTGTACGTTTCTATTATGGCATGTGTTTGACCTGCTTAATTTGATACCGTTAAAAGACCCAGGGGCTGGTTACCTTACAGCCTCATCTGTGCCCCCTTTTTTTTGTCCATATATACAATCCTGTATCCACAGTTGATCCAGGGGAAGGCAAAAAAACAAAAACAAATAAAGCATGATCCAATTTGCTCCAGCGGGGGGAATGTTGTGTAGTCCTAACTTGCTGGTCTTTCCGAAACAGATATTTCTAATGAGGGGACATTGGCCGGTTACTCTCCAGGTTCTTATATCAGTTGGAGACTTCAATTTCTGGAGTTTACAAGCTCTGCTACTTTCCCCATAGAAGGGGAATCTCAGAAGTCTTCAATCCCCAACAATGCACAGACCTCCCACTGGAGTTTTCAAGAGATCCAAAGTTTGTAGACTACCTCATCCCTCAATATACCTGAAAACCAGTCTTTGGTGATCCTGAGTAGGGATGGGCCAAACACCCCCCTGGTTCGGTTCGCACCCGAACACCTCGGACAAGCAGAACATGCAAGCTGTCAGGTCACCTTGAGGCCAGGTGACAGATGCCCACCGTAGGGATCAGGAGTGCACCGCAAGGTTGTGGACCCTACGGCTGACTGCTGCGGACGGGGGTCAAGGTGATAGGAAGGCAGGGCCGCCATAACACCAAGATGGATCCCACTGGGGTTAGAGCGTAAGATTCCCTGGGGTGCGGAGTCTAAAGCCACGTACACACGTAGCCGTCTGCCTGACATACTTAGTCTGGTGGACTTCCCGCCAGACAGTACATCGGACTTTCCGAACGGGCTACTTGCCCACACACGGCACTTTTTGAGCGGACTAATACGGCGTACTAAGTCCGCCGTACTATCCGCCCTACTTTTGAAATGAACGGACTCGCCCACACACGCGGAGGAAAGTCCGCTCATTTTGAGCGCGTCTCCAGGTAGGCGGGGCCCGCAAAGGAGACGTCGCTGGCCCCGCCGCCTGGTATGGACTTAAAGGGGAACCCCAACGCTGAAAAAAATCGGCGTGGGGGTCCCCCCAAGTCCACAACAGACCCTTGTCCGAGCACGCTACCCGGCCGGCCAGGAAAGGGGGGGCGAGCGAGCGCCCCCCCCTCCTGAGCCGTACCAGGCCTCGTGCCCTCAACATGGGTGTGCCTTGGGGAACGGGGGGGCCGCGCGGCCCCCCCACCCCAAAGCACCTTGTCCCCATGTTGATGAGTTGATGAGCTGTGCAATAAAGTATTTTATCTCGTGTGTTGTGTTTTTTTTGTACTATATTTTACAGGTGAATGGGTAGGGGTACATTGTACCCCATACTCATTCACATAGGGTGGGGGGCCGGTATCCGGGGGCCCCCTTATTAAAGGGGGCTCCCGGATTCCAATAATCCCCCCACCCGCAGACCCCAACAACCAACGACCAGGGGACAAGGTGCTTTGGGGTGGGGGGGCCGCGCGGCCCCCCCTTCCCCAAGGCACCCCCATTTTGAGGGCACGCGGCCTGGTACGGCTCAGGAGGGGAGGGGGGGCGCTCGCTTGCCCCCCCTTTCCTGGCCGGCCGGGTAGCGTGCTCGGACAATGGTCTGTTGTGGACTTGGGGGGACCCCCACGCTGATTTTTTTCGGCATTGGGGTTCCCCTTTAAGTCCATACCAGGCGGCGGGGCCAGCGACGTCTCCTTCGCGGGCCCCGCCTACCTGGAGACGCGCTCGAAATGAGCGGACTTTTCTCCGGGCGGGAAAAGTCCATTCATTTCAAAAGTACGGCGGACTGGCATACACATGGCCGGATTGTCCGCCGAAATGCGAGTCCGGCGGGAAGATTGGAGTGCAACACGGCATTCTAAGTCCGCCGTACTTTCGGGTCAAAAAAGTGTGCCGGAGGCTATACACGGGGGGGATTGTCCGGCGGACTTGAGTTTGCCGGACTTTTCCACCCGCTTGTTTGATCGTGTGTACACGGCATTAGAGCCAGCAGGTGTTCACCAGAGCCTCTACTGGTGAGGATGGACTTGGCTGCAACTGGTTCCAGGTCGCGACCCCCAGGGTCCCCCAGCTCACACCCACAGTAGGCAACAGGAGGATAGGGATGGTGAGGGACAAAGCCAAGGTCGGGGCCACAAGCAGACAGGAATAGTCAGGGACACGCCAAAAGGTCAGGATCACAGGCAAACAGGGATAGTCAGGGACACGCCAAAGTCGGTAACAGAACAACAGAAGAGCACACGGCAGGTAACAGGAAGCTAACACACAAAGGTTGATCAGCAGGGTTGGCCTGCAGTGCACAGGTTAATATAGAGTTCTCTGATAGGAGCTAGGGTGGAGCCATGCCAGAGGATGGATTACAAAAGCAGTCAGGTGAGAGTCGGCTGGTCTCTAGAAATTAACACATGGAAACAGGTAAGCAGACAAACTCTATTGCAAAACCATGACACAAGCACTATTAAAGTCTATGGGATACGAACATTAAAAATCAAAAGTGCTAATTTCAAGGCTTATATGCAAGTTATTGCCATAAAAAGTGTTTAGGGACCCGGGTCTTGCCCCAGGGGACATGTATCAATGCAAAGAAAAGTTTTTTCGGGAGCACTGATTTTAATAATGCTTAAAGTGAAACAATAAAAATTAAATATTCCTTTAAATATCATACCTGGGGGGTCTCCTTAGTTTGTCTGTAAGGGTTCTTTCACACATTTATGTCCGTATTCATGGACTCTGCTTGCTCAGCAGGGATCGATCCAATGATCTCCACTTAGCCGGTGGATGACAAGACCATCTCCGCTCACTGTGCAGAGATGAACCTGTCAGAGCCCCCCCGCTCTCCTCTATGGTGGAGCGGATGAAAATGTCCGCTGTCATCCGATCCGCCAGATGAATGAAAATCGGGTTTCCATCTTAGCCATTCCATTTAGCAGAGCGCATCGGATCGAACGTCAGCGGACATGTCACCGCTCACTTCCGTCGCTCCGAAGAGGTACTTGGAGTGTCTGTTCTGGTCCGCCTGAAAAGCTGACAGGTGGATCTGAACAGGCCGCATGTGTGGAAGAGCCCTAAAGTGGCACATCTGTGTGATGTGTACAACATGCTTCAGCAATAATGACATTTCTAAAGGACAAAATGTCATTTAAACTTGCTCGCGGCTGTAATGTATTGTCGACTCCCGAAGATATAGATGAAAAAAATTGGCGTGGGGTCCCCCTCAAAATCCATACCAGACCCTTATCTGAGCGTGCAACCCAGCAGGTCAGGATAGGGGGGGACTTGATTAACGCAGCTAAAGGTCTGATCCCAAGACATTGGCAAGAAAGGGAAAGCCCTAATATTAGGGATTGGCTAGTAAAGGTAGAAGAGACACATAACAGGGAATACTTGAGTTTCTGCAGAGAAGAAGGAATGGAAGGAATGTTAAATAGATGGAAAGAATGGAAGGAATTTAAGAAAACCACAAGATATGTAGAAGTTTTTAATTTTGGCGCAAGGTTCCCCTTAATATCCATACCAGACCCAAAGGGCCTGGTAATGGACGGGGTGGGGGGGGACCCATGCTGTTTTTTTTCAATGGGTTTTATCTATATTGCTGAGACCCGACAATTCATTACAGCCACAATCAGTTTTAAATGACTTTTTCTCCTTTAGAGATGTAATTTGCTCTCGGACTGTTCTAAGCACGGGAAACATGCGCCCCTTCACAGGCATACTATAGACACCCCCCAGGTACGAAATTTAAAGGAAAATTACACTTTTATTGTTTCACTTTAAGCATTATTAAAAGCACTGCTCCCAAAAAAACTGCAGTTTTTAAAACTTTTTTTGCATTGATACATGTCCCCTGGGGCAGGACCCGGGTCCCCAAACACTTTTTATGGCAATAACTTGTATATTAGCCTTTAAAATGAGCACTTTTGATTTTTGATGTTCGTGTCCTATAGACTTTAACGGTGTTTGCGTGTTTGTCCAAATTTTTTGCCTGTTTGCAAGTTGTGTTGAGGGTGTTCTGCTCATCCCTACTAAAATCATATATATAGTCCCTTATCACCCCCTCCAAGAGTTTACATACTATTGATGTTAGGCTGACTGGTCTGTAATTCCCAGGGATGTATTTTGGGCCCTTTTTAAATATTGGTGCTACATTGGCTTTTCTCCAATCAGCTGGTACCATTCCAGTCAGTAGACTGTCAGTAAAAATTAGGAACAATGGTCTGGCAATTACCTGACTGAGTTCCCTCGGGTGCAAGCCATCCGGTCACGGTGATTTATTAATGTTAAGTTCCCCAAGTCTAATTTTAATTCTGTCCTCTGTTAGCCATGGAGGTGCTTCCTGTGATGTGTCATGAGGATAAACTCTGCAGTTTTGGTTACTGAAGCCCCCCGATTCCCTCATGAAGAACAAGGAGAAGAATAAATTCAATACCTTCACCATCTCCCCATCCTTTGTAACCCGATGTCCTTCGTCATTCTTTATGGGACCAATATGGTCTGTCCTCCTTTTTTACTGTTTGCATACTTAAAGAATTTCTTGAGATTTTTTATTTTTTTGCTCTATTCCGCTATGTGTCTTTCGTGTTCTATCTTAGCCGCCCTTATTGCACCCTTACATTTCTTGTTGCATTCTTTATAAAGTCTGAATGCTGATGATGATCCCTCAACCTTGTATTTTTTTAAGGCCTTCTCCTTTGCTTTTATATGCATTTTTAAATTGGCGTTAAGCCATTCAGGACTTTTGTTCGCTCTTTTAAATGTATTACCCAATGGGATGCATTGGCTAATGCCCTTATTTAATATGCTCTTAAAGCAAACCCATCTCTCCTCCGTGTTCTGTGTTCCTAAGATTTTATACCAATTTATGAGATCACAGAGCTGGTGGATGTTAGAGACCTTGCACTCCTCCACCTTCCGTTTGAGGATGCCCCACAGATGCTCAATAAGGAAGTCAGTACAGCACAGGGATGGTGGGAGCCCCTCATAATGAGCATAGCACAGGGATGGTGGGAGCCCCTCATAATATGCACAGCAGAGGTACAGCCCCAGGAGGAAGTCAGCACAGCACAGGGATGGTGGGAGCCCCTCATAATAAGCAGCCCCAGGAGGAAGTCAGCATAGCACAGGGATGGTGGGAGCCCCTCATAATAAGCAGCCCCAGGAGGAAGTCAGCACAGCACAGGGATGGTGAACTTTACAAACCTACAGGTCATATTTGCAGCCACAAAATAATTACTAGTTGTGCACACATAGTCCCACCACATGGCCATTGACATAACACATGTATGAGGTGAATCTGGGATTGACAACTACAAGCATTCTTTTATTATATGTGAAATTCTGCCAATTCAGGACTCTTGAGACAATGGAGGCGAGGGGGGGGTCAGGGTAGGCAAAGAAGAGGGTGCAGGAGATGATCACCAGCACCAGCACCATGATATAGAGCAATGACACCTGCACCGTGATAGAGTGATCTGACACCAGCACCGTGATAGAGAGCACTGACATCAGCAGCATGATATAAAGCACTGACACCAGCACCGTGATATACCAGTCCTTAAGGATTAGCAAACTGTACCTCACTCAACCCTATATACTGTAGTACGCTATACCTTACCAGGACCTTTGTGGAACTAGTAGGTTGTGAATGATTAGCAGACTGTACCTCAGTCCCTATACTCATAAAGGACTGCTGCAGTATAGGGCAGCAGTTAGACTCAGCAGTAGTGCACCTGAACCCTATAAATTGTGGACCTATACCAGTCTTTAAGGAATAGCAGACTGTACCTCACTCAACCCTAGGTACTGTAGTACCCTATACCTTACCAGTCCTTATAAGGACCTTTGTAGAACTAGTAAGTTGTAAATGATTAGCAGACTGTACCTCATTCCCTATACTGATAAAGGACTACTGCAGCAGAAGGGCAGCAGTCAGCAGTAGTGCACCTCAACCCTATATATTGTGGACCTATACCAGTCCTTAAGGAATAGCAGACTGTACCTCACTCAACCCTATGTACTGTAGTACCCTATACCTTACCAGTCCTTATAAGGACCTTTGTAGAACTAGTAAGTTGTAAATGATTAGCAGACTGTACCTCATTCCCTATACTGATAAAGGACTACTGCAGCAGAAGGGCAGCAGTCAGCAGTAGTGCACCTCAACCCTATATATTGTGGACCTATACCAGTCCTTAAGAAATAGCAGACTGTACCTCACTCAACCCTATGTACTGTAGTACCCTATACCTTACCAGTCCTTATAAGGACCTTTGTAGAACTAGTAAGTTGTGAATGATTAGCAGACTGTACTTCAGTCCCTATACTGATAAAGGACTACTGCAGCAGAAGGGCAGCAGTCAAGTATAATATTCTTTCTATATTTGGAAGAAAGAATATTATACGTGTACAAGTCTATTACCATACCAGTCCTGAAAAGAACCTTTGTGGACCTGATAGTAACAGCTACTGATTAAACTGACTGTCCCTCACTGCCACACACAGCTTCCTGCCTGTCCCTATTTAAACTGACAAAACACAGACTGCTGGAACAATAACTTGAATAGCACTCAAAACTATATCCTGTATTACTTTACCATACCAGTCCTGAAAAGGACTTTTGTGGACCTAATAGTAACAGCTAATGATTAAACTGACTGTCCCTGCTGCACACAGTGTCCTGTCCCTCTCTCTACACTGACAAAAGACAGGCTGCTGCAAAAATCACTAGCACAGCAGTGCCTCAAACCTATATCCTGAACTACACCTAACACCTATACCATACCAGTCCTTAAAAGAACTTTTGTGGACCTAATAGCTAGCGATTTGGGTCACTGCAGTCTCTCCCTGCTCCACACAGCAACCTCTACCTATAGTGACATACAAAAGAATGTAAAATGGCCGCCGGATCGGGTCTATTTATAAGTTAGGGGGAATGTCCAAGTGTCCATGTGCTGTAATGTCTCAATTGGCTGTCCTGTACCCCATGATGGATGTGTCATCATAGGTCAAAGTTCTTTTACACAGTAAACGCGGAAGTCCGTCGGGCGAACTGCGGCAATAGTCAGCCGATCGGGCGGACCGCGAACAGCCGAAATTCGCCGCGAAACGACCGCCGGGCGAACCGTTCGGCCATCCCCAGCTATATATATATATATATATATATATATATATATATATATATATATATATATATATATATATATATATATATATATAGATATATATATATATATATCTGAGATTGAAGAGCCACATCGAGTTATGAGTCCATATATATATATATATATATATATACATATATATGTCTATACATGCATCATTATGTATGGAAAATGCAGAGTACCCTGACAAATACACACTTCATTTTTGATTTCTTTATTGATTTATATATACTGTATATATATATATATATATATATATATATATATATATATATATATATATATATATATATATATATATATATATATATATATATATATCTGGACTCATAACTTGGTGTGGCTCTTTAACCTCAGATTTATTTATATTCATAATATTAATTTATATATATATATACATATATATATATATATATATATATATATATATATATATATATATAGATATACAGTATATATATATATATATATATATATAATCATTAATATTATGAATTTAGTGTTTTAGGAGAGCATTGACAATCATAAAAATATTGACAAAGTTAAAATAATAAAATGATAAAACTTCTAAAATGTCACAAAAATGGTCAGACAATATTAATGGTGGCAAAACTTGAACAAAACATATATCAATAAAAAAAAAAAAAGCTACAAATATATTGGTTAGAAAAATTGAATTAAAAAAAAAAATAACAAAAATCAGAGGGGAACCGCAAAGAGGAGAAGGGGAAGAAGGAGTTAATTAGGGATAATCTATTGTAAACTATGGATTAATAAGGGGTTAAATGAGAGCACATTTTTTTAAGCTTTTTTTGCCCAATGTGCACAACAATTTAAATGCATTGGCTGTGTGATAATAACGTTTTTTTTTTGTTTTTTAATTGTTTTATCTTGTTGTGAGATAATTATAATATCTGAATGATTACCTCCCCCCGTCTGGACCATAGATTTACATATTAATCTTAGTAGCGGTTTCCTTTAATCCTGTGATGGTAAATAGAAGGAACATGTGGAAGGCAAGAATTAGACAAAGAGAATGTTTCATACTAGTCGGGGGTTTATTTCCTGCCCAAACACAAATATTTTTCAGTAATATACGGGTAACACAACTTGCAAAAAAATCTTAATAAGTAACACAACGGCTTTACAACCAAAACAAGATACAAAGCTCCCACAACACAACTAAGACACAATCACACCGTATCTGTTTATTACATCGATATATTCATTTATTTACTCTAATAAGCGATCATTGATTTGAAGAGCTCATGTTTGTAAAGTTCCCTTCCCAGACAATATCTCCATCCAGCTGAAATAATAGGGGGAAATACATTTTGTAAATAGATTTTTGCCCCCCGGGTGTCTGAGCTTTCTTGGAGTTTACTAACCCATGATTCCGATTGCTTTATAATGTATGGCAAGACTTTTTTTTTTATTTATTTTTTTATTACTACACTCCATGCTAGAAAATCATAAATCCCCCAAAAAAATATATAAACAAAATGGAAAACAAAAATGAAAAAAAAACAGGTACTTCAGCCTTTAAAATTAGAATTTAAAGTTGGACATGGTATCCTGCATTGCTTTTCATAGAGTCAAATGATGCAATATAGGGGGGGGGGCTGATAAATAAACTGGGGAGCCATCCCATCCCCTGGATCTACATAATGAAGTAAGCGCACCCACAAACTAGATCAAAAATAATTGTTTTAAGACAATAAAAATGCACATATATTAAAACTGATCTAAGCATACATGTAACCTATGAGTATGCAATATATATATAGCTGTAAGAGAAGTGCTGAGACACGACGGTCAATGCGCATGCGTGAAAGAATGCACGTACTCGCAGAAGCATGTTCACAGTCCTCATTGGTGCCAGGCGGCCTATTTAAAACAGGCTCTGACTCCTGCTCAATGCTGACAGTTCTTCAGCTGTTTTCTTGCTTGAACCCAGCTTGATATCCGTTGCTGACCTGGCTTGTCATTGACCTGACATTGGATTCTGTTTATGCTCCTGAATATTGGTTCCTGACTTTGGCTTACTCCTGGCCTTGCTCCTGTCTGATGTCTTGGCACCTTGCTTCCCACTCGCTGCTGACATGGGCTATCCTGCTGACCAGTGCCGGGACAAGGTCATCCAGCGCCCAGGGCAAAGATGCCAAACTGCACCCCCCCTTTCCCTTAGGGTTAGGGTCAGGGTGCCCCCTACCCCTGCAATAAACCATTGTGCCAGGGGCAGCCGACCCTCCTGCCCACCCCTTGTCCCGGCCCTGCTGCTGACCATACTTCTGTCTTCTGTGTGGCTCTCAGGCATGTACTGGCCATCGGTGCTACTGGGAGTTTCCCGGTGGGCCGATGGCTCAGTGGGCCACTCTGATGTAAGGGGGTGCTGATGGGCCACTCTGATGTAAGGGGGCTGGTGATGGGACACTCTGATGTAAGGGGGCTGCTGATGGGACACTCTGATGTAAGGGGGCTGCTGATGGGACACTCTGATGTAAGGGGGCTGCTGATGGGACACTCTGATGTAAGGGGGCTGCTGATGGGACACTCTGATGTAAGGGGGCTGCTGATGGGACACTCTGATGTAAGGGGGCTGCTGATGGGACACTCTGATGTAAGGGGGCTGCTGATGGGACACTCTGATGTAAGGGGGCTGCTGATGGGACACTCTGATGTAAGGGGGTGCTGATGGGACACTCTGATGTAGGGGGGTGCTGATGGGACACTCTGATGTAAGGGGGTGCTGATGGGACACTCTGATGTAAGGGGGCTGGTGAAGGGACACTCTGATGTAAGGGGGTGCTGATGGGACACTCTGATGTAAGGGGGCTGGTGATGGGACACTTTGATGTAAGGGGGCTGGTGATGGGACACTCTGATGTAAGGGGGCTGGTGATGGGACACTCTGATGTAAGGGGGCTGGTGATGGGACACTCTGATGTAAGGGGGTGCTGATGGGACACTCTGATGTAAGAGGGCTGGTAATGGGACACTCTGATGTAAGGGGGCTGGTAATGGGACACTCTGATGTAAGGGGGTGCTGATGGGACACTCTGCTGTAAGGGGGCTGCTGATGGGACACTCTGATGTAAGGGGGCTGGTGATGGGACACTCTGTTCTAAGGGGGCTGGTGATGGGACACTCTGTTCTAAGGGGGCTGGTGATGGGACATTCTGTTGTAAGGGGGTGCTGATGGGATACTCAAAATGTAAGTGGGCCGGTCTGGATGAAGTCCAGGGCCAAATTTCTGTCCCAGTCCAGCCCTGGTGGCTCTACATTGCCTCCGAGTGCCTGTGCTGTATGCCCCTCATCCCAGCTCCAGTGGACACAGTGTGTTCTTGTCTCCTGCCAAAACTCCGGCAAGCCACATTTCCTGAACCTGCAAGCGTGGTTGAGAGCCCCTTTAACCTTGGCTGATCTACCCAACATTATCAAAGTTCCTGACCTGATGTTCTGTCTGAAACATCTACAACTCCTGCCACAAGCTCTACAAGTAACACCTACAGGCACTCATGTTCCTCCTGTCCCTTGGCACCATCTGTTCCACTCTTAGTGGGGCCTGGGCTGGAGATACAAGAGAGGCCGACCTCATAATTTCACCAGGTATGTGACAAGAGCAATGGGATGTACGATATACCTAATGTAAACATGGAAATGTAACATACATATGCAATAACATTGGAAGGCTCTATGGGCCCTTTAGAATTTTTCTGATTAAAGTATATCTCTTGGAACAGAATATGAGGACATCTTGAATTGAACCCGTATGACCCATTCACAGGTGTTACGGCAGTTATTTGTTTGTTGAGTGTATGAGTGGGTGAATATTGAAGAGCTAGGTGATTTTGTTTTGTTGATAAGGGGAGTCCAAATGGCACTAGTAGGGGAAGACTTAAATACCCTCCCAGCAGCCAGCGAATCCCACTAATTAGTTTCCATCTGATGCTGGCTGCTGGGAAGGTATATAGGTCCTCCCTTGCTAGTGCCTCTCGAGTCAGGGTTTTGGTGCTGCCAGATTCTGTTTGCCATTGATCCTGATCTTGTTTCTGCCCTGCACCTTGCTGCCTTGTACCTGCCCCCCCCCCCCTTTTTTCTGATCATTGGCATGCGCAGCCTATTGCATTAGGGTGTGCACCCCAGAGAACACATACGTGTACAGTATATCAGCAGAGCATTTTATAGTTTTTTTTTTTTTTACAATGTTGTTGTTTTAATTATATTTTACAATATACTGTAATTTCTTTTATTTATTTAAGATCCCGGTTGGGGGTCTTTGGTGAAAAATCTAAACAGAGCCCTGATGTGCTGCTTTTGAGACAGAGCTTCCCCAGTCCCTTTCCCTTCAGCCTCGGCTTCACTGGACAGTGAACTAACAGGAAGTGCTCTGTGCTGAGAGGCTTCCTCTTCATTCACAAACTGTGTTTGTTCAAGAAAGGATGGGGCTGGTAAATTAAATATTTACCGGCCTCTTCCCAGTTCTCCATCCTGAAACATCCCTCGCAGCAGCCAGCAGGAGAGGAAGGAAGCTGGTAGCACTGCGGGGGGTGGCAGAAAACAGGGGAAAACTACACTGTACAGGGTGATTAGGATGTGCCCAGACACACTTGGCACACCCTGTGCGCATGCCTATGTTCCTGATCCTGGCAACAGCAAAACACTGGAGTGGGAGGCACTAGTAGGGGGGCACATATGGGCACAAATTGCCAGAGACCTTCCAAAAAATCTTGGCAAAAACCTTCCCAGAAAAGTGGAAGGAAACCAGCTCCATATATATGCCCATGATTTTGAAATGGAGTAATCAGCAAGCCCATACAGGTGTATTGGTCAAGCAAAACTTTTGGCCGTATAGTGTATGTAATGGGGTATTGCATGTGTCAGTATAGAACAGCAGGCCATAACCCAAATTCCCACCTTAACTCTCAGTTCCCACCGTTCTGCATGCACAGAGTCTACCCAGAACCATCTTACGCAGTACGGAGCTGGACTGGATAATTATGGCGGCTTCCGATGTTGGAAAGACAATTACCACAATCCAGCAGGCTATTGACATAGGATTTGTATTGTTAATATTGTTCACAGTCATTACAGCTATGTAGAAGAGGACATCCAATAGAAGTAAGAGGATCATGGTTCGGATGGCGTTGACATGGACTTGGACCTGTGCAGGAGAGAATCCAGAATCTTGGTGCTTTATATTCCAGATGTGTCTAAACAGAGAAACTACTGTGGTCAGCAGGGAGACGGAACTGATAATAAACGGGAGGCAGACGCCCAGGAAGAGGCATATTGCTGTGAATGCGAGACTTAAAAGGTACGTTTTCCATATTACTGGTATCAGGGGGTGTACTGTTGTAATACCCTGGAGCCATTTTAACAGTCCAGATGTTCCCGATACACAGAGCGACGGAGCCAACTCCTGATAGTACGAGTCCCCATGGAAGCCAAGAGGAGAGGGTCCTCCTAACCCAAATAAAGACTTGGTGGGTGAAGTGAACAATGCGGATGCAGTAATAGGCACACAGCCAAGATATCAGCCAGCTGCTGAAATACATTTGGAATGGTAGAAAAAATAACATTATGTTAAATAATCCCTCAATGCGAAAATTGGGGAAAAGCAAAGCCGTGAACTGCATGAGCAACAAACCACGCATGGTGATGTTAATGAGCCCCATGATGAGCTGGATGACAGCTGAAGGGTTCTTCTTCGCCCCATTGTACAGACTCTTCCCATTCAGAAGTACAATGCAGGAGTTTAACGAGAGAGCCAACGCACACTCCACATAATAGAAGACCATCACCACCATCCACAGGAGACTGGACATCTTCTCCGCTCACCGTACTGATCTCAGATCTACACAGCAGGAGCTCCTCTCTCCAAGATCCCATTTATAGAAGAGGAATCACGCGAAACGCTCATCAATCACTCACCTGTCTGCCAGGTGTATGCAAATGTATGGAGACTGGAACACTCTACTTCACAAACAATACCTCCATAGGAAACCCTTACTGGATTTTCCCTTTCTTTCTTTCTTTTTCTTTCTTTTTCTTTTTTCTTTCTTTTTCTTTCTTTTTCTCTCTTTATCTTTCTTTATCTTTCTTTATCTTTCTTTATCTTTCTTTATTTTTCTTTTTTCTTTCTTTCTTTATATTTCCTTCTTTCTTTTTCTTACTTTCTTTATATTTCTTTCTTTTTCTTTCTTTCTTTCTTTTTCTTTCTTTTTCTTTCTTTTATATTTCTTTCTTTCTTTCTTTATCTTTCTTTCTTTCTTTCTTTATTTTTCTTTCTATCTTTTTTTCTTTCTTTTTCTCTCTCTTTCTTTCTTTCTTTCTTTCTTTTTTCTTTCTTTCTTTTCCTTTCCCTTTCCTTTCTCTTTTCCTTTCCCTTTCCTTTCCTTCCTCTTTACCTTTCTCTTTTCCTCTCCTTTCTAATTTCCTTTCCTTTCTCTTTTTCTTTTCCTTCCCTCCTTTCTTTTCCTTCCCTCCTTTCTTTTCCTTCACTTCTTTCTTTTCCTTCCTTCCTTTCCCTTCTCTCCTTCCATACATAGTTACAGGAGTTACATAATTTATCTGGTTGAAAACACACACACATCGTAAACCTCCATATATACAATATCCCATATAAATTGTACATGACAAAAAATTTCCGATCTCTGACATACCTTTTGGAGGCATTGCTGCTTCAGCGCTGCTCCATTGAATAAACCACACATGATTGATCCCACCTTCTTGATTGCAAGACATATAAGGTACCTTCATTTGTTCATTTTTTTTGATCTGGTGGGGGTTTGTCTTCTATTTTCTTTTTTAGGGAAAAAGAGGAAAGCCCCTCCCCCCTTCCCAATACATATTCATTATTATGTGAATTTTTTTATGTTCCAATTTTATCCCTACTTATTGTACCTCTCTACAGTCTATATTGAATGAGGCGGTCGTTGTTTGACTGAAATTCCATCCCCTTTTTTTCTTCATTTTGACATTTTGGAGGTTTCTTATGTTTTTATTACTATTGGACATTCAGACTATTGTGGTGAGACCTGTTTCATGTTATCCTGGTTCATGTGTCTTCCTTGTCCTTGTATTTATAATCTCGTTTTTCTGTTCATTTTTCACTTATTGAAATCATTGGGGTTTTTTTTCCGTAAAACTGCACCTAATTTGATGTTTTTTCTTATTATTTTTTTAATATATATATATATAATATAATAATTTTTATAACTTAATTTTTATAACTTCAGCATACAAACAAGCTGCACCACCAATCTCCTGAGGAAGCTCTAATTTGAGCGAAACATGTTGAGATTGGTAGCGTTTTAATATACATATGTCTGTATTATGCATTTATTTGATGTTTGGATGTACCAATATGTCCTTTGGTGTATGTTTTTAATTCTTTGTTTAAATAAAATTAATTTTGTACGTTTCTATTATGGCATGTGTTTGACCTGCTTAATTTGATACCGTTAAAAGACCCAGAGGCTGGTTACCTTACAGCCTCATCTGTGCCCCCTTTTTTTTGTCCATATATACAATCCTGTATCCACAGTTGATCCAGAGGAAGGCAAACAAACAAAAGCAAATAAAGCATGATCCAATTTGCTCCAGTGGGGGGAATGTTGTGTAGTCCTAACTTGCTGGTCTTTCCGAAAAAGATATTTCTAATGAGGGGACATTGGCCGGTTACTCTCCAGGTTCTTATATCAGTTGAAGACTTCAATTTCTGGAGTTTACAAGCTCTGCCACTTTCCCCATAGAAGGGGAATCTCAGAAGTCTTCAATCCCCAACAATGCACAGACCTCCCACTGGAGTTTTCAAGAGATCCAAAGTTTGTAGACTACCTCATCCCTCAATATACCTGAAAACCAGTCTTTGGTGATCCTGAGTAGGGATGGGCCAAACACCCCCCTGGTTCGGTTCGCACCCGAACACCTCGGACAAGCAGAAAGTTCTAGCGAACATGCAAGCTGTCAGGTCACCTTGAGGCCAGGTGACAGATGCCCACCGTAGGGATCAGGAGTGCACCGCAAGGTTGTGGACCCTACGGCTGACTGCTGCGGATGGGGGTCAAGGCGATAGGAAGGCAGGGCCGCCATAACACCAAGATGGATCCCACTGGGGTTAGAGCGTAAGATTCCCTGGGGCGCGGAGTCTAAAGCCACGTACACACGTAGCCGTCTGTCCGACATACTTAGTCTGGCGGACTTCCCGCCAGACAGTACGTCGGACTTTCCGAACGGGCTACTTGCCCACACACGGCACTTTTTGAGCGGACTAATACGGCGTACTAAGCCTGCCGTACTAAGTCCGCCGTACTATCCGCCCTACTTTTGAAATGAACGGACTCGCCCACACACGCGGAGGAAAGTCCGTTCATTTCGAGCGCGTCTCCAGGTAGGCGGGGCCTGCAAAGGAGACGTCGCTGGCCCCGCCACCTGATATGGACTTAAAGGGGAACCCCAACGCCGAAAAAAATCGGCGTGGGGGTCCCCCCCAAGTCCACAACAGACCCCTGTCCGAGCACGCTACCCGGCCGGCCAGGAAAGGGGGGGCGAGCGAGCGCCCCCCCCTCCTGAGCCGTACCAGGCCTCGTGCCCTCAACATGGGGGTGCCTTGGGGAAGACCCCAAAGCACCTTGTCCCCATGTCTCCAGGTCGCGACCCCCAGGGTCCCCCAGCTCACACCTACAGTAGGCAACAGGAGGATAGGGATGGTGAGGGAGAAAGCCAAGGTCGGGGCCACAAGCAGACAGGAATAGTCAGGGACACGCCAAAAGGTCAGGATCACAGGCAAACAGGGATAGTCAGGGACACGCCAAAGTCGGTAACAGAACAACAGAAGAGCACACGGCAGGAAACAGGAAGCTAACACACAAAGGTTGATCAGCAGGGTTGGCCTGCAGTGCACAGGTTAATATAGAGTTCTCTGATAGGAGCTAGGGTGGAGTCATGCCAGAGGATGGATTACAAAAGCAGTCAGGTGAGAGTCGGCTGGTCTCTAGAAATTAACACATGGAAACAGGTAAGCAGACAAACTCTATTGCAAAACCATGACACAAGCACTATTAAAGTCTATGGGATACGAACATTAAAAATCAAAAGTGCTAATTTCAAGGCTTATATGCAAGTTATTGCCATAAAAAGTGTTTGGGGACCCGGGTCTTGCCCCAGGGGACATGTATCAATGCAAAGAAAAGTTTTCGGGAGCACTGATTTTAATAATTCCTTAAAGTGAAACAATAAAAATTAAATATTCCTTTAAATATCATACCTGGGGGGTCTCCTTAGTTTGTCTTTAAGGGTTCTTTCACACATTTATGTCTGTATTCATGGACTCTGCTTGCTCAGCAGGGATCGATCCAATGATCTCCGCTTAGCCGGTGGATGACAAGACCATCTCCGCTCACTGTGCAGAGATGGACCTGTCAGAGCCCCCCAGCTCTCCTCTATGGTGGAGCGGATGAAAATTTCCGCTGTCATCCGATCCGCCAGATGAATGAAAATCGGGTTTCCATCTTAGCCATTCCATTTAGCAGAGCGCATCGGATCGAACGTCAGCGGACATGTCACCGCTCACTTCCGTCGCTCCGAAGAGGTACTTGGAGTGTCTGTTCAGGTCCGCCTGAAAAGCTGACAGGTGGATCTGAACAGGCCGCATGTGTGGAAGAGCCCTAAAGTGGCACATCTGTGTGATGTGTACAACATGCTTCAGCAATAATGACATTTCTAAAGGACAAAATGTCATTTAAACTTGCTCGCGGCTGTAATGTATTGTCGACACCTGACGATATAGATGAAAAAAATTGGCGTGGGGTCCCCCCTCAAAATCCATACCAGACCCTTATCTGAGCGTGCAACCCAGCAGGTCAGGATAGGGGGGGACTTGATTAACGCAGCTAAAGGTCTGATCCCAAGACATTGGCAAGAAAGGGAAAGCCCTAATATTAGAGATTGGCTAGTAAAGGTAGAAGAGACACATAACAGGGAATACTTGAGTTTCTGCAGAGAAGAAGGAATGGAAGGAATGTTAAATAGATGGAAAGAATGGAAGGAATTTAAGAAAACCACAAGATATGTAGAAGTTTTTAATTTTGGCGCAAGGTTCCCCTTAATATCCATACCAGACCCAAAGGGCCTGGTAATGGACGGGGTGGGGGGGGGGACCCATGCTATTTTTTTTCAATGGGTTTTATCTATATTGCTGAGACCCGACAATTCATTACAACCACAATCAGTTTTAAATGACTTTTTATCCTTTAGAGATGTAATTTGCTCTCGGACTGTTCTAAGCACGGGAAACATGCGCCCCTTCACAGGCATACTATAGACACCCCCCAGGTACAAAATTTAAAGGAATATTACACTTTTATTGTTTCACTTTAAGCATTATTAAAAGCACTGCTCCCAAAAAAACTGCAGTTTTTAAAACTTTTTTTGCATTGATACATGTCCCCTGGGGCAGGACCCGGGTCCCCAAACACTTTTTATGGCAATAACTTGTATATTAGCCTTTAAAATGAGCACTTTTGATTTTTGATGTTCGTGTCCTATAGACTTTAACAGTGTTTGCGTGTTTGTCCAAAGTTTTTGCCTGTTTGCAAGTTGTGTTGAGGGTGTTCTGCTCATCCCTACTAAAATCATATATATAGTCCCTTATCACCCCCTCCAAGAGTTTACATACTATTGATGTTAGGCTAACTGGTCTGTAATTCCCAGGGATGTATTTTGGGCCCTTTTTAAATATTGGTGCTACATTGGCTTTTCTCCAATCAGCTGGTACCATTCCAGTCAGTAAAAAACAGTACTGTCAGTAAAAATTAGGAACAATGGTCTGGCAATTACTTGACTGAGTTCCCTAAGTACCCTCAGGTGCAAACCATCTGGTCCCGGTCATTTATTAATGTTAAGTTCCCCAAGTCTAATTTTAATTCTGTCCTCTGTTACCCATGGAGGTGCTTCCTGTGATGTGTCATGAGGATAAACTCTGCAGTTTTGGTTACTGAAGCCCCTCAATTCCCTCATGAAGAACAAGGAGAAGAATAAATGCAATACCTTCACCATCTCCCCATCCTTTGTAACCCGATGTCCTTCCTCATTCTTTATGGGACCAATATGGTCTGTCCTCCCTTTTTTACTGTTTACATACTTAAAGAATTTCTTGGGATTTTTTTTTTTGCTCTATTCCGCTATGTGTCTTTCGTGTTCTATCTTAGCCGCCCTTATTGCACCCTTACATTTCTTGTTGCATTCTTTATAAAGTCTGAATGCTGATGATGATCCCTCAACCTTGTATTTTTTGAAGGCCTTCTCCTTTGCTTTTATATGCATTTTTAAATTGGCGTTAAGCCATTCAGGACTTTTGTTCGCTCTTTTAAATTTATTACCCAATGGGATGCATTGGCTAATGCCCTTATTTAATATGCTCTTAAAGCAAACCCATCTCTCCTCCGTGTTCTGTGTTCCTAAGATTTTATACCAATTTATGAGATCACGGAGCTGGTGGATGTTAGATACCTTGCACTCCTCCACCTTCCATTTGAGGATGCCCCACAGATGCTCAATAAGGAAGTCAGTACAGCACAGGGATGGTGGGAGCCCCTCATAATGAGCATAGCACAGGGATGGTGGGAGCCCCTCATAATATGCACAGCAGAGGTACAGCCCCAGGAGGAAGTCAGCACAGCACAGGGATGGTGGGAGCCCCTCATAATAAGCAGCCCCAGGAGGAAGTCAGCACAGCACAGGGATGGTGGGAGCCCCTCATAATGAGCATAGCACAGGGATGGTAGGAGCCCCTCATAATATGCACAGCAGAGGTACAGCCCCAGGAGGAAGTCAGTACAGCACAGGGATGGTGGGAGCCCCCCATAATGAGCATAGCACAGGGATGGTGGGAGCCCCTCATAATATGCACAGCAGAGGTACAGCCCCAGGAGGAAGTCAGCACAGCACAGGGATGGTGGGAGCCCCTCATAATAAGCAGCCCCAGGAGGAAGTCAGCACAGCACAGGGATGGTGGGAGCCCCTCATAATATGCACAGCAGAGGTACATCCCCAGGAGGAAGTCAGTACAACACAGGGATGGTGGGAGCCCCTCATAATGAGCATAGCACAGGGATGGTGGGAGCCCCTCATAATAAACAGCCCCAGGAGGAAGTCAGCACAGCACAGGGATGGTGGGAGCCCCTCATAATAAGCAGCCCCAGGAGGAAGTCAGCACAGCACAGGGATGGTGGGAGCCCCTCATAATAAGCAGCCCCAGGAGGAAGTCAGCATAGCACAGGGATGGTGGGAGCCCCTCATAAGCAGCCCCAGAAGAAAGTCAGCACAGCACAGGGATGGTGAACTTTACAAACGTACAGGTCATATTTGCAGCCACAAAATAATTACTAGCTGTGCACACATAGTCCCACCACATGGCCATTGACATAACACATGTATGAGGTGAATCTGGGATTGACAACTACAAGCATTCTTTTATTATATGTGAAATTCTGCCAATTCAGGACTCTTGAGACAATGGAGGCGAGGGGGGGTCAGGGTAGGCAAAGAAGAGGGTGCAGGAGATGATCACCAGCACCATGATATAGAGCACTGACACCTGCACCGTGATAGAGTGATCTGACACCAGCACCGTGATAGAGCACTGACATCAGCAGCATGATATAAAGCACTCACACCAGCACTGTGATATACCAGTCCTTAAGGATTAGCAGACTGTACCTCACTCAACCCTATATACTGTAGTACGCTATACCTTACCAGGACCTTTGTGGAACTAGTAGGTTGTGAATGATTAGCAGACTGTACCTCAGTCCCTATACTCATAAAGGACTGCTGCAGTATAGGGCAGCAGTCAGACTCAGCAGTAGTGCACCTCAACCCTATATATTGTGGACCTATACCAGTCCTTAAGGAATAGCAGACTGTACCTCACTCAACCCTATGTACTGTAGTACCCTATACCTTACCAGTCCTTATAAGGACCTTTGTAGAACTAGTAAGTTGTGAATGATTGGCAGACTGTACCTCATTCCCTATACTGATAAAGGACTACTGCAGCAGAAGGGCAGCAGTCAGTAGTAGTGCACCTCAACCCTATATATTGTGGACCTATACCAGTCCTTAAGGAATAGCAGACTGTACCTCACTCAACCCTATGTACTGTAGTACCCTATACCATACCAGTCCTTATAAGGACCTTTGTGGAACTAGTAGGTTGTGAATGATTAGCAGACTGTACCTCAGTCCCTATACTCATAAAGGACTGCTGCAGTATAGGGCAGCAGTTAGACTCAGCAGTAGTGCACCTCAACCCTATATATTGTGGACCTATACCAGTCCTTAAGGAATAGCAGACTGTACCTCACTCAACCCTATGTACTGTAGTACCCTATACCTTACCAGTCCATATAAGGACCTTTGTAGAACTAGTAAGTTGTGAATGATTAGCAGACTGTACCTCATTCCCTATACTGATAAAGGACTACTGCAGCAGAAGGGCAGCAGTCAAGTATAATATTCTTTCTATATTTGGAAGAAAGAATATTATACGTGTACAAGCCTATTACCATACCAGTCCTGAAAAGAACCTTTGTGGACCTGATAGTAACAGCTACTGATTAAACTGACTTTCCCTCACTGCCACACACAGCTTCCTGCCTGTCCCTATTTAAACTGACAAAACATAGGCTGCTGGAACAATAACTTGAATAGCACTCAAAACTATATCCTGTATTACTTTACCATACCAGTCCTGAAAAGGACTTTTGTGGACCTAATAGTAACAGCTAATGATTAAACTGACTGTCCCTGCTGCACACAGCATCCTGTCCCTCTCTCTACACTGACAAAAGACAGGCTGCTGCAAAAATCACTAGCACAGCAGTGCCTCAAACCTATATCCTGAACTACACCTAACACCTATACCATACCAGTCCTTAAAAGAACTTTTGTGGACCTAATAGCTAGCGATTTGGGTCACTGCAGTCTCTCCCTGCTCCACACAGCAACCTCTCCCTATAGTGACAGAAGAAAGAATGTAAAATGGCCGCCGGATCGGGTGTATTTATAAGTTAGGGGGAATGTCCAAGTGTCCATGTGCTGTAATGTCTCAATTGGCTGTCCTGTACCCCATGATGGATGTGTCATCATAGGTCAAAGTTTTTTTACACAGTAAACGCGGAAGTCCGTCGGGCGAACTGCGGCAATAGTCCGCCGAGCGGGCGGACCGCGAACAGCCGAAATTCGCCGCGAAACGACCGCCGGGCGAACCGTTCGGCCATCCCTATATATATGTACTCAGATTTATTTATATTCTATATATATATATATATATATATAGAATATAAATAAATCTGAGTACATATATATAGGGATGGCCGAACGGTTCGCCCGGCGGTCGTTTCGCGGCGAATTTCGGCTGTTCGCGGTCCGCCCGCTCGGCGGACTATTGCCGCAGTTCGCCCGACGGACTTCCGCGTTTACTGTGTAAAAAAACTTTGACCTATGATGACACATCCATCATGGGGTACAGGACAGCCAAAATTGAATTAAAAAAAAAAATAACAAAAATCAGAGGGGAACCGCAAAGAGGAGAAGGGGAAGAAGGAGTTAATTAGGGATAATCTATTGTAAACTATGGATTAATAAGGGGTTCAATGGGAACACATTTTTTTAAGCTTTTTTTGCCCAATGTGCACAACAATTTAAATGCATTGGCTGTGTGATAATAACGTTTTTTTTGTTTTTTAATTGTTTTATCTTGTTGTGAAATAATTATAATATCTGAATGATTACCTCCCCCGTCTGGACCATTGATCTTAGATTTACATATTAATCTTAGTAGCGGTTTCCTTTAATCCTGTGATGGTAAATAGAAGGAACATGTGGAAGGCAAGAATTAGACAAAGAGAATGTTTCATACTAGTCGGGGGTTTATTTCCTGCCCAAACACAAATATTTTTCAGTAATATACGGGTAACACAACTTGCAAAAAAAAAATCTTAATAAGTAACACAACAGCTTTACAACCAAAACAAGATACAAAGCTCCTACAACACAACTAAGACACAATCACACCGTATCTGTTTATTACATCGATATATTCATTTATTTACTCTAATAAGCGATCGTTGATTTGAAGAGCTCATGTTTGTAAAGTTCCCTTCCCAGACAATATCTCCATCCAGCTGAAATAATAGGGGGAAATACATTTTGTAAATAGATTTTTGCCCCCCCCCGGGTGTCTGAGCTTTCTTGGAGTTTACTAACCCATGATTCTGATTGCTCTATAATGTATGGCAAGACTTTTCCTTTTTTTATTTATTTTTTATTACTACACTCCATGCTAGAAAATCATAAATCCGAAAAAAAAATATAAACAAAATGGAAAACAAAAATGAAAAAAAAAAAAAACAGGTACTTCAGCCTTTAAAATTAGAATTTAAAGTTGGACATGGTATCCTGCATTGCTTTCCATAGAGTCAAACGATGCAATATAGGGGGGCTGATAAATAAACTGGGGAGCCATCCCATCCCCTGGATCTACATAATGAAGTAAGCGCACCCACAAACTAGATCAAAAATAATTGTTTTAAGACAATAAATATGCACATATATTAAAACTGATCTAAGCATACATGTAACATATGAGTATGCAATATATATAGCTGTAAGAGAACTGCTGAGACACGTCGGTCAATGCGCATGTGTGAAAGAATGCACGTACTCGCAGGAGCATGTTCACAGTCCTCATGGGCGCCAGGCGGCCTATTTAAAGCAGGCTCTGACTCCTGCTCAATGCTGACAGTTCTTCAGCTGTTTCCTTGCTTGAACCCTGCTTGATATCCGTTGCTGACCTGGCTTGTCATTGACCTGACATTGGATTCTGTTTATGCTCCTGAATATCGGTTCCTGACTTTGGCTTACTCCTGGCCTTGCTCCTGTCTGATGTCCTGGTACCTTGCTTCCCACTCGCTGCTGACTCGGGCTATCCTGCTGACCAGTGCCGGGACAAGGTCATCCAGCGCCCAGGGCAAAGATGCCAAACTGCGCCCCCCTTTCCCTTAGGGTTAGGGTGCCCCCTACCCCTGCAATAAACCATTGCGCCAGGGGCAGTCTCCCCTCCTGCCCACCCCTTGTCCCGGCCCTGCTGCTGACCATACTTCTGTCTTCTGTGTGGCTCTACATTGCCTCCGAGTGCCTGTGCTGGATGCCCCTCATCCCAGCTCCAGTAGACACAGTGTGTCCTTGTCTCCTGCCAAAACTCCGGCAAGCCACATTTCCTGAACCTGCGAGCCTGGTTGAGAGCCCCTTTAACTTTTGTTGATCTACCCAACATTATCAAAGTTCCTGACCTGATGTTCTGTCTGAATCATCTACAACTTCTTCCACAAGCTCTGCAAGTAACACCTACAGGCACTCGTGTTCCTCCTGTCCCTTGGTACCATCTGTTCCACTCTCAGTGGGGCCTGGGCTGGAGATACAAGAGAGGCCGACCTCATAATTTCACCAGGTATGTGACAAGAGCAATGGGATATACGATATACCTAATGTAAACATGGAACTGTAACATACATATGCAATAACATTGGAAGGCTCTATGGGCCCTTTAGAATTTTTCTGATTAAAGTATATCTCTTGGAACACAATATGAGGACATCTTGAATTGTACCCATATGACCCATTCACAGGTGTTACGGCAGTTATTTGTTTGTTGAGTGTATGAGTGGGTGAATATTGAAGAGCTAGGTGATTTTGTTTTGTTGATAAGGGGAGTCCAAATGGCACAAGTAGGGGAAGACTTAAATACCCTCCCAGCAGCCAGCGAATCCCACTAATTAGTTTCCATCTGATGCTGGCTGCTGGTTGGGTATATAGGTCCTCCCTTGCTAGTGCCTCTTGAGTCAGTGTTTTGGTGCTGCCAGATTCTGTTTGCCATTGATCCTGATCTTGTTTCTGCCCTGCACCTTGCTGCCTTGTACCTGCTCCCCACCCTTTTTTCTGATCAATGGCATGTGCAGCCTATTGCATTAGGGTGTGCACCCCAGAGAACACATGCGTGTACAGTATATCAGCAGAGCAATGGACGATGACAGTAGAGTAGAGAATGGTGTCAGTAGTTTTTATTTTTATCGTTTTTTTTTTTTTTTTACAATTTTGTTGCTTTAATTATATTTTACAATATAATTTTTTTTATTTATATTTATTTTAGGATCCCGGTTGGGGGTCTTTGGTGAAAAATGTAAACAGACCCCTGATGTGCCGCTTTTGAGACTGTGCTTCCCCAGTCCCTTTCCCTGCAGCCTTGGCTTCACTGGACAGTGAACTAACAGGAAGTGCTCTGTGCTGAGAGGCTTCCTCTTCATTCACAAACTGTGTTTGTTCAAGAAAGGATGGGGCTGGTAAATTAAATATTTACTGGCCTCTTCCCAGTTCTCCATCCTGAAACATCCCTCGCAGCAGCCAGCAGGAGAGGAAGGAAGCTGGTAGCACTGCGGGGGGTGGCAGAAAACAGGGGAAAACTACACTGTACAGGGTGATTAGGATGTGCCCAGACACACTTGGCACACCCTGTGCGCATGCCTATGTTCCTGATCCTGGCAACAGCAAAACACTGGAGTGAGAGGCACTAGTAGGGGGCACATATGGGCACAAATTTCCAGAGACCCTCCAAAAAATCTTGGCAAAAACCTTCACAGAAAAGTGGAAGGAAACCAACTCCATATATATGCCCATGATTTTGAAATGGAGTAATCAGCAAGCCCATGCAGGTGTATTGGTCAAGCAAAACTTTTGGCTGTATAGTGTATGTAATGGGGTATTGCATGTGTCAGTATAGAACAGCAGGCCATAATCCAAATTCCCACCTTAACTCTCAGTTCCCACCGTTCTGCATGCACAGAGTCTACCCAGAACCATCTTACGCAGTACGGAGCTGGACTGGATAATTATGGCGGCTTCCGATGTTGGAAAGACAATTACCACAATCCAGCAGGCTATTGACATAGGATTTGCAGTGCTTAAAATATTGTTCACAGTCATTACAGCTATGTAGAAGATGACATCCAATAGAAGTAAGAGGATCATTGTTCGGATGGCGTTGACATGGACTTGGACCTGTGCAGGAGAGAATCCAGAATCTTGGTGCTTTATATTCCAGATGTGTCTAAACAGAGAAACTACTGTGGTCAGCAGGGAGACGGAACTGATAATAAAACGGGAGGCAGACGCCCAGGAAGAGGCATATTGCTGTGAATGCGAGACTTAAAGGTACGTTTTCCATATTACTGGTATCAGGGGGTGTACTGTTGTAATACCCTGGAGCCATTTTAACAGTCCAGATGTTCTTGCTACACAGTACGAAGGAGCCAACTCCTGATAGTACGAGTCCCCATGATAGCCAAGAGGAGAGGGTCCTCCTAACCCAAATAAAGACTTGGTGGGTGAAGTGAACAATGCGGATGCAGTAATAGGCACACAGCCAAGATATCAGCCAGCTGCTGAAATACATTTGGAATGGTAGAAAAATGAACATTATGTAAAATAATCCCTCAATGCGAAAATTGGGGAAAAAGAAAGCCGTGAACTGCATGAGCAACATACCACACATGGTGATGTTAATGAGCCCCATGATGAGCTGGATGACAGCTGAAGGGTTCTTCTTCGCCCCATTGTACAGACTCTTCCCATTCAGAAGTACAATGCAGGAGTTTAACGAGAGAGCCAACGCACACTCCACATAATAGAAGACCATCACCACCATCCACAGGAGACTGGACATCTTCTCCGCTCACCGGACTGATCTCAGATCTACACAGCAGGAGCTCCTCTCTCCAACATCCCATTTATAGAAGAGGAATCACGCGAAACGCTCATCAATCACACACCTGTCTGCCAGATGTATGCAAATGTATGGAGACTGGAACACTCTACTTCACAAACAATACCTCCATAGGAAACCCTTACTGGATTTTCCCTTTCTTTCTTTTTTTCTTTCTTTCTCTCTTTCTCTCTTTCTCTCTTTCTTTCTTTCTTTCTTTCTTTCTTTCTTTCTCTTTCTTTTCTTCTTTCTTTTCCTTTCCTTTCACTTTTCCTCTCCTTTCTCATTTAATTTCCTTTCCTTTCTCTTTTTCTTTTTCTTCCTTCCTTCCTTTTCCTTCCCTCCTTCCATACATAGTTACAGGAGTTACGTAATTTATCTGGTTGAAAACACACACACATCACAAACCTCCATAAATACAATATCCCATATAAATTTTACATGACAAAAAATTTCCGATCTCTGAGGGTTAGGGGTTGGGGGTTAGGGTTAGGGTTTCCCCTAGAAGAATAAGGTTAGGACTCAGGGATTAGAATAGGGACCTCCCCAAAGGTCAAAGGTCAGGAGGCATGTCCCCAGAGGTCAAAGGTCAAGTGTCGGGCTGACCCACCCCCAGCAAAGTGTTCCGCCTACCCCAACTAAGTCGGGGCATGAAAAAGTCGGGGCTTGAACAAGTCGGGGTAAGTGCTCCATTGAATAAACCACACATGATTGATCCCACCTTCTTGATTGCAAGACATATAAGGTACCTTCATTTGTTCATTTTTTTTTTGATCTGGTGGGGGTTTGTCTTCTCTTTTCTCTTTTAGGGAAAAAGAGGAAAGCCCCTCCCCCCTTCCCAATACATATTCATTATTATGTGAATCTTTTTATGTTCCAATTTTATCCCTACTTATTGTCCCTCTCTACAGTCTATATTGAATGAGGCGGTTGTTGTTTGACTGAAATTCCATCCCCTTTTTTCTTCATTTTGACATTTTGGAGGTTTCTTATGTTTTTATTACTATTGGACATTCAGATTATTGTGGTGAGACCTGTTTCATGTTATCCTGGTTCATGTGTCTTCCTTGTCCCTGTATTTATAATCTCGTTTTTATGTTCATTTTTCACTTATTGAAATCATTGGTTTTTTTTTTCCGTAAACTGCACCTAATTTGATGTTTTTTCTTATTATTTTTGCAACTTCAGCATACAAACAAGCTGCACCACCAATCTCCTGAGGAAGCTCTAATTTGAGCGAAACATGTTGAGATTGGTAGCGTTTTAATATACATATATCTGTATTATGCATTTATTTGATGTTTGGATGTACCAATATGTCCTTTGGTGTTTGTTTTTAATTCTTTGTTTAAAATAAAATTTATTTTGTACGTTTCATCTGTACAGCCTCATCTGTGCCCCCTTTTTTTTGTCCATATATACAATCCTGTATCCACAGTTGATCCAGAAGAAGGCAAAAAAAACAAAAACAAATAAAGCATGATCCAATTTGCTCCAGCGGGGGAATGTTGTGTAGTCCTAACTTGCTGGTCTTTCCGAAACAGATATTTCTAATGAAAGGACATTGGCCGGTTACTCTCCAGGTTCTTATATCAGTTGGAGACTTCAATTTCTGGAGTTTATAAGCTCTGCTACTTTCCCCATAGAAGGGGAATCTCAGAAGTCTTCAAACCCCAACAATGCACAAACCTCCCACTGGACTTTTCAAGAGATCCAAAGTTTGTAGACTACCTCATCCCTCAATATACCTGAAAACCAGTCTTTGGTGATCCTGAGTAGGGATGGGCCAAACACCCCCCTGGTTCAGTTGGCACCCGAACACCTCGGACAAGCAGAAAGTTCTAGCGAACATGCAAACTGTCAGGTCACCTTGAGGCCAGGTGATAGATGCACACCGTAGGGATCAGGAGTGCACCGCAAGGTTGTGGACCCTACAGCTGACTGCTGCGGACGTGGGGGTCAAGGTGATAGGAAGGCAGGGCCCCCAGAACACCAAGATGGATCCCACTGGGGTTAGAGCGTAAGATTCCCTGGGGCACGGAGTCTAAGAGCCAGCAGGTGTTCACCAGAGCCTCTAGTGGTGAGGATGGACTTGGCTGCAACTGGCTCCAGGTCGCGACCCCCAGGGTCCCCCAGCTCACACCCACAGTAGGCAACAGGAGGATAGGGATGGTGAGGGACAAAGCCAAGGTCGGGGCCACAAGCAGACAGGAATAGTCAGGGACACGCCAAAAGGTCAGGATCACAGGCAAACAGGGATAGTCAAGGACACGCCAAAGTCTGTAATGGAACAACAGCAGAGCACACGGCAGGTAACAGGAAGCTAATACACAATGGTTGATCAGCAGGGTTGGCCTGCAGTGCACAGGTTAATATAGAGCTCTCTGATAGGAGCTAGGGTGGAGTCATGCCAGAGGATGGATTACAAAAACAGTCAGGTGAGGGTCGGCTGGTCTCTAGAGATGAACACATGGAGACAGGTAAGCAGACAAACTCTATTGCAAAACCATGACACAAGCACTATTAAAGTCTATGGGATCCGAACATTAAAAATCAAAATTCTTAATTTCAAGGCTTATATGCAAGTTATTGCCATAAAAAGTGTTTGGGGACCCGGGTCCTGCCCCAGGGGACATGGATCAATGCAAAGAAAAGTTTTTTCGGGAGCACTGATTTTAATAATGCTTAAAGTGAAACAATAAAAATTAAATATTCCTTTAAATATCATACCTGGGGGGTCTCCTTAGTTTGCCTGTAAGGGTTCTTTCACACATTTATGTCCGTATTCATGGACTCTGCTTGCTCAGCAGGGATCGATCCAATGATCTCCGCTGAGCCGGCGGATGACAAGACCATCTCCGCTCACTGTGCAGAGATGGACCTGTCAGAGCCCCCCCGCTCTCCTCTATGGTGGAGCGGATTAAAATGTCCGCTGTCATCCGATCCGCCACATGAATGGAAAATCGGGTTTCCATCTTAGCCATTCCATTTAGCAGAGCGCATCGGATCGAACGTCAGCGGACATGTCACCGCTCACTTCCGTCGCTCCGAAGAGGTACTTGGAGTGTCTGTTCAGGTCCGCCTGAAAAGCTGACAGGTGGATCTGAACAGGCCGCATGTGTGGAAGAGCCCTAAAGTGGCACATCTGTGTGATGTGTACAACATGCTTCAGCAATAATGACATTTCTAAAGGACAAAATGTCATTTAAACTTGCTTGCGGTTGTAATGTATTGTCGACACCCGACGATATAGATGAAAAAAATTGGCGTGGGGTCCCCCTCAAAATCCATACCAGACCCTTATCTGAGCGTGCAACCCAGCAGGTCAGGATAGGGGGGGACTTGATTAACGCAGCTAAAGGTCTGATCCCAAGACATTGGCAAGAAAGGGAAAGCCCTAATATTAGAGATTGGCTAGTAAAGGTAGAAGAGACACATAACAGGGAATACTTGAGTTTCTGCAGAGAAGAAGGAATGGAAGGAATGTTAAATAGATGGAAAGAATGGAAGGAATTTAAGAAAACCACAAGATATGTAGAAGTTTTTAATTTTGGCGCAAGGTTCCCCTTAATATCCATACCAGACCCAAAGGGCCTGGTAATGGACGGGGTGGGGGGGGACCCATGCTATTTTTTTTTAATGGGTTTTATCTATATTGCTGAGACCCAACAATTCATTACAGCCACAATCAGTTTTAAATGACTTTTTATCCTTTAGAGATGTAATTTGCTCTCGGACTGTTCTAAGCATGGGAAACATGCGCCCCTTCACAGGCATACTATAGACACCCCCCAGGTACAAAATTTAAAGGAATATTACACTTTTATAGTTTAACTTTAAGCATTATTAAAAGCACTGCTCCCAAAAAAACTGCAGTTTTTAAAACTTTTTTTGCATTGATACATGTCCCCTGGGGCAGGACCCGGGTCCCCAAACACTTTTTATGGCAATAACTTGTATATTAGCCTTTAAAATGAGCACTTTTGATTTTTGATGTTCGTGTCCTATAGACTTTAACAGTGTTTGCGTGTTTGTCCAAAGTTTTTGCCTGTTTGCAAGTTGTGTTGAGGGTGTTCTGCTCATCCCTACTAAAATCATATATATAGTCCCTTATCACCCCCTCCAAGAGTTTACATACTATTGATGTTAGGCTAACTGGTCTGTAATTCCCAGGGATGTATTTTGGGCCCTTTTTAAATATTGGTGCTACATTGGCTTTTCTCCAATCAGCTGGTACCATTCCAGTCAGTAAAAAACAGTACTGTCAGTAAAAATTAGGAACAATGGTCTGGCAATTACTTGACTGAGTTCCCTAAGTACCCTCAGGTGCAAACCATCTGGTCCCGGTCATTTATTAATGTTAAGTTCCCCAAGTCTAATTTTAATTCTGTCCTCTGTTACCCATGGAGGTGCTTCCTGTGATGTGTCATGAGGATAAACTCTGCAGTTTTGGTTACTGAAGCCCCTCAATTCCCTCATGAAGAACAAGGAGAAGAATAAATGCAATACCTTCACCATCTCCCCATCCTTTGTAACCCGATGTCCTTCCTCATTCTTTATGGGACCAATATGGTCTGTCCTCCCTTTTTTACTGTTTACATACTTAAAGAATTTCTTGGGATTTTTTTTTTTGCTCTATTCCGCTATGTGTCTTTCGTGTTCTATCTTAGCCGCCCTTATTGCACCCTTACATTTCTTGTTGCATTCTTTATAAAGTCTGAATGCTGATGATGATCCCTCAACCTTGTATTTTTTGAAGGCCTTCTCCTTTGCTTTTATATGCATTTTTAAATTGGCGTTAAGCCATTCAGGACTTTTGTTCGCTCTTTTAAATTTATTACCCAATGGGATGCATTGGCTAATGCCCTTATTTAATATGCTCTTAAAGCAAACCCATCTCTCCTCGTGTTCTGTGTTCCTAAGATTTTATACCAATTTATGAGATCACGGAGCTGGTGGATGTTAGATACCTTGCACTCCTCCACCTTCCATTTGAGGATGCCCCACAGATGCTCAATAAGGAAGTCAGTACAGCACAGGGATGGTGGGAGCCCCTCATAATGAGCATAGCACAGGGATGGTGGGAGCCCCTCATAATATGCACAGCAGAGGTACAGCCCCAGGAGGAAGTCAGCACAGCACAGGGATGGTGGGAGCCCCTCATAATAAGCAGCCCCAGGAGGAAGTCAGCACAGCACAGGGATGGTGGGAGCCCCTCATAATGAGCATAGCACAGGGATGGTAGGAGCCCCTCATAATATGCACAGCAGAGGTACAGCCCCAGGAGGAAGTCAGTACAGCACAGGGATGGTGGGAGCCCCCCATAATGAGCATAGCACAGGGATGGTGGGAGCCCCTCATAATATGCACAGCAGAGGTACAGCCCCAGGAGGAAGTCAGCACAGCACAGGGATGGTGGGAGCCCCTCATAATAAGCAGCCCCAGGAGGAAGTCAGCACAGCACAGGGATGGTGGGAGCCCCTCATAATATGCACAGCAGAGGTACATCCCCAGGAGGAAGTCAGTACAACACAGGGATGGTGGGAGCCCCTCATAATGAGCATAGCACAGGGATGGTGGGAGCCCCTCATAATAAACAGCCCCAGGAGGAAGTCAGCACAGCACAGGGATGGTGGGAGCCCCTCATAATAAGCAGCCCCAGGAGGAAGTCAGCACAGCACAGGGATGGTGGGAGCCCCTCATAATAAGCAGCCCCAGGAGGAAGTCAGCATAGCACAGGGATGGTGGGAGCCCCTCATAATAAGCAGCCCCAGAAGAAAGTCAGCACAGCACAGGGATGGTGAACTTTACAAACGTACAGGTCATATTTGCAGCCACAAAATAATTACTAGCTGTGCACACATAGTCCCACCACATGGCCATTGACATAACACATGTATGAGGTGAATCTGGGATTGACAACTACAAGCATTCTTTTATTATATGTGAAATTCTGCCAATTCAGGACTCTTGAGACAATGGAGGCGAGGGGGGGTCAGGGTAGGCAAAGAAGAGGGTGCAGGAGATGATCACCAGCACCAGCACCATGATATAGAGCACTGACACCTGCACCGTGATAGAGTGATCTGACACCAGCACCGTGATAGAGAGCACTGACATCAGCAGCATGATATAAAGCACTCACACCAGCACTGTGATATACCAGTCCTTAAGGATTAGCAGACTGTACCTCACTCAACCCTATATACTGTAGTACGCTATACCTTACCAGGACCTTTGTGGAACTAGTAGGTTGTGAATGATTAGCAGACTGTACCTCAGTCCCTATACTCATAAAGGACTGCTGCAGTATAGGGCAGCAGTCAGACTCAGCAGTAGTGCACCTCAACCCTATATATTGTGGACCTATACCAGTCCTTAAGGAATAGCAGACTGTACCTCACTCAACCCTATGTACTGTAGTACCCTATACCTCACCAGTCCTTATAAGGACCTTTGTAGAACTAGTAAGTTGTGAATGATTGGCAGACTGTACCTCATTCCCTATACTGATAAAGGACTACTGCAGCAGAAGGGCAGCAGTCAGTAGTAGTGCACCTCAACCCTATATATTGTGGACCTATACCAGTCCTTAAGGAATAGCAGACTGTACCTCACTCAACCCTATGTACTGTAGTACCCTATACCATACCAGTCCATATAAGGACCTTTGTGGAACTAGTAGGTTGTGAATGATTAGCAGACTGTACCTCAGTCCCTATACTCATAAAGGACTGCTGCAGTATAGGGCAGCAGTTAGACTCAGCAGTAGTGCACCTCAACCCTATATATTGTGGACCTATACCAGTCCTTAAGGAATAGCAGACTGTACCTCACTCAACCCTATGTACTGTAGTACCCTATACCTTACCAGTCCATATAAGGACCTTTGTAGAACTAGTAAGTTGTGAATGATTAGCAGACTGTACCTCATTCCCTATACTGATAAAGGACTACTGCAGCAGAAGGGCAGCAGTCAAGTATAATATTCTTTCTATATTTGGAAGAAAGAATATTATACGTGTACAAGCCTATTACCATACCAGTCCTGAAAAGAACCTTTGTGGACCTGATAGTAACAGCTACTGATTAAACTGACTTTCCCTCACTGCCACACACAGCTTCCTGCCTGTCCCTATTTAAACTGACAAAACATAGGCTGCTGGAACAATAACTTGAATAGCACTCAAAACTATATCCTGTATTACTTTACCATACCAGTCCTGAAAAGGACTTTTGTGGACCTAATAGTAACAGCTAATGATTAAACTGACTGTCCCTGCTGCACACAGCATCCTGACCCTCTCTCTACACTGACAAAAGACACTCAGGCTGCTGCAAAAATCACTAGCACAGCAGTGCCTCAAACCTATATCCTGAACTACACCTAACACCTATACCATACCAGTCCTTAAAAGAACTTTTGTGGACCTAATAGCTAGCGATTTGGGTCACTGCAGTCTCTCCCTGCTCCACACAGCAACCTCTCCCTATAGTGACAGAAGAAAGAATGTAAAATGGCCGCCGGATCGGGTGTATTTATAAGTTAGGGGGAATGTCCAAGTGTCCATGTGCTGTAATGTCTCAATTGGCTGTCCTGTACCCCATGATGGATGTGTCATCATAGGTCAAAGTTTTTTTACACAGTAAACGCGGAAGTCCGTCGGGCGAACTGCGGCAATAGTCCGCCGAGCGGGCGGACCGCGAACAGCCGAAATTCGCCGCGAAATGACCGCCGGGCGAACCGTTCGGCCATCCCTATATGAATGTACTCAGATTTATTTATATTCTATATATATATATATATATATATATATATATATATATATATATATATATATATATAGATTTACAGTATATATATATAAAATCATTAATATTATGAATTTAGTGTTTTAGGAGAGCATTGACAATCATAAAAATATTGACAAAGTTAAAATAATAAAATGATAAAACTTCTAAAATGTCACAAAAATGGTCAGACAATATTAATGGTGGCAAAACTTGAACAAAACATATATCAATAAAAAAAAAAGCTACAAATATATTGGTTAGAAAAATTGAATTAAAAAAAGAAATAACAAAAATCAGAGGGGAACCGCAAAGAGGAGAAGGGGAAGAAGGAGTTAATTAGGGATAATCTATTGTAAACTATGGATTAATAAGGGGTTCAATGGGAACACATTTTTTTAAGCTTTTTTTGCCCAATGTGTACAACAATTTAAATGCATTGGCTGTGTGATAATAACGTTTTTTTTTGTTTTTTAATTGTTTTATCTTGTTGTGAAATAATTATAATATCTGAATGATTACCTCCCCCGTCTGGACCATTGATCTTAGATTTACATATTAATCTTAGTAGCGGTTTCCTTTAATCCTGTGATGGTAAATAGAAGGAACATGTGGAAGGCAAGAATTAGACAAAGAGAATGTTTCATACTAGTCGGGGGTTTATTTCCTGCCCAAACACAAATATTTTTCAGTAATATACGGGTAACACAACTTGCAAAAGAAAATCTTAATAAGTAACACAACAGCTTTACAACCAAAACAAGATACAAAGCTCCTACAACACAACTAAGACACAATCACACCGTATCTGTTTATTACAGCGATATATTTATTTATTTACTCTAATAAGCGATCGTTGATTTGAAGAGCTCATGTTTGTAAAGTTCCCTTCCCAGACAATATCTCCATCCAGCTGAAATAATAGGGGGAAATACATTTTGTAAATAGATTTTTGCCCCCCGGGTGTCTGAGCTTTCTTGGAGTTTACTAACCCATGATTCCGATTGCTTTATAATGTATGGCAAGACTTTTCCTTTTTTTATTTATTTTTTATTACTACACTCCATGCTAGAAAATCATAAATCCGAAAAAAAAATATAAACAAAATGGAAAACAAAAATGAAAAAAAAAAAAACAGGTACTTCAGCCTTTAAAATTAGAATTTAAAGTTGGACATGGTATCCTGCATTGCTTTCCATAGAGTCAAACGATGCAATATAGGGGGGCTGATAAATAAACTGGGGAGCCATCCCATCCCCTGGATCTACATAATGAAGTAAGCGCACCCACAAACTAGATCAAAAATAATTGTTTTAAGACAATAAATATGCACATATATTAAAACTGATCTAAGCATACATGTAACATATGAGTATGCAATATATATAGCTGTAAGAGAACTGCTGAGACACGTCGGTCAATGCGCATGTGTGAAAGAATGCACGTACTCGCAGGAGCATGTTCACAGTCCTCATGGGCGCCAGGCGGCCTATTTAAAGCAGGCTCTGACTCCTGCTCAATGCTGACAGTTCTTCAGCTGTTTCCTTGCTTGAACCCTGCTTGATATCCGTTGCTGACCTGGCTTGTCATTGACCTGACATTGGATTCTGTTTATGCTCCTGAATATCGGTTCCTGACTTTGGCTTACTCCTGGCCTTGCTCCTGTCTGATGTCCTGGTACCTTGCTTCCCACTCGCTGCTGACTCGGGCTATCCTGCTGACCAGTGCCGGGACAAGGTCATCCAGCGCCCAGGGCAAAGATGCCAAACTGCGCCCCCCTTTCCCTTAGGGTTAGGGTGCCCCCTACCCCTGCAATAAACCATTGCGCCAGGGGCAGTCTCCCCTCCTGCCCACCCCTTGTCCCGGCCCTGCTGCTGACCATACTTCTGTCTTCTGTGTGGCTCTACATTGCCTCCGAGTGCCTGTGCTGGATGCCCCTCATCCCAGCTCCAGTAGACACAGTGTGTCCTTGTCTCCTGCCAAAACTCCGGCAAGCCACATTTCCTGAACCTGCGAGCCTGGTTGAGAGCCCCTTTAACTTTTGTTGATCTACCCAACATTATCAAAGTTCCTGACCTGATGTTCTGTCTGAATCATCTACAACTCCTTCCACAAGCTCTGCAAGTAACACCTACAGGCACTCGTGTTCCTCCTGTCCCTTGGTACCATCTGTTCCCCTCTCAGTGGGGCCTGGGCTGGAGATACAAGAGAGGCCGACCTCATAATTTCACCAGGTATGTGACAAGAGCAATGGGATGTACGATATACCTAATGTAAACATGGATCTGTAACATACATATGCAATAACATTGGAAGGCTCTATGGGCCCTTTAGAATTTTTCTGATTAAAGTATATATCTTGGAACACAATATGAGGACATCTTGAATTGTACCCATATGACCCATTCACAGGTGTTACGGCAGTTATTTGTTTGTTGAGTGTATGAGTGGGTGAATATTGAAGAGCTAGGTGATTTTGTTTTGTTGATAAGGGGAGTCCAAATGGCACAAATAGGGGAAGACTTAAATACCCTCCCAGCAGCCAGCGAATCCCACTAATTAGTTTATATCCGATGCTGGCTGCTGGGAAGGTATATAGGTCCTCCCCTGCTAGTGCCTCTCGAGTCAGGGTTTTGGTGCTGCCAGATTCTGTTTGCCATTGATCCTGATCTTGTTTCTGCCCTGCACCTTGCTGCCTTGTACCTGCTCCCCCCCTTTTTTCTGATCATTGGCATGCGCAGCCTATTGCATTAGGGTGTGCACCCCAGAGAACACATGCGTGTACAGTATATCAGCAGAGCAGTGGATGATGTCAGTAGAGTAGAGAATGGTGTCAGTCGTTTTTATTTTTATAGTTTTTGTTTTTTACAATTTTGTTGCTTTAATTATATTTTACAATATAATTTTTTTTATCTATTTTAGGATCCCGGTTGGGGGTCTTTGGTGAAAAATCTAAACAGACCCCTGATGTCCCGCTTTTGAGACTGAGCTTCCCCAGTCCCTTTCCCTGCAGCCTCGGCTTCACTGGACAGTGAACTAACAGGAAGTGCTCTGTGCTGAGAGGCTTCCTCTTCATTCACAAACTGTGTTTGTTCAGGAAAGGATGGGGCTGGTAAATTAAATATTTACCGGCCTCTTTCCCAGTTCTCCATCCTGAAACATCCCTCGCAGCAGCTGGCAGGAGAGGAAGGAAGCTGGTAGCACTGCGGGGGGTGGGGAATGGGTGCCAGAAAACAGGGGAAAACGACACTGTACAGGGTGATTAGGATGTGCCCAGGCACACTTGGCACACCCTGTGCGCATGCCTATGTTCCTGATCCTGGCAACAGCAAAACACTGGAGTGAGAGGCACTAGTAGGGGGGCACATATGGGCACAAATTTCCAGAGACCCTCCAAAAAATCTTGGCAAAAACCTTCCCAGAAAAGTGGAAGGAAACCAACTCCATATATATGCCCATGATTTTGAAATGGAGTAATCAGCAAGCCCATACAGGTGTATTGGTCAAGCAAAACTTTTGGCTGTAAAGTGTATGTAATGGGGTATTGCATGTGTCAGTATAGAACAGCAGGCCATAATCCAAATTCCCACCTTAACTCTCAGTTCCCACCGTTCTGCATGCACAGAGTCTGCCCAGAACCATCTTACGCAGTACGGAGCTGGACTGGATAATTATGGCGGCTTCCAATGTTGGAAAGACAATTACCACAATCCAGCAGGCTATTGACATAGGATTTGTATTGTTAATATTGTTCACAGTCATTACAGCTATGTAGAAGAGGACATCCAATAGAAGTAAGAGGATCATTGTTCGGATGGCATTGACATGGACTTGGACCTGTGCAGGAGAGAATCCAGAATCTTGGTGCTTTATATTCCAGATGTGTCTAAACAGAGAAACTACTGTGGTCAGCAGGGAGACGGAACTGATAATAAACGGGAGGCAGACGCCCAGGAAGAGGCATATTGCTGTGAATGCGAGACTTAAAGGTACGTTTTCCATATTACTGGTATCAGGGGGTGTACTGTTGTAATACCCTGGAGCCATTTTAACAGTCCAGATGTTCCCGATACACAGTACGAAGGAGCCAACTCCTGATAGTATGAGTCCCCATGGAAGCCAAGAGGAGAGGGTCCTCCTAACCCAAATAAAGCCTTGGTGGGTGAAGTGAACAATGCGGATGCAGTAATAGGCACACAGCCAAGATATCAGCCAGCTGCTGAAATACATTTGGAATGGTAGAAAAAATAACATTATGTTAAATAATCCCTCAATGCGAAAATTGGGGAAAAGCAAAGCCGTGAACTGCATGAGCAACAAACCACGCATGGTGATGTTAATGAGCCCCATGATGAGCTGGATGACAGCTGAAGGGTTCTTCTTCGCCCCATTGTACAGACTCTTCCCATTCAGAAGTACAATGCAGGAGTTTAACGAGAGAGCCAACGCACACTCCACATAATAGAAGACCATCACCACCATCCACAGGAGACTGGACATCTTCTCCGCTCACCGTACTGATCTCAGATCTACACAGCAGGAGCTCCTCTCTCCAACATCCCATTTATAGAAGAGCAATCACGCGAAACGCTCATCAATCACTCACCTGTCTGCCAGGTGTATGCAAATGTATGGAGACTGGAACACTCTACTTCACAAACAATACCTCCATAGGAAACCCTTACTGGATTTTCTCTCTTTCTTTCTTTCTTTCTTTCTTTCTTTCTTTCTCTTTCTTTCTTTCTTTATTCTTTCTTTCTTTATATTTCTTTCTTTATATTTCTTTATCTTTCTTTCTTTTTCTTTTTTTCTTTCTTTCTTTCATTTTCTTTCTATCTTTTTTTCTCTCTTTTTCTTTCTTTCTTGCTCTTTCTTTCTTGCTCTTTCTTTCTTTCTTTCTTTCTTTCTTTTTCTTTTTCTTTGTTTGTTTCTTTCTTTCTTTCTTTCTTCTTTCTTTTTCTTTCCCTTTCCTTTCTCTTTTCCTCTCCTTTCTAATTTCCTTTCCTTTCTCTTTTTCTTTTCCTTCCCTCCTTTCTTTTCCTTCCCTCCTTTCTTTTCCTTCCTTCCTTTCCCTTCTCTCCTTCCATACATAGTTACAGGAGTTACATAATGTATCTGGTTGAAAACACACACACATCATAAACCTCCATATATACAATATCCCATATAAATTGTACATGACAAAAAATTTCCGATCTCTGACATACCTTTTGGAGGCATTGCTGCTTCAGCGCTGCTCCATTGAATAAACCACACATGATTGATCCCACCTTCTTGATTGCAAGACATATAAGGTACCTTCATTTGTTCATTTTTTTTGATCTGGTGGGAGTTTGTCTTCTATTTTCTTTTTTAGGGAAAAAGAGGAAAGCCCCCCCCCTTCCCAATACATATTCATTATTATGTGAATTTTTTTATGTTCCGATTTTATCCCTACTTATTGTCCCTCTCTACAGTCTATATTGAATGAGGCGGTCGTTGTTTGACTGAAATTCCATCCCCTTTTTTCTTCATTTTGACATTTTGGAGGTTTCTTATGTTTTTATTACTATTGGACATTCAGACTATTGTGGTGAGACCTGTTTCATGTTATCCTGGTTCATGTATCTTCCTTGTCCCTGTATTTATAATCTTGTTTTTCTGTTCATTTTTCACTTATTGAAACCATTGGTTTTTTTTTTTTCGTAAAACTGCACCTAATTTGATGTTTTTTCTTATTATTTTTTTAATATATATATAATATAATAATTTTTATAACTTAATTTTTATAACTTCAGCATACAAACAAGCTGCACCACCAATCTCCTGAGGAAGCTCTAATTTGAGCGAAACATGTTGAGATTGGTAGCGTTTTAATATACATATGTCTGTATTATGCATTTATTTGATGTTTGGATGTACCAATATGTCCTTTGGTGTATGTTTTTAATTCTTTGTTTAAATAAAATTAATTTTGTACGTTTCTATTATGGCATGTGTTTGACCTGCTTAATTTGATACCGTTAAAAGACCCAGGGGCTGGTTACCTTACAGCCTCATCTGTGCCCCCTTTTTTTTGTCCATATATACAATCCTGTATCCACAGTTGATCCAGGGGAAGGCAAAAAAACAAAAACAAATAAAGCATGATCCAATTTGCTCCAGCGGGGGGAATGTTGTGTAGTCCTAACTTGCTGGTCTTTCCGAAACAGATATTTCTAATGAGGGGACATTGGCCGGTTACTCTCCAGGTTCTTATATCAGTTGGAGACTTCAATTTCTGGAGTTTACAAGCTCTGCTACTTTCCCCATAGAAGGGGAATCTCAGAAGTCTTCAATCCCCAACAATGCACAGACCTCCCACTGGAGTTTTCAAGAGATCCAAAGTTTGTAGACTACCTCATCCCTCAATATACCTGAAAACCAGTCTTTGGTGATCCTGAGTAGGGATGGGCCAAACACCCCCCTGGTTCGGTTCGCACCCGAACACCTCGGACAAGCAGAACATGCAAGCTGTCAGGTCACCTTGAGGCCAGGTGACAGATGCCCACCGTAGGGATCAGGAGTGCACCGCAAGGTTGTGGACCCTACGGCTGACTGCTGCGGACGGGGGTCAAGGTGATAGGAAGGCAGGGCCGCCATAACACCAAGATGGATCCCACTGGGGTTAGAGCGTAAGATTCCCTGGGGTGCGGAGTCTAAAGCCACGTACACACGTAGCCGTCTGCCTGACATACTTAGTCTGGTGGACTTCCCGCCAGACAGTACATCGGACTTTCCGAACGGGCTACTTGCCCACACACGGCACTTTTTGAGCGGACTAATACGGCGTACTAAGTCCGCCGTACTATCCGCCCTACTTTTGAAATGAACGGACTCGCCCACACACGCGGAGGAAAGTCCGCTCATTTTGAGCGCGTCTCCAGGTAGGCGGGGCCCGCAAAGGAGACGTCGCTGGCCCCGCCGCCTGGTATGGACTTAAAGGGGAACCCCAACGCTGAAAAAAATCGGCGTGGGGGTCCCCCCAAGTCCACAACAGACCCTTGTCCGAGCACGCTACCCGGCCGGCCAGGAAAGGGGGGGCGAGCGAGCGCCCCCCCCTCCTGAGCCGTACCAGGCCTCGTGCCCTCAACATGGGTGTGCCTTGGGGAACGGGGGGGCCGCGCGGCCCCCCCACCCCAAAGCACCTTGTCCCCATGTTGATGAGTTGATGAGCTGTGCAATAAAGTATTTTATCTCGTGTGTTGTGTTTTTTTTGTACTATATTTTACAGGTGAATGGGTAGGGGTACATTGTACCCCATACTCATTCACATAGGGTGGGGGGCCGGTATCCGGGGGCCCCCTTATTAAAGGGGGCTCCCGGATTCCAATAATCCCCCCACCCGCAGACCCCAACAACCAACGACCAGGGGACAAGGTGCTTTGGGGTGGGGGGGCCGCGCGGCCCCCCCTTCCCCAAGGCACCCCCATTTTGAGGGCACGCGGCCTGGTACGGCTCAGGAGGGGAGGGGGGGCGCTCGCTTGCCCCCCCTTTCCTGGCCGGCCGGGTAGCGTGCTCGGACAATGGTCTGTTGTGGACTTGGGGGGACCCCCACGCTGATTTTTTTCGGCATTGGGGTTCCCCTTTAAGTCCATACCAGGCGGCGGGGCCAGCGACGTCTCCTTCGCGGGCCCCGCCTACCTGGAGACGCGCTCGAAATGAGCGGACTTTTCTCCGGGCGGGAAAAGTCCATTCATTTCAAAAGTACGGCGGACTGGCATACACATGGCCGGATTGTCCGCCGAAATGCGAGTCCGGCGGGAAGATTGGAGTGCAACACGGCATTCTAAGTCCGCCGTACTTTCGGGTCAAAAAAGTGTGCCGGAGGCTATACACGGGGGGGATTGTCCGGCGGACTTGAGTTTGCCGGACTTTTCCACCCGCTTGTTTGATCGTGTGTACACGGCATTAGAGCCAGCAGGTGTTCACCAGAGCCTCTACTGGTGAGGATGGACTTGGCTGCAACTGGTTCCAGGTCGCGACCCCCAGGGTCCCCCAGCTCACACCCACAGTAGGCAACAGGAGGATAGGGATGGTGAGGGACAAAGCCAAGGTCGGGGCCACAAGCAGACAGGAATAGTCAGGGACACGCCAAAAGGTCAGGATCACAGGCAAACAGGGATAGTCAGGGACACGCCAAAGTCGGTAACAGAACAACAGAAGAGCACACGGCAGGTAACAGGAAGCTAACACACAAAGGTTGATCAGCAGGGTTGGCCTGCAGTGCACAGGTTAATATAGAGTTCTCTGATAGGAGCTAGGGTGGAGCCATGCCAGAGGATGGATTACAAAAGCAGTCAGGTGAGAGTCGGCTGGTCTCTAGAAATTAACACATGGAAACAGGTAAGCAGACAAACTCTATTGCAAAACCATGACACAAGCACTATTAAAGTCTATGGGATACGAACATTAAAAATCAAAAGTGCTAATTTCAAGGCTTATATGCAAGTTATTGCCATAAAAAGTGTTTAGGGACCCGGGTCTTGCCCCAGGGGACATGTATCAATGCAAAGAAAAGTTTTTTCGGGAGCACTGATTTTAATAATGCTTAAAGTGAAACAATAAAAATTAAATATTCCTTTAAATATCATACCTGGGGGGTCTCCTTAGTTTGTCTGTAAGGGTTCTTTCACACATTTATGTCCGTATTCATGGACTCTGCTTGCTCAGCAGGGATCGATCCAATGATCTCCACTTAGCCGGTGGATGACAAGACCATCTCCGCTCACTGTGCAGAGATGAACCTGTCAGAGCCCCCCCGCTCTCCTCTATGGTGGAGCGGATGAAAATGTCCGCTGTCATCCGATCCGCCAGATGAATGAAAATCGGGTTTCCATCTTAGCCATTCCATTTAGCAGAGCGCATCGGATCGAACGTCAGCGGACATGTCACCGCTCACTTCCGTCGCTCCGAAGAGGTACTTGGAGTGTCTGTTCTGGTCCGCCTGAAAAGCTGACAGGTGGATCTGAACAGGCCGCATGTGTGGAAGAGCCCTAAAGTGGCACATCTGTGTGATGTGTACAACATGCTTCAGCAATAATGACATTTCTAAAGGACAAAATGTCATTTAAACTTGCTCGCGGCTGTAATGTATTGTCGACTCCCGAAGATATAGATGAAAAAAATTGGCGTGGGGTCCCCCTCAAAATCCATACCAGACCCTTATCTGAGCGTGCAACCCAGCAGGTCAGGATAGGGGGGGACTTGATTAACGCAGCTAAAGGTCTGATCCCAAGACATTGGCAAGAAAGGGAAAGCCCTAATATTAGGGATTGGCTAGTAAAGGTAGAAGAGACACATAACAGGGAATACTTGAGTTTCTGCAGAGAAGAAGGAATGGAAGGAATGTTAAATAGATGGAAAGAATGGAAGGAATTTAAGAAAACCACAAGATATGTAGAAGTTTTTAATTTTGGCGCAAGGTTCCCCTTAATATCCATACCAGACCCAAAGGGCCTGGTAATGGACGGGGTGGGGGGGGACCCATGCTGTTTTTTTTCAATGGGTTTTATCTATATTGCTGAGACCCGACAATTCATTACAGCCACAATCAGTTTTAAATGACTTTTTCTCCTTTAGAGATGTAATTTGCTCTCGGACTGTTCTAAGCACGGGAAACATGCGCCCCTTCACAGGCATACTATAGACACCCCCCAGGTACGAAATTTAAAGGAAAATTACACTTTTATTGTTTCACTTTAAGCATTATTAAAAGCACTGCTCCCAAAAAAACTGCAGTTTTTAAAACTTTTTTTGCATTGATACATGTCCCCTGGGGCAGGACCCGGGTCCCCAAACACTTTTTATGGCAATAACTTGTATATTAGCCTTTAAAATGAGCACTTTTGATTTTTGATGTTCGTGTCCTATAGACTTTAACGGTGTTTGCGTGTTTGTCCAAATTTTTTGCCTGTTTGCAAGTTGTGTTGAGGGTGTTCTGCTCATCCCTACTAAAATCATATATATAGTCCCTTATCACCCCCTCCAAGAGTTTACATACTATTGATGTTAGGCTGACTGGTCTGTAATTCCCAGGGATGTATTTTGGGCCCTTTTTAAATATTGGTGCTACATTGGCTTTTCTCCAATCAGCTGGTACCATTCCAGTCAGTAGACTGTCAGTAAAAATTAGGAACAATGGTCTGGCAATTACCTGACTGAGTTCCCTCGGGTGCAAGCCATCCGGTCACGGTGATTTATTAATGTTAAGTTCCCCAAGTCTAATTTTAATTCTGTCCTCTGTTAGCCATGGAGGTGCTTCCTGTGATGTGTCATGAGGATAAACTCTGCAGTTTTGGTTACTGAAGCCCCCCGATTCCCTCATGAAGAACAAGGAGAAGAATAAATTCAATACCTTCACCATCTCCCCATCCTTTGTAACCCGATGTCCTTCGTCATTCTTTATGGGACCAATATGGTCTGTCCTCCTTTTTTACTGTTTGCATACTTAAAGAATTTCTTGAGATTTTTTATTTTTTTGCTCTATTCCGCTATGTGTCTTTCGTGTTCTATCTTAGCCGCCCTTATTGCACCCTTACATTTCTTGTTGCATTCTTTATAAAGTCTGAATGCTGATGATGATCCCTCAACCTTGTATTTTTTTAAGGCCTTCTCCTTTGCTTTTATATGCATTTTTAAATTGGCGTTAAGCCATTCAGGACTTTTGTTCGCTCTTTTAAATGTATTACCCAATGGGATGCATTGGCTAATGCCCTTATTTAATATGCTCTTAAAGCAAACCCATCTCTCCTCCGTGTTCTGTGTTCCTAAGATTTTATACCAATTTATGAGATCACAGAGCTGGTGGATGTTAGAGACCTTGCACTCCTCCACCTTCCGTTTGAGGATGCCCCACAGATGCTCAATAAGGAAGTCAGTACAGCACAGGGATGGTGGGAGCCCCTCATAATGAGCATAGCACAGGGATGGTGGGAGCCCCTCATAATATGCACAGCAGAGGTACAGCCCCAGGAGGAAGTCAGCACAGCACAGGGATGGTGGGAGCCCCTCATAATAAGCAGCCCCAGGAGGAAGTCAGCATAGCACAGGGATGGTGGGAGCCCCTCATAATAAGCAGCCCCAGGAGGAAGTCAGCACAGCACAGGGATGGTGAACTTTACAAACCTACAGGTCATATTTGCAGCCACAAAATAATTACTAGTTGTGCACACATAGTCCCACCACATGGCCATTGACATAACACATGTATGAGGTGAATCTGGGATTGACAACTACAAGCATTCTTTTATTATATGTGAAATTCTGCCAATTCAGGACTCTTGAGACAATGGAGGCGAGGGGGGGGTCAGGGTAGGCAAAGAAGAGGGTGCAGGAGATGATCACCAGCACCAGCACCATGATATAGAGCAATGACACCTGCACCGTGATAGAGTGATCTGACACCAGCACCGTGATAGAGAGCACTGACATCAGCAGCATGATATAAAGCACTGACACCAGCACCGTGATATACCAGTCCTTAAGGATTAGCAAACTGTACCTCACTCAACCCTATATACTGTAGTACGCTATACCTTACCAGGACCTTTGTGGAACTAGTAGGTTGTGAATGATTAGCAGACTGTACCTCAGTCCCTATACTCATAAAGGACTGCTGCAGTATAGGGCAGCAGTTAGACTCAGCAGTAGTGCACCTGAACCCTATAAATTGTGGACCTATACCAGTCTTTAAGGAATAGCAGACTGTACCTCACTCAACCCTAGGTACTGTAGTACCCTATACCTTACCAGTCCTTATAAGGACCTTTGTAGAACTAGTAAGTTGTAAATGATTAGCAGACTGTACCTCATTCCCTATACTGATAAAGGACTACTGCAGCAGAAGGGCAGCAGTCAGCAGTAGTGCACCTCAACCCTATATATTGTGGACCTATACCAGTCCTTAAGGAATAGCAGACTGTACCTCACTCAACCCTATGTACTGTAGTACCCTATACCTTACCAGTCCTTATAAGGACCTTTGTAGAACTAGTAAGTTGTAAATGATTAGCAGACTGTACCTCATTCCCTATACTGATAAAGGACTACTGCAGCAGAAGGGCAGCAGTCAGCAGTAGTGCACCTCAACCCTATATATTGTGGACCTATACCAGTCCTTAAGAAATAGCAGACTGTACCTCACTCAACCCTATGTACTGTAGTACCCTATACCTTACCAGTCCTTATAAGGACCTTTGTAGAACTAGTAAGTTGTGAATGATTAGCAGACTATACTTCAGTCCCTATACTGATAAAGGACTACTGCAGCAGAAGGGCAGCAGTCAAGTATAATATTCTTTCTATATTTGGAAGAAAGAATATTATACGTGTACAAGTCTATTACCATACCAGTCCTGAAAAGAACCTTTGTGGACCTGATAGTAACAGCTACTGATTAAACTGACTGTCCCTCACTGCCACACACAGCTTCCTGCCTGTCCCTATTTAAACTGACAAAACACAGACTGCTGGAACAATAACTTGAATAGCACTCAAAACTATATCCTGTATTACTTTACCATACCAGTCCTGAAAAGGACTTTTGTGGACCTAATAGTAACAGCTAATGATTAAACTGACTGTCCCTGCTGCACACAGTGTCCTGTCCCTCTCTCTACACTGACAAAAGACAGGCTGCTGCAAAAATCACTAGCACAGCAGTGCCTCAAACCTATATCCTGAACTACACCTAACACCTATACCATACCAGTCCTTAAAAGAACTTTTGTGGACCTAATAGCTAGCGATTTGGGTCACTGCAGTCTCTCCCTGCTCCACACAGCAACCTCTACCTATAGTGACATACAAAAGAATGTAAAATGGCCGCCGGATCGGGTCTATTTATAAGTTAGGGGGAATGTCCAAGTGTCCATGTGCTGTAATGTCTCAATTGGCTGTCCTGTACCCCATGATGGATGTGTCATCATAGGTCAAAGTTCTTTTACACAGTAAACGCGGAAGTCCGTCGGGCGAACTGCGGCAATAGTCAGCCGATCGGGCGGACCGCGAACAGCCGAAATTCGCCGCGAAACGACCGCCGGGCGAACCGTTCGGCCATCCCCAGCTATATATATATATATATATATATATATATATATATATATATATATATATATATATATATATATATATATATATATATATATATATATATATATATATATAGATATATATATATATATATCTGAGATTGAAGAGCCACATCGAGTTATGAGTCCATATATATATATATATATATATACATATATATGTCTATACATGCATCATTATGTATGGAAAATGCAGAGTACCCTGACAAATACACACTTCATTTTTGATTTCTTTATTGATTTATATATACTGTATATATATATATATATATATATATATATATATATATATATATATATATATATATATATATATATATATATATATATATATATATATATATATATATATATCTGGACTCATAACTTGGTGTGGCTCTTTAACCTCAGATTTATTTATATTCATAATATTAATTTATATATATATATACATATATATATATATATATATATATATATATATATATAGATATACAGTATATATATATATATATATATATATAATCATTAATATTATGAATTTAGTGTTTTAGGAGAGCATTGACAATCATAAAAATATTGACAAAGTTAAAATAATAAAATGATAAAACTTCTAAAATGTCACAAAAATGGTCAGACAATATTAATGGTGGCAAAACTTGAACAAAACATATATCAATAAAAAAAAAAAAAGCTACAAATATATTGGTTAGAAAAATTGAATTAAAAAAAAAAATAACAAAAATCAGAGGGGAACCGCAAAGAGGAGAAGGGGAAGAAGGAGTTAATTAGGGATAATCTATTGTAAACTATGGATTAATAAGGGGTTAAATGAGAGCACATTTTTTTAAGCTTTTTTTGCCCAATGTGCACAACAATTTAAATGCATTGGCTGTGTGATAATAACGTTTTTTTTTTGTTTTTTAATTGTTTTATCTTGTTGTGAGATAATTATAATATCTGAATGATTACCTCCCCCCGTCTGGACCATAGATTTACATATTAATCTTAGTAGCGGTTTCCTTTAATCCTGTGATGGTAAATAGAAGGAACATGTGGAAGGCAAGAATTAGACAAAGAGAATGTTTCATACTAGTCGGGGGTTTATTTCCTGCCCAAACACAAATATTTTTCAGTAATATACGGGTAACACAACTTGCAAAAAAATCTTAATAAGTAACACAACGGCTTTACAACCAAAACAAGATACAAAGCTCCCACAACACAACTAAGACACAATCACACCGTATCTGTTTATTACATCGATATATTCATTTATTTACTCTAATAAGCGATCATTGATTTGAAGAGCTCATGTTTGTAAAGTTCCCTTCCCAGACAATATCTCCATCCAGCTGAAATAATAGGGGGAAATACATTTTGTAAATAGATTTTTGCCCCCCGGGTGTCTGAGCTTTCTTGGAGTTTACTAACCCATGATTCCGATTGCTTTATAATGTATGGCAAGACTTTTTTTTTTATTTATTTTTTTATTACTACACTCCATGCTAGAAAATCATAAATCCCCCAAAAAAATATATAAACAAAATGGAAAACAAAAATGAAAAAAAAACAGGTACTTCAGCCTTTAAAATTAGAATTTAAAGTTGGACATGGTATCCTGCATTGCTTTTCATAGAGTCAAATGATGCAATATAGGGGGGGGGGCTGATAAATAAACTGGGGAGCCATCCCATCCCCTGGATCTACATAATGAAGTAAGCGCACCCACAAACTAGATCAAAAATAATTGTTTTAAGACAATAAAAATGCACATATATTAAAACTGATCTAAGCATACATGTAACCTATGAGTATGCAATATATATATAGCTGTAAGAGAAGTGCTGAGACACGACGGTCAATGCGCATGCGTGAAAGAATGCACGTACTCGCAGAAGCATGTTCACAGTCCTCATTGGTGCCAGGCGGCCTATTTAAAACAGGCTCTGACTCCTGCTCAATGCTGACAGTTCTTCAGCTGTTTTCTTGCTTGAACCCAGCTTGATATCCGTTGCTGACCTGGCTTGTCATTGACCTGACATTGGATTCTGTTTATGCTCCTGAATATTGGTTCCTGACTTTGGCTTACTCCTGGCCTTGCTCCTGTCTGATGTCTTGGCACCTTGCTTCCCACTCGCTGCTGACATGGGCTATCCTGCTGACCAGTGCCGGGACAAGGTCATCCAGCGCCCAGGGCAAAGATGCCAAACTGCACCCCCCCTTTCCCTTAGGGTTAGGGTCAGGGTGCCCCCTACCCCTGCAATAAACCATTGTGCCAGGGGCAGCCGACCCTCCTGCCCACCCCTTGTCCCGGCCCTGCTGCTGACCATACTTCTGTCTTCTGTGTGGCTCTCAGGCATGTACTGGCCATCGGTGCTACTGGGAGTTTCCCGGTGGGCCGATGGCTCAGTGGGCCACTCTGATGTAAGGGGGTGCTGATGGGCCACTCTGATGTAAGGGGGCTGGTGATGGGACACTCTGATGTAAGGGGGCTGCTGATGGGACACTCTGATGTAAGGGGGCTGCTGATGGGACACTCTGATGTAAGGGGGCTGCTGATGGGACACTCTGATGTAAGGGGGCTGCTGATGGGACACTCTGATGTAAGGGGGCTGCTGATGGGACACTCTGATGTAAGGGGGCTGCTGATGGGACACTCTGATGTAAGGGGGCTGCTGATGGGACACTCTGATGTAAGGGGGCTGCTGATGGGACACTCTGATGTAAGGGGGTGCTGATGGGACACTCTGATGTAGGGGGGTGCTGATGGGACACTCTGATGTAAGGGGGTGCTGATGGGACACTCTGATGTAAGGGGGCTGGTGAAGGGACACTCTGATGTAAGGGGGTGCTGATGGGACACTCTGATGTAAGGGGGCTGGTGATGGGACACTTTGATGTAAGGGGGCTGGTGATGGGACACTCTGATGTAAGGGGGCTGGTGATGGGACACTCTGATGTAAGGGGGCTGGTGATGGGACACTCTGATGTAAGGGGGTGCTGATGGGACACTCTGATGTAAGGGGGCTGGTAATGGGACACTCTGATGTAAGGGGGCTGGTAATGGGACACTCTGATGTAAGGGGGTGCTGATGGGACACTCTGCTGTAAGGGGGCTGCTGATGGGACACTCTGATGTAAGGGGGCTGGTGATGGGACACTCTGTTCTAAGGGGGCTGGTGATGGGACATTCTGTTGTAAGGGGGTGCTGATGGGATACTCAAAATGTAAGTGGGCCGGTCTGGATGAAGTCCAGGGCCAAATTTCTGTCCCAGTCCAGCCCTGGTGGCTCTACATTGCCTCCGAGTGCCTGTGCTGTATGCCCCTCATCCCAGCTCCAGTGGACACAGTGTGTTCTTGTCTCCTGCCAAAACTCCGGCAAGCCACATTTCCTGAACCTGCAAGCGTGGTTGAGAGCCCCTTTAACCTTGGCTGATCTACCCAACATTATCAAAGTTCCTGACCTGATGTTCTGTCTGAAACATCTACAACTCCTGCCACAAGCTCTACAAGTAACACCTACAGGCACTCATGTTCCTCCTGTCCCTTGGCACCATCTGTTCCACTCTTAGTGGGGCCTGGGCTGGAGATACAAGAGAGGCCGACCTCATAATTTCACCAGGTATGTGACAAGAGCAATGGGATGTACGATATACCTAATGTAAACATGGAAATGTAACATACATATGCAATAACATTGGAAGGCTCTATGGGCCCTTTAGAATTTTTCTGATTAAAGTATATCTCTTGGAACAGAATATGAGGACATCTTGAATTGAACCCGTATGACCCATTCACAGGTGTTACGGCAGTTATTTGTTTGTTGAGTGTATGAGTGGGTGAATATTGAAGAGCTAGGTGATTTTGTTTTGTTGATAAGGGGAGTCCAAATGGCACTAGTAGGGGAAGACTTAAATACCCTCCCAGCAGCCAGCGAATCCCACTAATTAGTTTCCATCTGATGCTGGCTGCTGGGAAGGTATATAGGTCCTCCCTTGCTAGTGCCTCTCGAGTCAGGGTTTTGGTGCTGCCAGATTCTGTTTGCCATTGATCCTGATCTTGTTTCTGCCCTGCACCTTGCTGCCTTGTACCTGCCCCCCCCCCCTTTTTTCTGATCATTGGCATGCGCAGCCTATTGCATTAGGGTGTGCACCCCAGAGAACACATACGTGTACAGTATATCAGCAGAGCATTTTATAGTTTTTTTTTTTTTTACAATGTTGTTGTTTTAATTATATTTTACAATATACTGTAATTTCTTTTATTTATTTAAGATCCCGGTTGGGGGTCTTTGGTGAAAAATCTAAACAGAGCCCTGATGTGCTGCTTTTGAGACAGAGCTTCCCCAGTCCCTTTCCCTTCAGCCTCGGCTTCACTGGACAGTGAACTAACAGGAAGTGCTCTGTGCTGAGAGGCTTCCTCTTCATTCACAAACTGTGTTTGTTCAAGAAAGGATGGGGCTGGTAAATTAAATATTTACCGGCCTCTTCCCAGTTCTCCATCCTGAAACATCCCTCGCAGCAGCCAGCAGGAGAGGAAGGAAGCTGGTAGCACTGCGGGGGGTGGCAGAAAACAGGGGAAAACTACACTGTACAGGGTGATTAGGATGTGC